>NC_137063.1:31516858-31684358 GCF_032717465.1 Coenobita brevimanus | reverse complement strand
AAATAAATTTCCTTGGGGTGTCAGCAGTATGGAATGAGATATTATAGTTTTTTAATCCTTTCCCTGTTGGTAGTTCTCTCATGTGAACATAATTTCATGTTAGCCTGAGTCGCATGTCCAAGTGCACCAACCACAGAAAAGGTTAAACACAGAAGACAGAGGTTTATGTGGACTCTTCTTTTTCTTCTTCTTCTTCCCCCCTCGCCCCCCAAGTTTATGACGGTCATTTTATGGAACAGATGAGCATTACACGGGGTTACTCAGCACGCCACGATACAGAGCGCATTTAGGAGAGAGGCGGAGAAGGCAAATAAGCTTTACTCTCGTCATGGGTTTTACAGATAGCCGAGAAAATTATTAGGAGTCTGCCTACACCACTGTAATCTCTGTCTCAATCCCTTCACTACGATGACATCTTTTATATTTCATTCTGACTACCATAACGAGACAAATATACCAAAACAGAGGTCTCCCTCTCCTACTTCTCTGCCCACAAAACCCTCCCTCCGAACCCGCCAGGGATGTGAGGAGATAAAAGTAAAATAAAGGTAGGGACATACTCCATGAGGTGCTTAGCCACTGTGATCATCCCCGTAACATGTAGAGGGTTTTTCACACAATATCCTGGGATACAAGGCCACTGTATCATCCACGCTATCACATTTACCTCTCCTAGGTGATACCCTGGGTACTCATTTTACCTACAACTCACAAAGAGTGGATAGATACCTGAGGCGAATGACGCCAGCTGCCCATTGCGGGATTCGAATCCTGGAGTTGACGGGCCGGCAGCTTCAGAGTCAGCGATGATAACTACTCAGCCACCGCGGCTGAAGAGGAAGACCTTGTAATATGTGGTCCAAAACGTTAAAGAAAAAAAAAAAACTCAGGACTGCTTCCATTGGAGATACTTTAGCATATCAGTGAAACGAATACCCAACTTAGTAGACTTCACTGGGGAACATACTGTGGCAACAGTTCCAATAACTATTAGAGGTGGTGGGTGGGGGGGGGGGCACTGGACCCACTAGTGTATGGGTTAACTCGCCCAACTCCCAAAAGGAAGAATTTGAGTTCGATTCTTTGACATGTTAGACTTTTGAGAATAGTTTGTCTCCTCCTTGCTCGTGTTCACCCAACAGTATTAATAGGGAGCTGGATGCAGTACTGACTACTGCCTGTAGTGTTGCTGGTGAAGATTGACACGGAGCAAATACTGTTTCCCTTAATGACCCTGATGTAGCTGACAGACATTTATATAAGTTTCCTTCTTTTTCTTGATCATTTTGTGTATTAATCAACACCGTCCCCAAAGATGGCATTGGAGGAGAGGCAGAGGAGTGAAGGTTTCGTTGGTGGCATCTTGACAGCATGTGGCCTTTCTTCTCTTCCCCGTGTTTTGGCTGCCAACCATTTTCTCCACTTGTCACCATGAATCAGTCACATGCCGGCACAACACTGCCAATGATACTTTCACCTCATGACTGTACACAGCTGCGGACGCTGCTTCACCATGAGCAGCAAAATACATGAACCCACTGTCATGCAATACAATAATACTTGTGAGGTGTAGTGGTCCGAGGTTAGGCTTTGAAGGGCCAGAGCAATTCGCACTTTACTTATCGGTGAAGGGGAGGGACGCGTTCATATGGTGGCACCATACAACTGAATGGTTCTGCTGCCCGTTTATACAAACGCTCTTTAGCACCTCCCTATTCCACAGAAGGAGGATGGTGGACTGCAGGAAAAGGGCAGCTTCAGCCTCCAGTCTACCGGGCTCATGGTTCAAATGAACCTGGGGTCACAACAACAACTAGAATGGCATTTTTTCCCCCGGTTATTATGAATTATGGTAATATTCAGTCCGTTATTACATTCGCGTGCAAAAGCATTGAGGGGTTATATGTTTGGTTCAGTATATATGTTTGTCTGTCATCCTATCTGCCTGGATGTCTATTAGCAAGAGTAAGGAAAATTACTGGATGGAACTGCACCAAGTTTGACGTACTGACTGAGGACCATAAATTAATTCATTTCTTCTTGAAAAAAGTCATAGGTCATAGATCAAAGACAAGGTCAGTTCAAACAGTTCTGATCCGATTTTAACTAAACTTGTTATAATGGTTGAGGAACAGGAAAGGATGAAATGATTCGATTTTGAGAACTATCAGTCTGAGGTAAAGGTCACATGGCAGGGTCAAGGATTCGGTTTTTAACTCGGACGGTTTTGATTCGATTGCAATCATACTTGGTGGAAGAGATGTCAGCCCAGGATGAACTTATTATGTTTTTAGGACAACAGGTCAGATGTCAAGGTCACAGGGTAAGGTCAACTTAAACACTTTTTATCCGATTTGGACCTCCAAACTTGGAGAATGCGAGGACTGTCAGGTAAGGATGAAGTAATTTGATTTTGAGTAGAAGCAGTCAAACGTCAAGGACACAGAGCAGGGTTGGCTTTTCAGCCTAAAACCGATTGTAAGGCACGAGTGTTCCACTCTGTGAGTGCTCCATCTTGGAACTCCTTGTGAAGTGCGGGGATCCGTGGCTAGGCTCCCGAGGTCCGGGTCATTAAACCCCTTAAATACAATGACGTCTTTATTCATATAATATTCTGGCTCCCATACATTATGGCGGGCATGGACAACCCAAACCGTGTGATAATTAGGTGGAATTTTGCACACAGCTCAGAAATGTGTGCAGAGGAATGTTTTTGGTACTGACATAGCAGGTTTGGTACTTTGAGCTATAATAAATATATTTGCTACGACATTCACTAACTCTGGCATTGAATAGGTACCTTTTTATTAAATCTACTGCAAATACCAAGAGATATGATTAATACATCTTTTTGTTACTAATGAAATACACTGGTAATCCTTACCTATAAAACTGATAATGGAGTCACGCTGCTGTAGGCTACATCAAATTCTATGTACTTTGTGAGTTTTTTCGACGTCAAATACTCCCCCAAGTTTTGACCGGCTTATTAAAGGCATCCAAACCTAAATGTCTCATTACAAAAACAGCAGTGGAATCCATCTTCATTTTTTTTTTTTTTTTTTTACATTTAGTATGGATGTTGGAGTGGCCCTAGTGAGAGAGGATAGTGTTTGGAAACTCCTTGTACTGTTGTTTGCAGATGATACTGTGTTGTTGAGTGAAGACGAAGGGGAGCTGCAAGGCTTGGTGGATGAGTTTGGGAGAGTGTGTAAGAAACGGAATCTAAAAGTGAATGTAGGGAAGAGTAAAGTGATGGTCTTTGAGAGAGGTGAAGTTAGTGAATGTACAGCGAGGTTGGATGATGAGGAATTGGAAAATGTGAGTACGTTTAAGTACTTGGGTAGTGTGATGAGTAAAGATGGAGGTTTGGAGGGTGAAGTGCTTGAAAGGGTACAGCAGGGAAGAAAGGTTGCTGGTTCTTTGAAAGCAGTGATAAGAAACAGGGAAGTGAGCATGGAAGTGAAAAAATTACCACATGACAGTATTGTGATACCAACTCTAACGTATGGAAGTGAAGCTTGGACGTTGTTGGAAGGACACAAGAGTGAGAGCAGTGGAAATGAGTTATTTAAGAGGAGCCTGTGGAGTCACATGGAGAGACAGGCTGACGAATGAGGATATAAAGGAGCGTTGTGGTGTGGATGTGGATGTGATAGGAAGCGTTATGAGGAACACACTGAGGTGGTTTGGCCATGTGGAGAGGATGGAGGGTGAGAGACTGACGAAGAGAGTGTATGTGAGTGAGGTGGAGGGGGGAAGAGGGAGAGGGAGGCCGAGGATGAGGTGGAGAGATGGGGTGGAGAGGTATATGAGAGAGGGGGGTGTGAGTTGGGAGCAGGGCAGTGAAATGGCGGGGGACAGGGCGACGTGGAGGCGATTTGTTTGTGGCCACCCCAAACGGGATTGAGGCGTCTGGCAATAGATAGATAGTATGAGTCGTAAGTAAACAATTGTTATTTTATTGTGTCCTTCTTCATAACAGTTGGCCATGAAAGGAGCATGTTCTTTTCGCAATGCTAAGATAGGATTTCGCTGGAAAAGCATCACAAAACAAACTAGAAAACACTCGAGAGCGCATACCTTCCCCAATGCCATTGCGATTAAAAAGGATCCGGATCCGGATCCGCCCCCAAATTTAACAAATTCTTTCTTAGTCAATGGCTCAATTTCTCACAAAATTCGACTGAAATTCATTGAGAACTTTTGGAGATATTGTACGGGATACTCCTGACCCAGATGTGGATCCGCCCCAAAACTTAATCATTTTTTCTTTGGCCCATGGCCCACCCTTCCACAAAATTTCATCAAAATCCGTTCATAACTTTTTTTTTAGTAAAGTTGCTAGCAGACAGACAAGCAAACAAACCAACTTGGGCGAAAACATAATCTCCTTTGGTGGGGGTATTAAAAATGTCCAGTAATACATTACATGTTACTGATCATTGCTTTATTATCTGTAAACATGTTTATCATGTTATTGTAATAGTTCCTAAAATTCATGGCAATTAATTCATATTACCATGCATCTAGTTGGTAGAAAAATAATTTCAAAATCATTCCACAGGAAAGTGGCCCTTTGACTGCAAAATTATAATTCGGGCCACCTACCCAGAGAAGCAGCTCATGCCTGCATTATGGTAACGCTCCATGTCCCTTGTGAGACATGAGCTCGAAGCTTGGTCTCCGAGGTGCTGAAGCTAGAATCCCCTTAGTGCGATGACTCCTAGAGATCAACCTTGTTAACTCTAGTCAATTTAATTTAGTTTTTGGGAGACTTCGTAGTGAAGTGATTACTGAAATCTATATGTATCCCCTCCAGTTTGAACGGAGCCTCCAGCCGTTGGGTCCATAGCGCATACGTCCATCAGTCCTCCTGACCTCGTTTAATTCCACCCAAAGATGGACATTTAAGAAGACGCAGTATTATGTCCTTCCACGAGTTCACACATGTTCGAATTCAGTCTAGGTTTCTTCGATGACATACAAGCTCATGCCCACAAATACAGCCACTTTAACAGTACAGTAATTTTCACATACACTTCTCACCCTTCCCTCCAAAAGCCTTCTACACCTACACCAGTCAGTGAAGCACTGAGGGGAGGAGTGGTCACTTCGTCAATGACAAAGTGTTGTTCCTCAGTCCCACGGATCAGTTAACCTTTAAGATCCGTGAATCATGACTTGAACGTGTAGTGTTGAGCTGGCCACTTGTGTCAGGCTTTTGTAGAGCGGCTAAAATATGTACAGTACAATCTCTCAAACAAGTACCTCAGCATGTAAATATCTATGTGTGTATACAGGGTGTCTTAGGAGAAAAACGAAATATTAGATGAGGCAGTTTTTAGTTTTAAAAATGCTAAATCAAAATGTGTTAAAATCTCAACTGTTATGGAACAACAACTACTGGTGACCTTATGGGCGAAAATGGTCCCCTTCACAATTCAGCCACACTGTAGGTGTTCAGTGGTTACAGCTCAGTAAAGGTTGAGATTTGGATATATGTCGATGTAGTATTGTTTACTTTGAATTCCCTCAGCGATCATTTCCCAAAGTTACACCCTTTCCTTCCGGGACACCCTGTATAATTCCCATTCTGATGCTGTACGTTGGAGGCGTGAGTGTGTTATCTATAGCCTATTGTATTTCGGTTAGTGTATAAACCATAGACAGACATTTTTCGATTTTATATGCAGTATATGCAAGTAAAGCAATATTGGAATATTCCTAGAGATATGACACCCATCTCATCCATCTTCCCACCCACCCACCTACCTTGGCCATCCTCTCACCCACACTCCCCCCCAGTGAACCTACTTACTCACTACCCACCCACCAACCTACTCCCCACTGATTTCTTTTCCCACTACCCAATCACCTATTCCCTGGGGACTTATATTCCTTATACTCACCCTGCACACCCATTTATCCCACATTGCCCACCCACCCACCAACTCACTCATCCTGCCCACCCAGCCACTCACCTATACCCCATGGACCTACTTTTCCACTACTAACCCACCCACCCACCTACCCTGCCCACTCACTCACCTACCCTCACCAACCAACCCACCTACCCGGCCCACTCATTCATTCACCCTCACCAACCAACCCACCCTGCCCACTCACCCATTTTTTTTTTTTTTTAATGTGTCCGACTCTGGGCATAGGTCTCACAGCCTGCTCTCAAGGCCCAGTAGTCCTCCATCATACCATACAGATCTACATGTCACCACTTCGGCGTTAACACCCACCGTCCATATTGAATACATGCTAGGGCTGTCTCACAGGACTGGTGTACTGGTATTAGCGGGGGTATTTATTCCCCATGGACCTACTTTCCCATTACCCTCCCTCACATCTATCTCACCCCTCCATCCATCTACCCTTCCCATTCACTCCCCCACACTCATCCACCCATCCACTCATCCTGCCCACCCACTCACCCACCCACGGTGCCCCAACTTGCCCATCACCACACCCACCCAACCCTCAACCCTGCCCTCCCACTTCGTTCACCTGCCCACTCCACCCACCCGCCCACCCACCCGACCCGCTGTAAAACTGATTATGGTTGTAGGAGAAAGAGACACTACGGTAACTGGCCCCCAAGACTCCATCATGTTGGCCTGATTTGTATGAATTTTGGGCATCAGGAGAGTCATTTTAGCTGCCTCATACCACACATATATAATAAATTCTCGTTAAAAAGTTACCTGGTTACCTCTGTTAGATCCCTTTGTAGCCCTCTAGTTAATACCTCCTTAATATCCATTGCGAGGAAACACAGACAGACACAAGCTTAAAAAAAATAGATATAGGATTATTATCGCATACCACTCAGCGAGGCGGTAATCAGGGCTACCAACCACCTACAGTTCCATTTAGGTCTCCGGTACTTTTTGATTCCCAGACCCAATTGTTTTGAGTTTTATAATATAAAACTCAAAACAGTATATATATATATATCATCATCAGCCGTTTGAGTATCCACTGCAGGACCGGTCTATGCCGACCGAAGTCGGGACAATACAGCCAATGTATCTCTACCAAGTGGCTCAGCTTGTCTGGTAGAGACTGTATGTAGGGTGAGAAGTGCTTGTAAGTGTAATTGTAGTGTTGGAGTGGCTTTGGATGTGTGTGTAGTCTCTGAACCAAGTGTAATAGACCCGCGCAAGCCGACTGGGTGCAAACATACTTTATAGTAAGCGACACTGGTTCAACCACAGCACTGCTTGTGTCCGCCAATGTAGTACGTGGCTGGTGAACATTCCCAAAGTTTATTACCCTGGCGGGGCGCGAACCCTGGTTCACCCGTGTACGAAACGCACACTCTACCACAGAGGCTCCATATATATATAATATATATATATATATATATATATATATATATATATATATATATATATATATATATATATATATATATATATATATATATATATTTAGTGGGAGTGGGGAAGACGGTGGCTGAATCGGTAGAAAGGTGGCCTGCAGTCCTAATGAACCCAGGTTCGAATCCCCGCTGGAACAGGGAAGAGTTTAAAGATTTGAATTTCATAAAGATTTTATTGATCTACCAGAAGACCCGCCAACATGTCGCAAAAGTACTCCAGCTAATACCAATACACCAGTCATGTATGAGACAGCCCTAGCATGTATTCAATATGGACGGTGGGGGTTAGTGCCGAAGTGGTGACATGTTGAGGTGTATGGTACGTAGGACTACCGGGCCTTGGGAGCAGGCGATGAAGCCTATGCCCAGAGTCGGACACATAAAAAAAAAAAAAAATGGGGGTGGCCATCATCCACTCACTCAGTGTAGGGATACCTTATGATATCTACACCGAGTGACAAGCTGCGTGATATCCACATAACCGTGCTTTTTGGCCGGGTTAAGGCCCTCTTCACATGAGGAGTTTTCAGACCCGCGTCTCCTAACGGCGTTAGCAAAGACAATGGTAGTGTATTGGACTATACACGCGCTACTGCTTGTTTTTCTCAACCGCTGGTCCAAAAGCGCGATCCGACATTTCCCTTCCTACCGTTTGTTTGTTCAGCGGTTCGAGGTTTTCATATGGTTGACCATTTCCACCAGGGATACGCGGCGTCTACCGCTGCTTTTCCCTGACGGTAAACGCCTCGTGTGAACAGGGCCTAAGTGTCCCCCAGATCTCCCGTATCTAAAATCACTTAATCATGGCAAATGTTTCGGAGAGCCTTGGAGGGCCCAATACCTGCCCAGGGCCCCAAGCAACTAGGCAGATTCGCGTGGCCATGTGGAATGTGAGAGGTGTGAATGAGGAGAGCAAGAGGGTGGAAGTGGTGAATGTGTTCAAGAGTGCGAGATATCCCGTGATGGCATTGTGTGAAACAAAGCTGAAAGGGTGTGAAGTGGGGGAGTGGGAGAGTGTGAAATGTGTAAGATCGGACATGAATGGGTGAGGAAGATGCAAGGAGGGAGTTGCTTTGTTGATGAATGAAGTGTGGCAGAGTGGAATAAGAGATTACAAATGTGTCAGCTAGAGATGTATGTATGTCAAGTTCAAGTTTGAGAAGGTTAAACTGGCTGTGATTGTAGCATATGCACAGTGTAGTGAGAGGAGTGAGAGAAAGACAGGTTATGGGATGAGCTGCATGAAGCAGTGGGAGAAATGCCCAGGAGCTATAAAGTGATCGTAATGGGCGATATGAATGGAAGAATGGGCACTTTTCCTGAGAATGACAAAATGGGTTGTAACTGGTTACCTGGAGAAAATAATAATGGGAAGAGACTGAAGGATAAGTGTCAGAAAAGGAGTTTGTGCATTTATAACTCCTATTTCAAACACAAAGATGCACATAAACATATGTACTGTACATGGTATAGAGGGAACGGGGATCATGTTGAAAGGAGCCTGACTGATTATGTGCTCGTAGAGAGGTCGATGCTGGGAATGGCTGCTGATACGAGGGCCGTGAGAGGACGATATGGAGGTCTGTCAGATCATATGATTGTGGTATGCAAGATCAAGCTGAAAGGAGTGAGGTGGACAAGGAGAGAGAGGAGCAGTCAGGGAGAAAGACTGAAAGTCAAGAAGCTGAGGATCAAAAAAATGACAGATGAATGCAGGACCAAAGTAGGGGAGGAGTTAGAATCAGTGAATTGGAATGAAATGGATCTGGACAGCCTGTGGAATGCATATAGGGAATGCTTAGTTAGGAGTGCTAAAGCGGTGTGTAGTGTGGCAAGAGTAACAACAAAGAAGAAGGGTACTGCATGGTGGGATGAAGAGGTTAAGAGAGCAGTGAAGGAAAAGAGGAAGAAGTGACAAGTGGTCATAGGACAGGGGGTTTAATTGAAATAAGAACTGAATATATTGAGAGCTAAAAGCACGTAAAGAAACTAGTGAAGAGGAAAAGAAGGATGTAAATGATGATCAAGGAAGAAAAATGAATGCAAATTACTCTGAAAATTGGAAGTTATTCTGGAATGAGGTGCTCAAATGTAGAAGTGACAGCAGAAGGAAATGTGATGGTGTGAAGGAGTAAACGGTAGATTATTTACCCATGGGGATGAAGTAAGGACTTTATGGAAAGAATATTTTGAAAGCCTGGTTAATGGGAATAGAGAGAGCATAGCCGCTGTAAACATGATTGGTTTGGGGTGTGTGGAGAGAAGAAATGCAATGATAGGAAACGTGACACTTGCACAGGTGAAGAACGCTGTGAAGCGGCTGAAAAATGGGAAAGCAGCTGGGGTTGATGAGGTGTAAGCAGAGATGATTAAGTGTAGTGGAGAGAACGGAATTAAGTGCTTGTTGGAGATAAGTAAGAAGACATGGATGAGTGAAACTGTGCCAACAGAGTGGAAAAAGGCTGTGATAGTACCCCTGTACAAAAATAAAGGTGAGCGAAATGAGTGCAAGAATTATCGTGGCATAAGTTTACTGAGTGTGGTAGGGAAGGTATATGGAAGAATGATTATAGAGAAAGTAAGAGAGATAGAAGTCCTGGTGAGTGATGAACTGGGTGGCTTTAGGAGTGGCAGAGGATGTGTGGATTAAATATTTGCAGTAAGACAGATAGTGGAGAAGGCTTGTCGGAAGGACTATAAGTTGTTTATGGCATTCATGGATCTGGAAAAAGCATACGAAAAAGTAGAGAGAAGGATTGTGGAAGGTTTTGCGCATGTACGGTGTAGATGGTACGTTGCTAGGTGCTGCCAAGCGTTTTTATGATTGTACTGAAGCATGTGTAAAGGTAAATGGAAAGCTGATGACAGGGAGAGCTGGAGCTCCCGTTTCATCAGCCCTCAGGACTAGTTCCTGACCATCCCCCTTTGCTGAACTTTTTCAGTGTCTCAGTAACACAGAGAGTAGGCCAGCATGCTCTCCAATACAAGTTTCTCTAACCATCTACACCAAACTACATGAACAGTACATACTGCACTTCCTTTTCCAAAATTCAGAGAAAAATTATGGCTACCCAACACAGGGCCTCGGAGTCCCCAGGGGGGAGGACCATAAATGCCCCCACCTTCCGCCCCTCTCCCAGTGACGACTTGAGCTGCCTGGAACCACTGTCTGACTCACTGCTTCATTTCTGCAACATTTGTGGCCTTTCCTCTAACTTTCGCTCTGTTAAGCACCACCTCTCCTCCTCTAAACCTCACCTTCTCTTTCTAACTGAGACTCAGCTGTCTGAGGCAACTGACAGCAAACCCTTTTCTGTACCCTCCTACTTTCTCTATACTCATTTCAAAGCCAAAGGTGGCTGTTGTGTATATATATGCCATGACTTACCTTGCTCTCGTGTTCCTGAACTCGATTCTTCTGAATTCTCTACACTCTGGCTTCGGCTTTCCTGTCACTCTCTAACTAAATATATCTGCGCTGTTTACTTATCCCCTAATTCTACTGACTATCAAAAATTCCTCGATTATCTTACTTCTACACTGGAACACATTCTATCCACTTCTCCTTTCTCTGAAATCTCCATTTTAGGAGATTTCAATATTCACCACCACCTTTGGCTTTCCTCTCCTTTCACTGATCCACCTGGTGAACAAGCCTACATCTTTTCTATCCTTAATGCCCTAGAGCAGCTTGTACAGCACCCTACCCGTATCCCTGACTGCCTTGGAGAGAGCTCCAACATACTTGACCTCTTTCTTACAACTAATCCTTCTGCTTACACTATTAATCTTTTCCCTCCGTTGGGCTCCTCCGATCACAACCTTATCACCTTAACCTGTCCTATTGCTCCGATACGGCCTGTGGACCCTCCAAAGAAACGTCGTCTGTGGCACTTTGAGCTGAGGATTGGGAGGTCCTCAGGCAGTACTTCTTTGATTTTCCCTGGAATGATTATTGCTTCCATGGACGGGAGCCACGTGGGTGTGCCTTGCGCATTACGGAGATTATTCTCTCAGGCATGGAAGCATACATTCCTTTCTCATATCCCCTGACTAATGCAAGAAAGCCTTGGTTTAATCACGCTTGTTCTAATGCTGCCCGCAACAAGGAGAGGGCCTATAAAAGGCACCAGAGCTAACCCACCCCTGAATCACATTTTGCTTATGTTTCTGCCCGGAATTATGTGAAGTCTGTTCTTCGCTCTGCTAAAAATAATTTCATCCATACTAAATGCTCTCAACTCTCCAACTCGAATTCTTCCCGCTCCTTCTGGCACCTTGCCAAAAACCTTTCTAACAACTTTACCTCATCATCCTTCCCTCCTGTTTTCTACTCTGATGGTTCTGTAGTTATTTCTTCTACTGATAAAGCAGATCTCTTTGCTCAGACTTTCTCCTCCAATTCCACCTTAGACGATTCCGGTGCTGTTCCTCCTTCACTTCTCCCCTCTGACTTCCTCATGACTGACATTAAAATTTCTTCAGCTGATGTATTTTCTGCCATCACAGGCCTCAATACTAACAAGGTATATGGGCCTGATGGAGTCCCTCCTGTTGTTCTGAACAATTGTGGTTCTGTGTTTACACCCTGCCTAGGCAAACTCTTTTTCTTCATTGTCTGTCAACTTCTATCTTTCCTTCTTGCTGGAGGTTTGCTCTCATTCAGCCAGTCCCAAAGAAGGGTGACCATCCCCAACCCTCTAACTATCGTCTAATTGCTTTAACATCCTGTTTCTCAAAATTTTCGAGTCAATTCTTAATAGAAAAATGTTAAAGCATCTTTCCTACTATAATCTTTCTGATCGTCAGTATGGGTTCCGTCAGGGACGCTCCACAGGAGATCTTCTCACCTACCTTTCAGACTCCTGGTCATCCTCCTTTCGGGACTTTGGCGAAAGCTTTGCCATTACACTTGACATCTCAAAGGCTTTCGATCGAGTCTGGCATAAATCTTTAATTTCCAAACTGCCCTCTTACGGTTTCTATCCTTCTATCTGTGCCTTCATCTATAGCTTCCCTTCTGGTTGTTCTATAGCCGCTGTTGTAGACGGCCATCGTTCTTCTCCTAGATCAATTAACAGTGGTGTTCCTCAGGGCTCTGTCCTATCACTAACTCTCTTCCTTTTATTCATCAATGACCTTCTAAGCTGTACATCTAACCCTATCCACTCGTACACTGATGACTCCACCCTTCACCTATCCATTTGGTTCCCGCAACGTCCATCTCAGCAGTTACTTCAGCAAACAAAGGATGAGGCTATGGCACACCTAATGTCTGACTTGGCTCGTATCTCTGACTGGGGTAAAAATAATCTTGTTGTTTTTAATGCATCAAAGACTCAGTTCTTACACCAATCAACCCGACAAAATCTTCCACAGGCGTACTCACTAATGTTTAATAATACTCAGCTTAATCCTGCACCATCCTTGAACATGCTTGGGGTTTCATTCACTCAGGACTTATCTTGGAAAGATCATATAACGTCTCTTGTAAAAATCTGCTTCCAAGAGATTAGGTGTGCTAAGCCGACTCAGTTTCTTTTTTACCCCTGCACAATTGTTGACTTTATACACGGGTTTTATCCGCCCCTGTGTGGAGTACAACTTGCATGTATGGGGAAGTTCTCCTCATACAGCTCTTCTCAATAGTGTGGAGTCAAAGGCTTTTCGTCTCATTAACTCTCCACCTCTTACTGGCTCCCTTCAACCTCTGTCTCTTCGCGGCACTGTTGCATCTTTATCTCTTTTCTATCGCTACTTCAGTGGTCGCTGCTCCTCTGAACTGTCTGTATGCATTCCTCCACCTCTACGACGGGCCCGTAGCACCCGTCAAGCAGCAAACTCTCATCCCTTTTCTGTCCAATTCTCTAATGCTAGAGTTAACCGTTACTCCCAGTCGTTCATTTACGCAACAAGTCAACTCTGGAACTGTCTCCCTCCGTCTGTATTTCCTGCTTGCTATGATCTTCAGTCTTTCATATGCAGTGCGTCCAGGCATCTTGAAATGATCGTATCTTGAATTTGGCTCTCTCTTGCATTTTGTTCTTCTCTTGGAAGGAACCGTTTTTGTGGGCTGGTGGCCTTTGGTTCCTTCTTCCTAGCATAAAAAAAAAAATGGGCATTTAGATGAATGGTTCACGATCGGTGTGGGCGTGCGACAATGTTTTGTGATGTCCCCATGGTTGTTCAATATATATCTGGATGGGGTGATGAGAGAAGTAAAAACACGAGTAATGGAAAGGGGGATAGCGATGGTAACGAATGGTGATTGATGGAATATCTCAAATTTGTTCTATGCTGATGATCGGTACTTCTTGCAAATACAGAACAAGAGATTGGTAGACCAGTGCAGAGTTTTTCTGATGTCTGTGAGCGTCGTGCCTTGAAAGTAAATGAAGAAAAGAGTAAAGTGATGGTTACTGAGAGAGGTGACCCTCAGTGTGATGTTATAGTGAATGAAGAGAGAGACTGGAACTGGTGAGTGATTTCAAATACCTGGGTACAGTGATAGAAAAAAGAGGAAAATATGCCAAAGAAGTGGAAAGTAGAATGACACAAGGAAAGGAAGTAGGTGGTGCAGTGAAGGCATTGATAAGAAACGGAGGCTCGAGTGTTGCAGCTGCACGAGGCTTATCTGCAGGAGTGTAAGTGCCAACTTTAACATGGATCTGAGACTATGGTGTGGCATGAAAATGAAAAGTCAAGAGTGAGAGCAGTGGAGATGGGACTGCTGAGGAATGTATGTGAGGTACAGACAGTGGATAGGATATGAAAGAATGTAATTCGTGAAAGATATGGAGTGAGATGTCTGTGGACACCAGAATCGAAGAGCGTGTGCTGAGATGGTTTGGTCATGTGGAGAGAATGGATAACAATGGAGTGGTGAAAAAGGTATATCTGAGCGAATTTGGAGGGAGGTAGCGAGGTAGGCCAAGGAGAAAGTGGAGGGATATGGTGGATGAGTGTGTGAGGAAGAGAGGTTTGGTAGTCGGTGAAGCTTGGGGACTGACAAGAGATCGAGCTGGCTGGATGAATAATATGAGGAGAAGCGCATGATAAGGGTTTGGCACCCCTTTTTAACGTGACAGCGTTCGGACTGATTCTATCGGATACTTTTTTGTGAAGCTACAGAACAAGGTGAATGTTTTTGGCTTATCAGATAGAGCCAGGATTCCGGGGGCTTGAATGGCGAATGAATGGATGCGTGGCCCATTGGAGTGGGCAAATTTGAGCTGTCTGGCCGTTGCTACTCCTCACCCTGCCTTAGAGTGGGAAAGGAGGTCCGGATGATGGTGGTGATGATGATGATGATGATTACATCTATCTATCTATCTATCTATACCGTATATATTATTCCCGCCATCCCCAGACGAACGGCTGTATTCAGCTTTGGAGATGTTTTGACCTAGAGGGGTCAAATACAGTTTTCATTAACTTCTCCAACAGCAGGTAGGTCTCCTGTGCTGAATAAAGTTTTGTGATGAAATGGTAGAATGAAACATGAAACACGTACTCGGACTGAAATGGTTTAGTAATGTTTCTCCGTACTCAGTAACGATCCACGTCTTCTACGACAAACACAACCTTCCCCCATGTACTGCCCTACAAAGTAATTATATGTTGATAAGATATCGCATCAGATATTCAGTAGTAGCCTACTTGATAAATCCATCATCATCATCATCATCATCATCAGTGTCATTAGTATTATAAACACTACCATCATCATCATCATGAACTTCATTAGTAATATGAACACCATCATCATCATCATCATCATCATTATTATTATTATTATTATTATTATTATTATTGTTATAAGTGGTAGGTGGAGGCGCTCACCATCCACTCACTCGATGTAGTGCTGGTCTCGGATGTCTGCCCTTTCCTCTCCTCCATCCTTTCCGTCCTTCCTCTTCTGTCTTTCTTTACTTCATTCTTTCTTTGTCCTTCTGCCTACTGGTGACTTTACACTGACTGACAAACAAAATGGTTTCCTATACACCAGGAAACCATTTACTACGCTGGGTGGTAACCATATAACCAAATTATGGCGCCTGGTGGTTTTGTGAGTAATTGCGGCGCTCCAGTCGGACTGAGCCGGTGAAGGTTTATATCCAAGGAGTGGTTGGGGTTACTGCTCAAGCAATGCTACTCAGGGATGAGTAAGGCTGGTCACTCTCATTTTAAATGTCAGGACCAACTTGCCTAGCCCCGGGCTCCTACGCTCCTCATGGGGCCAGGTAGGATTAGATGATGGATGAATGGATTATTATTATTATTATTATTATTATTATTATTATCAGTGTCATTAATATCTGCAGGATCATCAGGTTAATCACCACCACCGCCATCACCATCATCATTAACTCCTTCAGCAAAGCTGGAGGTTACGTGTATGTATTCAGTCGTGTCTGTTGTATGTCTATTGTATGTGCAAGATATCTCAAAAGATTATTCTCAAATTTCAGTGAAACTTAGTGGATAGGTGGGCAGTGGGTCAAGGAAGAATTTAATTTATTTTGAGATCGATGCGGATGCAGCAACTAATTATGTTTAATGGTGTTATTGGAAGTATGCACTCTCTGAAATTGTGTAGCAGGCAGACTAAGACCGTAGACTTAACTGACTATAAGAGACCATAAGAGTGTCTGCAATTACGACAGAAAATCATAACTTGTACTGGAGTTGTCGGAGGTATGCGGTCTGAGTGCTTTCTAGTTAATACCTGTATATCTGTATCTATTATCATAATTACCCAGTTGCCCATTTTCGTGTGAAATTTGGATGTTCAGTCTTCTACACCACCACTTTTTCATCATATGCGGAACATGAATCAGAGGAGAAATGGGCAGGCTTAAAATTCTCTGTGCTCCACCTGTATCGTAAATGTGAGCTTCTTATACCTGAGTATTTCCTTACTGTCTCAGTCTGGTATCTGAATTTGACTGACCTCATATACATGCAGTGTAGGAAGGTGTGGTGGGATGGTGATGATGATAATGGTTGTGGAGGCGATGATGATGATGATGATGATGATGATGATGGTGATGATGGTGATGATGATAAATTTGATGGTGGTGTTGATGGCTGGTTGTGATTATGATAATCATGATAAAAATGAATATGATAATGACAATTGTGATGGTACTTGTGATGATGTTGATGGTGGTGGTAAAGGCGTAGAATCCCACAATGATTTGGTCAAAGTTTTTATTTTTTATTTATTTATTTATTTTTTTTACCAAACGTACTTAGAGTTGATTTATTATTTTGAAATTTTGCATGTACTGTAGGTACAGGAGGCCAAGGCGACCACATCACTGTCGAAAGAAAAGCAACACCGAATCCCACGTTCCGACCTCCAGGGTGGACGACTTCAGCTGGTTATGACGCTGATGGTTACATTGATGGTGTTGATTATGATGATAGTTTTGATCATGTCAGCATAGCCTACATCGTCCTACAGACAGTCAGTAATGGTAAAAATCATACTTTCGGGGCGTCTTTAGAAAAAACACATACTACTGCCTTTCCTTACTACAACGACGTGAAAGCTAAGATGAAATTAATATCCGGAACACATTTTCACGGGATTAAATGGCTCTCTAAAACGTCTTGACGATCTTGTTCTGCGTATTACACCTCAAATTCACTTGTATATTTATTTGTCTATCTATCTATCTATAGCCCGACGCCCTAATCCCGCAAAGGGTGGCCGCAGACAAAACGCCTCCAAGTCACTCTGTCACCCACCATTTGACTACCCTCCCCCCAACTCACCCCCCCCTCCCTCATATACCTCTCAACTCCATTCCTCCACCTCATCCTCGGTCTACCCCTCCCTCTCCCTCCCTCCACCTCACCTACATACACCCTCTTAGTCAGTCTTTCATTCTCCATTCTCTCCACATGTCCAAACCACCTCAGTGTATTTCTCCTAATCTTTTCAACCACATCCACATCTACCCCACAACGTTCCTTCACTTCTTCATTCGTTAACCTGTCCCTCCACGTCACTCCACATGCTCCTCTCAAGTAACTCATTTCCACTGCTCTCACTCTTGACTTGTTCCCCTCTTGCAAGGTCCACGCCTCGCTTCCATACGTCAGGGTAGGGATCACAATACCATCATGCAGTGACTTCTTAACTTCCATACTCACCTCCCTATTTCTCATCACTGCTTTCAGTGTACCAACAACCTTTCTTCCCTGCTGTACCCTTTCACGTACTTCATCCCCCAAAGTTCCATCCTTACTCATCACACTACCCAAGTACTTGAATGCACTCACATTCTCCATATCCTCACCATCCAACCTCACTGCACACTCTGTGACTTCATTCCTCTCAAACACCATAACTTTACTTTTGTTTACATTAACTTTCAGCTTCCTCCTCCTACACACTGTCCCAAATTCATTCACCAAACCTTGCAACTCCCATTCATCTTCACTCAACAATACTGTATCATCAGCAAACAGCAACACCGGAAGCTTCCAAATCTCACCCTCATTCATTAGGGCCACCCCCACATCCACTGCCCTACCTTGCACCTCCTTTACAACCCCATCCATATATATATTAAACAGCCATGGAGACATCACACACCCCTGTTTCAGACCCACATTGAGATCAAAGAACTCACTCAGCTCACCATCCACTCGCACCGTAGCCCTAGCTCCCTCGTACATACTCTTCACAGCACTCAACAATTTCCCCTCCACTCCATATATTCTTAATACCTTCCACATACCTTGCCTATCTATTCTGTCATAAGCTTTCTCCAAGTCCATGAAGGCAGCATACACTTTCCTTCTCTAGATACTTCTCCACTAAACATCTTAGAACAAATATCTGATCTACACACCCTTTTCCCTTCCTAAATCCCCCTTGTTCTTCTCCAACTAGCTCCTCTGTCATATGCCTAACCCTATCAATGAGTATTCTACCATATATTTTACCAGTCACACTAAGAAGGCAAATACCCCTATGGTTACCACATACTTCTCTCTCCCCTTTTCCTTTGTACAGAGGAACAATTATACCTGATTTCCAGTCCTCTGGAACCCTTCCCTCTTCCCAAGCCAATCTACACAACTTCCATATCCACTCCACAACAATCTCACCCCATACTTAAGCATTTCACCACACACTCCATCAATTCCTGGGGCCTTTCCCAGCTTAATCTTCTTTATCGCTTCCACTACTTCCGACCTACTGATCTCTTCCTCCCTCCTCTCATCTCTTCTTCTCCCAGCCATTCCCCAACCACTTATACTCACACTGCTCTCACTCTCTACATTCAACAAATCCTCAAAGTGCTCCTTCCATCTCCTCAATTTCTCTCTCTTCTCCACCAACAATCTATTATTCCTATCTTTCACTCCCCTACTATTTCCCCTTTCACACTGCCTTACTTTCTTTACCTCCTTCCAAAACAATTTCTTACTCTCCCTCCATTTCACACTCAGATTCCTCCCAAACTCTTCATCCACTTTCTTCTTACTCTCCTTCACCAGTCTCTTAACCTCCCTTCTCCTGCTCACATATACCTCTCTCTTCTCTCTCTCATCTTCTCCCCTACCTCTACTCGCCAACCATTCACCATATGCCTTCTTCTTTTGTTCCACAGCTTGTTTCACCTCATCATTCCACCATGCTGTCCCTTGCACACCATTGCATCTCCTCCTCACTCCACAAACCGCCTCACACGCTGCGCTTATCTCTTCCGTGAATATCTTACATACGTCTTCCACCCCTTCCATCTGCTCTAGCTCATACCTTCCCAATCTTTCTTCCACTATGCTCTTATACTCTGTCATTTTCTCACTATCTTGCAATTTCTCCACTCTTCTCACAGGAGCAATGCTTCCTCCTGTCTTCCCCTTCGTCTCCTCAACCACTTTCTTTGCAGCTCTACCTTGGCCATCACTAAGTGATGGTCCGAGACTCCATTCCCCCACCCTCTCCACACCCTTGCATCCAACACTTGTCTTCTCATTCGCTCATCCACACACACGTAGTCTATCATTGCCTTTCGTTCAACAAGTTCACCATCCATCCTCCTCATTACACTCCATGTATACCGGTGGATCATCTTATGACGAAAGTAGGTGTTGGCTATTGCCAACCCTTACCAGCACAGATGTCCACCATTCCCATCTACTTCAGCTGGCACACCCCACTGACCAACCACTCCATCCACTCGTACATTCTCAACTTTGCCATTCATGTCTCCAATCAACAGCACTCTCTCGCTCCTCTCAAACTTGTCCATACATGCTTCTACTCTCGCCCAAAACTCATCTTTCACTCTTGCCACTCGATCCTCTGTTGGAGCATACACACATACAATCGCCCATGCTTGTATACCTACTTTCATCCTCACCCATACAATCCTTGCACCCACTGTTCCATACTCTCTTATATTCTCCTTCCACTTCTTGCTTATCATCAGACATACTCCCTCTCTTGCCCTCTCATTCTCACTGACTCCCGCACATATACCTACACCGTATTCCCGTTCTCTCATCCTTTCACCTTTTCATTTAGTTTCAGTCAATCCACATATATCCACTTTTGCATCCTCAAGCACCTGGACAATCTCTCTCTCTTTCACTTCATCATTCACTCCTCTCACATTCCATGTTCCCATCCTCAGAATGTCCTTTGTCCGTTCCTTAGTCGTCAACGTATGGTCCGTCCGGGTCCGAGGCGCTTTATTTGCTTTTTTAGTTAGTTCTTTTTACGGGGTGGGGCACTAACCCACCACCAACCCTTTTAGTCGCCTCGTACGACAAGCAGGGATACTGGGGGAGTATTCTTGAAACCCCCCTACCCCCAGGAATCCCCAAATTAGTGTTGGTCATGTTACGGACTGTGGTACAGCTAATGTTTTCTATGGACTGGAAACTACATCAAGTGCCAAAACCAGTTAATTACTTCCCAACAGTTACTGAAAGCTGTTGGGGAAAAAGAAATTTGAGATGTGTAAGAAGATCTGTAACAATGTGCGAGTCTTACCGTGGAGTTTGGTTCTGTATCGTCAATCTGAAGGATCAGCGAATGACTGTACTTTTGGCTGAATGTTTCCTACTTTAAGTGACGACCGTGTGGTTAGTTACCAAGCGTGCAGCCACGTTTCACTGTCATGGTAGTACCTCCCCGAGTCGATGGTAGCCACCCATCTACTACCTCATCTCTTTGTAGTTTGTATAATTTAGACTAAATAAGAGAAAGTTAATTAATCTAGCCCGAAAACATAGTTTTAAATGTATTTTTGTGCTACCATACGATTTTACTCAACTCATGTGAATCCACTGGTAGTGAAAGCTTGATCTAACTACTCCAGTTGGAAAACCCACTCCTAAGTTGAATAAAATCGGTTGAATATAGGAAGAACACACCGAAAAATAGTTCATCGTACTGTAGAGGTTAACATACAGTACCATACAGAGATATACGCTAGGTAAGGGGAATGTTGGGGAGTCTCCTTGGCCCTCGAGCATACAGCCCTACAGATGTGATTGCCCGTTTCCATAGCTACACATAGGTTTGGTAACTTTAGACAAGGTAACATTCATCCCCATATTTGCCTTTTCGGGGTGTGGCGACCAAAGGCGAGCTTGCATTAATCTAGAATATTTCAAGGTTAGGTAAATGGCCTTAACCCCCGGTGGCAAAACATGATGAAAAAATTTCCGGCTGTTTCTTAGGGCTTCTAACCTAAGCACAGCACATAACAACAGCCCGACTGAGGTCCATGGACAACCGCAGACGGCAGGGCTTGAAGGCTGGGGAAATCGTGGACCAAAACTCAAAACAGAATAAAATGAAGTCCTCCGAATTGTCCATGGCGACTAAAATACCTCAGCTCTTAGAATCATATGACCTATTCAGTGGTTATTCTTGGTACCTCCAGGCGATTTCATTGATTTTGGAGGAGAGAACTTGTAGTGCAGGAATCAGTGATTGTTGTCCTTACTCCACAGTTCGGAGAGTCTTTCCTGAAGTTATTGTAATCGTGTGGACGAAACGAAAATCAAATGGAAAAGTTGTCCTGATACACGTACGGTAGCTACTCGCAACTGTGAAGGGGGACCGAAATGCGATTAAAATGATCGAAAAGGGTGAGAGGAATTTCGTGAGTTATTTTGAAATCTTCCACCAGCAACTGACTACAAAAATAAGGTGACTGTACTTTATTATATATATATATATATATATATATATATATATATATATATATATATATATATATATATATATATATATATATGTATATATATATGTAATATAATATAATATAATATAATATAATATATATATATATATATATATATGTAATATAATATAATATAATATAATATTATATAATATAATAGATATATATATATATATATATATATATATATATATATATATATAACGTATAAGCTACATTATTTACAATGGCTTCTTCTCGAACGGCTATGCTGTTGCAACTTGTACGGATGCACAGATTTAACTGTCAGTCTAACTGCGCAAACCAGCATGTTCGAACCATTATGTGGAGTTTGATTGACAGTTAAAACTCTGGGAGTGTACAACCCCTGACCACCAAATGACCGTGTCAGTCAGTTAGAAATTGAGATGGGAGTGGCTCACTCAAAGTAATGCCTCGCAGGAGGAGCTGTTTTGGCGTTTTATTTATTTATTCATTTATTTTCCATATATGACCAAGTAACTGTAAACTTATCTAAGGGAAGAATGAATAAGAAAGCCTACATTAAACTAGATAAGCTAAGGAAGAGAGAAATCTGTACTGATAAACTAAGCCAAGCTTAGGTAGGCAACACAAACCTAAGACAACCTAAGTTTGCCCATGTTATGGTCAGGTATGCGAAGTTACCTGAGCATTCGTAGTCTGACCTCATAAGGAGAAAAGCATCAAGCGTAAAGAAATTAAGTCAAACTATAATTGTGGTGGGTGAGGTGCTCATCATCCACCCACTCAGTGTAGCGGTACTCTATTTCGGGGTAGCTCTACACTGAGTGGCATGCCAACTGATTTCCTGTGAACCAGGATATCATTTAACACGCTGGGTTGGAACATTTTAACCAACCAACAAGTGTTCCCTACGTATCAACAGGTTGGTTGCAGGAAGGTTACTGCCCCTCCACGGAAAATAACTAACTAAAAATTCAAACACGAAGCCTCGGACCAGGACGAACATACAGATGACGACCAAGGACTGGACAAAGGACATAGTTCGGATTGTAACATGAAATGTAAAGGGTGCGAATGATGAGGTGTGTGTGTGTGTGTGTGTGTGTGTGTGTGTGTGTGTGTGTGTGTGTGTGTGTGTGTGTGTGTGAGAGAGAGAGAGAGAGAGAGAGAGAGAGAGAGAGAGAGAGAGAGAGAGAGAGATTGTCCAGGAGCTTAAGGGTACAAAAGTGGACATATGTAGATTGAGTAAAAGTAAACAGAGAGGCGAGAGATTGTGAGAGTGGGAGTATGGGTATGGTATATGTGGGGGAGTAGGTGAGAACGACAGGGCAAAAGAGGGTATATGTTTTGTTGTGTGCAAGAGATGGAAGTAGAATATAAGACAGTATGGATTACTTGGTTCAAGGATTGTGTGGGTAAGAATGAACGTAGAATTGCAAACGTGGGCGATATTATGTGTGTATGCGCCAACGCAAGATCGTGCAAGCAGAGTTCTGGGCAATTGTGGAAGCATGCATGGAAAAGTTTGAGAGGAATGAGTGTTTTAGATTGTAGACATGAATGGAAAAGTAGGGAATGGGAAGGTGGATGGAGTAGTTGGTGAGTACTGTGTGCCTGCGGAAGTGGATGAGAATGACTGTGCTCTAGTGTACATTTGCGCGGGGAGGGGGTTGGCGATAGCCAATACATTCTTTAGGCACAAAATGATCCACAGGTATACGTGGCGAGTGATGAAAACGGTGGGTGATGAACTGAATGAACGGAAGGCAATGGCTGATTATGTGTGTGTGGATGATAGAATGAGAACGTGTGTAATGGATGCAAGAGCATACAGAGGTTGGGGGAGTGGACTTTCGGACCACCACTTGGTGGTCATAAAAGTCAATGTTCATGTGCAACGGAGGAAAAGAAGGAGGGAAGGACAGGAGGAAGTAGTCCATACAAGGAGAGTGGAAAGGTTACAAGAGGATGAAAAAAAAAAAAAAGCAGAATATATGGCAGAATTATGGGAGCTACTGGGTAAATAAGATTTGGAGCAGATGGGGAGGTGGAACGTGTGTGCAAGATATTCACAGAAAAAATCTGTGCAGCATGTGAAGTGGTGTGTGGGGTGAGGAGAAGACGAAGGAGGGTGCAAGGAACAACATGGTGGAAAGCAGAGGTGAGACAAGCTGTGGCACAAAAGAAGAAAGCATATAGTAAGTGGATGGGAAGCAGAGGCATGGATAAAGTTGTGAGAAGGAAGAGAGAGTTATATGTACAGAGGAAGAGAGAGGTGAAAAGGTTAGTAAGAGAGAGTAAGAAGAGATTGAATGAGGATTTTGGAAGGAATTTGAGTGTCAAGTGGAGGGAATGTAAGAAAATGTTCTGGAAAGAGGTAAAGAGAGTTAGACAGGGTGATAAAGTGGTAGGGGAGTGAAAGATGAAAATGGTAGATTGACAGTGAAGAAAGGAGAAAAAGTGAGCAGATGAACAGGACACTTGAAGGAACTGTTAAACATAGAGAGTGAAAGTAATGTGAGTATAAGAGGTTGAGTAAAGGCTGGGATAGGAAGGGGCATGAGAAGGGAGGAAGAGAGCAGCAGGACAGAAGTAGTGGAAACAATGATGAAAATCAAAATGTGGAAAGCCCCAGGAATTGCTGGAGTGTGTGGTGAAATGTTGAAGCATGGGGGAGAGATATTAGTAGAATGGATATGGAAGATGTGCAGATTGACCTGGGAGGAAGGTAGAGTCCCGGAGGATTGGAAGTCAGGGAAAATTATTCCTCTGTACAAAAGGAAAAGGAGAAAAGAAGTGTGTGGTAATTGTAGAGACATTTGTCTTCTCAGTGTAATAGGAAAAGTATATGGTAGGATATTTACTGAGTTAGAGAAACAAAGGAGGAATTAGTTGGAGAAGAACAAGGAGGTTTTAGGAAGGGGAGGGGTTGTGTAGATCAGATATTCATCCTTAAGTCTTTAATGGAAAAGTTTCTAGAAAAGGGAAAGTTGTATGCGACCTTCATGGATTTGGAGAAAGCATATGAAAGGTGACTAGACAAGGAATGTGGAAAATACTAAGAATATATGGAGTAAATGGGAAGCTGTTGAATGCCGTGAAGAGTATGAATAAGGGTGCTAAGGCTGCAGTGCTTGTGGATAGTGAATTGAGCGAATTTTTCTATCTGAATGTTGTATTGAGACAGGGATGTGTCACGTCTTCATGGCTGTTCAATCTGTATATGGATGGGGTTATAAAAGAGCTACAAGGTAGGACACTGGATGTTGGAGTGGCCCTAAAGAGGGAGGGCTGAGTTTCGATTTTTTTTTTTTTTACCTCCTTCTCTTGCTTTCTGGTTTATGCAAATGTTCAGTATCCAAAAGGGAGCTGAATCATGCGGCTATTTAATCATGACACCCCCAAAAAATTGGAGATCATTATTTTGGTAGGGAAATGTTTTAATTAGTGTCCGAACTGAAAAGCAGGTGGGGGGTATGTTCGGACGTATGGAGGGGAATCCGGACGACCATTGAAATAGGCTGTAAATCGATAATCTTCAACCATACGTCCTTGCCGGACATGTGAGGGGTTTGTTCGGACACCTGGCAATTTTTTAAAAATAATTGCCATTATTTTGAGGAGGTACACAATATGACTATACAGGTACCGTAAGTTGAAGGCACTCTGAGGCACTGTAAATAAACACAGGAACTTTGATTATCACAGACAGTTCTGTTACATTAATGTGATGTGCAGACTTAGGTACAATTATTAGCCTTCTTAGGCCAGCAATACGAATGAAAGATCCCTTGTATATACTGTGGTTCCGGTACAGTGTATGGTACAATAATACAAAATAAAGATTGTTATGAACCAAGTAACTTAAGTGTTCATTATGAGTATTTACCCCAATACAAACTTAGAGAAATATAATATATAACCTAGGTATTCGCTTCGGCATGACTGTAAATGATTTACAACCCTTTTGGTGGTACTACTTTTAGCAGTTTTACAAAACAGAAATAATTGCAATTATGAAGGTACCGTAACTTGTATGCACTTTATGGCACTTAAAATAAACAGAAACAGATTATCACAGACAATTTTGTTACACCAATGAGATGTGCAAGTCTAGCTCCATTGTATCATCCTACTTAGGCCAGCAGTTTACATTCACTCCAAAAATCATTGTTTCCCTCTTATCAAGTTCTGGCTCATCTGCAAAATATTACTGTATCATCTATACCAATGTCACAACTTTCATCATCTGGAACATTGAAGTTTACAAAAACACTGGGAGTTCCTTGCACATGTTTTAGAAACCTGACTTTCAGAGCTGGTGTTACTTGTATCATCACTGCCATGTAATAACGTTTTCACTTTCCCTGTTCCTTATACACCTGGACTATCACCAAGTCATGCAGTTTAAGAATACGTACTGGTACCTCTTCTTTTCCAGTAGTCTCTCCTTATGCTGAACTTCTCTCTCTTCTCATATCTTGTGTAGTCTCACATGCATTTTGTCTCATTTCTAGTGGGTTATTCTGACTGTCTCTCCCATCTTCTAGTACTTCAGTGTCTGATTCTCCTTCAGTAGAATTCTCCTCTGTTGTCGTCGCTCTTGTTATATCTGTCTCATCCATCTCTTGTGTCACCCTATGTGTCGCAGCTGATTGCAGAATTCTCGGGGACAGGCTGTCTAATGAGGGACAACTTTCTCTTCTGTTTGACGTTTCCTGAACTCGAAGTTGAAGGTTGACATTCATTTTCTGGTTCAAATGCAGGAGTTGGACCATTCACGTCATGACTGTCACTGCTGTCTCTGGAGACAGAATGGCCACTAAAACTTTTACATTTTACGCTTCTCCGTGGGGGAACTGCCAACTTCCTCCGGACACGGGGGGGTCTGGAAGTAGATGAGCCATATCTAAATGTTGCTGGCATGTTGATCAAGGACGTATCAAGAGATGAGCGCACATTTTCGGCACTGGCACCCGTACTCTCACTGGTGTTGGCACTGCCCTGGGAAGGACTTTCAGATGGTGTTAGCTGATCTCCAGGATCTTGAGACTCATTTGTGTTTGGAGCTTGAGCAGTCTCAGATTGCCTGTCTACTTCTGGAAGTCGAGACATCACTTCCTCTGCATTCGAAGGATGTATACCACACTTCCTAAATCCACTCTGTATGTTCTTCAGTATTTTTTTTTTCAGTTTATCCATAAGTTTAGCCAGAAGTTTAGGGAACTCTGATTCTGGAAGAGAAGCATTTTTCCTACCCAGGGAGGTTGCTTTGAAGTCCGTCAGTACAGCTCGCCAGTGGCCTTTCATTGGGCCAAAGACAGACACATCCAGAGGTTGAGTGACGTGTGTCGAATTTGGAGGCAGAAACAAGAAGGATATATTATTCTCCTCGCAAGCTTTCACCACTGCCAAACTCACATGGTTGGAAAGATTATCGCCAATAATTACCTTGTGTCCATCTTTAGATCTGGCTGTAAGGAGAATGATTCTGTAGAACCTGTCCTCAAATGTTGACCCATCAAACCACCCTTTGTTTGAACGGTAACAACTTGTATTTGAAGGACCTCCCTCAATCCAGGAATCATATAAATGTTTTGCTTTATAAACTATGTAGGGAGGCGTTAATTTCCCAGATGCTGTACACAGAAACAATAGGGAGGTGGACAACTTGGTGAAGGTCATTACTCTTTCTGAATGTTTGCAACCTCTACGGACAATCACGTTTTACCGGTCTGGATCGTCAGACAGACTGATCTCGTCATAGTTTATGATGTTACCTGAAGACACATTTTCAAGGGTTTTTTCCAGATTACTAAAGTATGACTTAATGACCTTAGGAGTAACTTTTACTCTGGCCACTTTAATGTTCTGAGACATACGATGACTGAGTTCACGTTTGTGGCGTTTCAAGAAGCCTTGTGCCCAATCACGTCCAGGGAGATTATTCTTGAATCTTTTCACCTGTACACCACGTCTATCCAGGTACATTTTATTAAGTAAACGCAGCTCCATTGTATCTAATGGGAACCCCAACTGAGAAAGAGTTAGCAAACGCTTCACAATATTATGTTCTTCACTTAACACGGTTTGTCTCCCAGATCGCTTAACATGTTTCCTTTTAACAGCATCATGAAGTGTGCTTTTGGATTAACCATACTGGAAAGCTGCTTGTCTTACACTGAGGTCACCGTTTCTGACAGCATCAACAGCTCTCTGGAAACTGGACTCGGACCTCTCTAGATTATAACCACCTCTACCACCGTCCCTAGCCGCTCCTACCCTAATATAAGTCCGTGGGATTGTGAGTTTTCACAGGGTGGCGGACCTTCTTAGAGTTCATGCACTACCTGGTACTACGACTGTACCCGTAAAAAGGAAATACAAGTTAAAAGGGTGATGCATTAACTCGCATAACCTCATTTCTGGCCACTAATAATAAAATTTTACAGGGTTTTTACTCCTGTCCGAAATCACCCCCCACTCTTTTTGTCTGAAAAGACATCTATCTGTCTATTACCAGACGCCTTAATCCCGTAAGGGGTGGCCACAAACAAATCTCCATGTCGCCCTGTCCCCCGCCATTTCATTGCCCTGCTCCCAGCTCACACCCCCCTCTCTCATATACCTCTCCACTCCATCCCTCCATCTCATCCTTGGCCTCCCCCTCCCTCTTCCCCCCCTCCACCTCACTCAGATACACTCTCCTCGTCAGTCTCTCACTCTCCATCCTCTCCACATGGCCAAACCACCTCAGTATGTTTCTCCTAACGCTTCTTATCACATCCACATCCACACCACAACGCTCCTTCACTTCCTCATTTATCAGTCTGTCTCTCCATGTGACTCCACATGCTCCTTTCAAATATCCCATTTCCACTGCTCTCACTCTTGACTTGTGTCCTTCCAACAAGGTCCAAGCTTCACTTCCATACGTTAGAGTTGTTATCTCAATACTGACATGTAGTAGCTTTTTCACTTCCATGCTCACTTCCCTGTTTTTTATCACTGCTTTCAAGGAACCAGCAATCTTTCTTCTCTGTTGCACCCTTTCAAGCACTTCACCCTCTAAACTTCCATCCTTACTCATCACACTACCCAAGTACTTAAACACATTCACATTTTCCATTTCCTCCTTACCCAACCTCACTGTACATTCACTGACTTCACTTCTCTCGAAGACCAGAACTTTACACTTCCCTACATTCACCTTTAGATTCCTTTTCTTACACACTCTCCCAGACTCATCCACCAAGCCTTGCAGCTCCCCTTCGTCTTCACTTAACAACACAGTATCATCTGCAAACAACAGTACAGGGAATTTCCAAACACTTCCCTCTCTCATTAGGTCCACTCCAACATCCACTGCCCTACCTTGTATCTCTTTTATAACCCCATCCATATACAGATTGAACAACCATGGAGACATGACACATCCCTGTTTCAATCCAACCTTCAAATAGAAAATTCACTAAATTCGCTATCCACACGCACTGCAGCCTTAGCACCCTCATACATACTCTTCACGGCCTTCAAGAACTTCCCATAACATAATTCCATTAAATGCCAAATTAAGCATACATGCTATACATACACGACCAATTTCATTATGTCTATCTTCATTCTACACATTTTCCTGATTAACGACACCCATTAATGTATTGTATGTGCTCTGGCTCGTGTTTCCCAGAAAAAGTTTGACAGTACTCAGATTTTTCATAGAAATTTTAATCATAATAATATAGTTTTTTTTTTTTTTTTTTACCATACTCAAACATTATATTAAGAGAAGATATCACCATGGCAGCAAGAGAGAAACAGTAGGAACAAACACATGTAAACCAGTTTCTGATTGATTATTCCTTCTGAGAGATATCCACTACTAAAACATTTTATTGCACAACTGTACGAACCCACCCCCACGTCCTATCTCACACCCGCTGACTACTGTTGTTTGCAGGTGATACTGTATTGTTAGGTGAAGACGAAGGGGAACTGCAAGGCTTAGTGATGAGTTTGGGAGTGTGTGTATGAAAATGAATCTAAACGTGAGTGTAGGGAAGAGTAAAGTTATGGTCTTCGAAAGCAGTGAAGCCACTGAATGTACTGTACATGTGGTTGGATGATGATGAAATGGAATCTGTGAGTACATTTAAGTACTTGGGTAGTGTGATGAGTAAGGATGGAAGTTTGGAGAATGAAGTGCTTGAGAGGGTTCAACAAGGAAGAAACGTTGCTGGTTCTTTGAAGGCAGTGATTAGAAATAGGGAAGTGGGCATGGAAGTAAAAAACTCGCTGCATGGGAGTATTCTGATACCAACTCCAACGTATGGAAGTGAAGCTTAGACCTTGTCGGAAGGACAGAAATCAAGAGTCAGAGCACTGCAAATGAGTTATATATTTGAGAGGAGCACGTGGAGTTACATGGAGACAGACTGACAAATAAGGAAGTGAAGGAGCGTTGTGGTGTGGATGTGGATACGATAGAATGCATTAAGAGAAATTCACTGAGGTGGTTTGGCCATGTGAAGAGGATGGAGAGAAAGACTAACGAGGATAATGTATGTGAGTGAGATGTACGGGGGCAGGGGGAGGGGGAGGCCGAGGATGAGATGGAGGGATGGAGTGGAGAGGTATTTGAAAAAAGATGTGAGCTGAGGGGGTGAGGGCAGTGAAATGATGGGAGACAGGGCGACATGGAGGCGATTTGTTTGTGGCCACCCCTTACGGGACTGAGGCGTCTGGCAATAGATAGACAGATAACTGCGCTCGACTTTATTGTTCACACTAAAAGTGCTGCGAATTCTGTGTAGAACCTGCGGTATATTCTCATAGTAAAAATCACACACACACACACACACACACACACACACACACACACACACACACAATCGTACTTACAAGCTTTACCCAAGGATGGTGCTCACTGCTCAGTCCACCAAACGCAAGGAGACGGTAGTTAGGTGAAGGGGATTCTGACAGTCCATGTTAAAGTGTACATGTCCATGCTTCCTATACTATTCTGTTATGAGTCTTAAAAAAATGTCAGCTTGACAACATTTTAGTGTCGTCTAGTACGACAACTCCTTCCCCCTTTATCTCACTTTTCCCTGCGGCTATTGGAAGGATCGTCGTGTGTGTGGTAGGTGAGGTAAGTGAACATCAACATACACCTGTCTGTGGCAGAGCCCATCGACACCATCGAAAGCAGTATTAAAAGAGTACGGACACCTGTCGGCTGAGGTGGCTGGCAAACATATCTTACGCACTGGTGTATGTAGCCTACTGCATATGGCACGTTAATGTATTTCTGTAGCGATGTTTAAGCAGTCTATGTCGGAAAAAAAAAAACGAAGACGAAAGGAAGTGTAATATATAAAATTTATCGGTAAGGAGGAGATGTAGAAAGCCTCTGAGCTGGTCAGAATACGACCCTGAATCTCAGTAACTAGACTTAAAAAAAAAAAAAAAAAAAAAAACGCTTTCCCCACCCTCGCAGTCATCTCGTGTGAACATGTTAACTGGCGTAACCAAACTAGATCTGGGCTATTTGATGCCATGATAGGTCAGGTCCGGTCAGGTCAGGTCAAATTAGGTCAAGAGCCGAGATGTACCATGTCAGTAACCTTCATCTGATACGTCTTGTTCGGCCCACCTCAGCATTTCGGCGCAGTTGCACAACTCCGAAACATGGGAAACGAAAGAGTAACCATTTTCAAACCTCCAGCAATGCCAAGTCACGAACGAGCAGACGCACGTTCACAAAAGAATGAGAAGAGGCGAAGCGGGAGAAAGTAGCAAAATATGACAGAAACACCGAAATCTAAGGGGACGAGAGAGAATAGTGCTAAGCAGCTTCTGGCAATCACAAGCCACGAAGAAGCAGAAAGATAGTCGTGAGAGAGGGAGGAGGCCAAGACCCACACAGTGATTAAAAAAGTCAGAGGTACGGCCATGTGCAAAAGTTTGTCGACAGTCTTCGTCCAACGTTGTGCCTGCCCTCCATATTTCTCACATCTCCTCAAGCGACAGGGAGTATTCTTCCTTTTTTCCATTTCTTTTTTTTTTTTCCTGATCGTATTGCTTTCATAAACACGGTCTATGTAGCACCTTCCATTGCCTCAGCTGGCAGAGAGATACTGGTCAACTTTCGCTCAAGACGGTTACAATCAGCATTTCCTTCGCACCCTCTCGAAACATTGTATATCTATCTATCTATCTATCTATAGCCAAACATCTTAATCTCCCAAGGCAGGGGTCGGCAGTCTTTGATGGACTGGGGCTGGAATTGCTCTGTTACTCAGCTAGCGAGCCAGATGTTTTCAATTTGTTAAAAACTACACCCTCCTCCTCCAACAACAACAACAACAACAACAACAACAATAATAACAATAATAATAATAATAATAATAATAATAATAATAATAATGGTGATAATAACAATAACGACAATAATAATAATAATAAAAATGATAACAATAACAACGACAATAATAATAATAATAATAATAATAATAATTATTATTATTATTATTATTATTATAATAGAATGAAAATATAAAATTACATGTTCGGAAACTGAATACATTGGTTTTTAAACCAATGTATTATAAACAACAGAAATAACATTAATTGAAATAAATATCACCATGTTTAGTAGAATTATTCAAAATATTTCCTAGAAATTATACCAAAAAACAATTTTTATAAAATTAATGCATTAGAAACAAGAGAAATAACTTTCATTATAACAATTATCACCGAGTGTAATAGAAATATTAATCAAAGTACTTACTAATTACTGTGATATTTCAGTGTAGACATACTGCCAACCTAAAGGCAATGAAAGCCAATGTGATTTTTAATGCTGTTTCTCACGCGAAAGTTTCTCAGTATTAGGCTTCGGGCTGGAGGAGGCAAGATGGAGCATTCCATTCAAGCCTGAATCTCATGCATGTTATCGTTAATCGCACAGGCCAAATTATCGCATTGGGTAATAATTCTCGCTGCTGCATCACTAAGCGCTGGGTGCAGCACGTCACAGTCTCCTAAACTAAGCTCAAATCTGTTCGAATACACACTTTTTCGAACAAACTAACTCTAACTTGTGTTTGTCATAGTGATTAACAGCCAGTAAGACATAGCTCCTGGTTTTTCACTTAAAGAGTTAGTGGGAAGCGGAAATTTATTTGTGATTTGTGAAGCAAACTGGCTGGCCGGTCAGATTAGGTTTACTGGCCGGGTCAGGCCCGCGGGCCGTAAGCTGTCTTAAGGGGTGGCCTCAAACTAACTGCCTCAATGTCGCCCTTTCCCCTATCACTGTGAAAACCCAGTGGGCTGGAATCTCATTTTATTGGCTCGGAACTCCGGAATGGAGGAAAAAAAAATTGAGTGGAACAGGTCGTGAGCACAGGAGGTGTGGACGACCGAGAACTGTGTGGATGACTGTATGAAGGACGCATGGAATTGATTATTACTGAAGAATGAGATGCAGGAGACCGAGACTAAGTTACTGAATAAGATAATAAAAACTGTCTAAGAGGGACTTTACTGAAGACAAAAGAATTGGAGAATGAGGAGAGGGAGACCCAGAATCATTAGCCTAAGTAAAAAAGTAGCAAACTTGAATTTAAAGAGGACATGCTAACGCGAGGTGTTTAATCCCATCACCCCGAGGACGTTATAGTGTACTTATTTTATATTATTTATTTATTTATTTATTTATTTTTGCAGCTACCAGACGATTTCATTCAGCTTGGGAAGGATCTCTAGTAGTGAAGAGATTAATTAAGGCTATATTTAACCCCTTAAGTTAGAGAAGTCCCGCTTAAAATAAAAACGGTTAAAGTATCAAGACTATAACTAGTAAGAGCATCATCGGGAGTGAACGAGGTTGATTGGATGGAGAGAGGCAGACCGAGAACGAGGTGGAAAGTAAGAGAATAGAGAGGAGGTAAGAGGGTAGATAAGAGGTAAGAGGGTAGATAAGAGGTAATAGGGTAACCAAAAGCGATACGGACCGGAGAGCAGAGAGGTGAGTGAAGGAGGCACAGGAAGCTTCGTTGCACCGTATTATCAGCGATTTATTTTCTATTCTACCCTGCAACATTCACTTGTATGTTATTTATAAAGTTTTAATACCGAAACAGATAGCTTCACCAACACATGAGAGGATACTGAGGCGTAACATGCAGAGTAAATCGCTAAGAAAGAGGTGTTACGACATATGGAAAGCCACTTATGATACTATCCTTTGATCAATATGCAAAACTGATGTAAAAAAGAAGTTACGGAGTGATGCTTGGCGTGTGGCTGGGAGGACGGGGAGAGGAAGACCGAGAATGATACTGGAAGGCGGAGTGGAGGAGTGTATGAGGGAAGGACGCTTGGAGTGGCGGCAGGGAGTGGTGATGGAGATTTTTGGAGACTGTCGTAGTCACCCAGGATCAAGAGAGAGAGAGAGAGAGAGAGAGAGAGAGAGATCTGGGAAGAAGTGTGTTATACAGATTGTTAACCAGATAGACGGACTGATAGATGAACAAATGATGAACAGGAAGACTTATAGATAGAAGGGAAGGCAAGAAAAATAGATAGATAAATAAACAAGTGGAAAGCTTATTACTATTCACAGTGCCTCCTGCTTAGGTAAAAGTGAAGGAGAGAGAGAGAGAGAGAGAGAGAGAGAGAGAGAGAGAGAGAGAGAGAGAGAGAGAGAGAGACATGTAGGCAGGTAGGTAGGCAGGTAGGTAGGTGGGTAGGTAGGCATGTAGTTAGGTAGGTAGATGTGTAGGCATGTAGTTAGGTACTGTAGGTAGGTGGGTAGGAACGTAGTTAGGTAGGTAGATGGGTAGGCATTTAGTTAGGTACTGTAGGTAGGTGGGTAGGCATGTAGTTAGGTACTGTAGGTAGGTGGGTAGGCATGTAGTTAGGTACTGTAGGTAGGTGGGTAGGCATGTAGTTAGGTAGGTAGGTGGATAGGCATGTAGTTAGGTAGGTAGGTGGGTAGGCATGTAGTTAGGTACTGTAGGTAGGTGGGTAGGCATGTACTTAGGTGGGTAGGTGGGTAGGCATGTTAGGTGAGTAGGCATGTTAGGTGGGTAGGTGGGTAGGCATGTAGTTAGGTAGGTAGATGGGTAGGGATGTAGTTATGTGGGTAGGAGGGTAGGCATGTAGGTAGGTAGCTACAAGGTTCCTTCATAACATCATCATCAGATCACCATGACAAATCCCTCTATAACCCGATTGTTCTGATGAGCCTGACAGAATAATGTGAGTATAGTAGGAAGGAGACAGACACAAGATCTCCCCCCCTCCCCCCCCTCTCTCTCTCTCTCTCTCTCCCTCTCTCTCACTCCACAACATTCTGATATCGCACACCGTTATCTCGCATCAACACTGCCACTGAACCTTTCACTCCCACTCCCATTCACCTCACCCACGCTTCACACCCTTCACTGTTAAATATTCCTCCACATACCATACCCACACCATCCACCAAACGTAGTGCGACAGAGTTTTTTACAGTTTTTTTGTTTGTTTTTCTTTTACACTCACTTCAGTCACCTTTACTTTTACACAGGTGACCCCTTCTCCTTCAGGTGGTTAGGGGAAGATGGGGGAGATGGAACGAGGCTGAGTGACAGGGAGAGTATGCAATGAACAAAGAGGGGCAGTGTGGAAGGAGGAGTCATTACTGAGTAAGGGCAAAAATTTCTTGAGGTGCCTTCATCCATACCATTCCCTCATCGGATATGGCTTCAGGCAAGAGACAGACAGAGAGATACATAGAGAGGTGGTAGGTTGGTAGGCTGATCAATGGACAGATAAAAAGACAGACATATAAAGATACAGATAGGCAGGTAGATCAATATATAGACAGGCAGGGATATAGATAGATAGATAGACAGACAGATAGACAGACTGATTTATTGACTGATTGGCAGATAGATAATATCTGACAGGTAGATGGGTGAGGTAAGTAGGTTGGCAGATAACCAGGGGGATAGGTAGACAGAGGTACATTTAGGAAATAATTTATGCAGATTCTTGATGGGCTTTATTTTTTGAAACACAGGTGAACATATGTGGAATACTGTCCCTTTTGCCCAGTTTCGGTACCTGTGTCTCAGAATGCAGCATGTTGCAGATTAACCAGGTGGATCAGATGAAGTAGTTTATTGCATCATTATTACTCCTTCCAGACGGCTTTATCAAACTTAAGCCACTTAGTGATGAAAGTTCCAGTTTGAAAAGGCTCTCCAAATTCGAATAAATTAATCCGGGGATGTCAAGAATATAACAATTTTAATGACATCCCTGTAGTAAAGGGGTAAAATAGCATAATCAGGTTTAACATTAGAAATGCATCCACTATGATTTACAAGACGCACCTAAACACACGGAAAAGCATCGCTCTGAACCAGTGCCAACCCACACATATACTGTATATCTCCAGAGATTTTTTATCGGCTGAGCCATGGCCAGCCAAAGCTCACTGACAACCCCTGCCAGCACTGTGTCCTTCCTTCCTCTAATTTCACCCCGAACATCTGAAAGTATCCCGCCTTTTACTCTTGTTAATGTGCTTCGTATTGCTATCACATAAAAAATATTTCATGTACCTTTTTCCATTATCATATCCGGCAGGTAGGGAACTGATTGCGAACGTTGCATGGTTGTAGGGCAAACGATTAAGTAAGGAGTTTCTCAGTCTGCATATTTTGATACAGTGGACGAAACGTTTGAAATATTTTCAGTAGATTCCCACGAAGGTGTAAGGCTGCTATTTTTATCATACAGGGTAAAGAAGGACCTCTGAACAACATGTGAAATCAGTGCCCATTGAGTAGTATGTGCATTAGGATATAACGTGAAAAACAACAACGTCCAACATGCAGCCACGGATTACCAGAGTACATGTGCATTTTTTATCTCTGTATAATGGTAACCTTCCCCAATGATCCTGTACAACTCCATTAAACCACACTTTTGCATCCAGCCTGTAATCATGTCTGCGCGTTCTCTCTCTCTCTCTCCATTTTATTTTATAATTTCTTCCTGACGTTATCAGTACCAGCTTTCATATTTATTATTTATATTTGTTGCGAGATGATAGAGAGAGAGAGAGAGAGAGAGAGAGAGAGAGAGAGAGAGAGAGAGAGAGAGAGAGAGAGAGAGAGAGAGAATTTGAACGGAGTGATTATTATTTTTGTTCCGGGTCATAATGAGAGAATTGGTTTAGAAAGTGGTGGTCATTAGTGCCATACAGAATAGTTTTGTAACTGTGTTTATCGTACAGTGATGATAAAGGCATCGATTCCGTTAGAAACCGCAGTAGGCCTATCACCACGTGTCCTCTTGAAGTGAAAGAAACCTGCTTCTCGCTGAGAGGGATGAAATGCATCATAAAATAAACATTCATGGGGCTGGTTTTGTTAAATTATAAGTGAAAGTTGCTTTTCACAAAAATGTCAACAATGTCCAAGTCATCTTGCCAGCTTGTGGGTCGTTGGCGTTTCCTCCCTCATAGACATTGTACAGGCTGCTTGCTCACTGTCCTGCAAACCCAGTCATTAGGCTCCCGTACTCGCGTAACATTACAATCATTAGGTTATTGATTAAAGGTGCAGCTCTCTTTAAGGTAGATAACGACACTGCGGGCTCCACCTGACTCCTAACAGGTGAAAAGAGAAGACTTGCACGATACTGGTGAAAATCCTTGCACGAGCATGATGACTGCACACTGCACAGGGTTATGCTGTCCAGAAAATATCACAAGATATTTTTCGGTCATCGTTTGTAAGTCAACAAAACAATGACACATTTGGCACATGACCGTCATAATGGGTCTGAGACATTTTAGCTGAAAAAGAAACAGCATAAATGCTCGAGTTTACAGTGTTTAGGGGGAATAGTAAATTATGTCAGACCTAGATAATCAAGAAACAGGCGTTAGCATCACAGGTGTAGAACGTGTGTGGGTGAGGGTGACTATTTTTTCCCTTTGCGGTTACTTAGAAAAAAAAAAAATGGTATACTACCAATGAGAGGCAGTTTTAGTGGAAATAAAAAGAAAAAAAGATACAATATGCCATGGTTGGACTAATACTGAAAATAAAGTTTTGCCGCGTGTTCTTGCCTGGCGGGTGTTTGTGCCTTTTGTCTATATTTAGCTTTTTTTTTTTTTGGAAAAAACAAAAAGCCTAGTACCACCTGAAAGCAGTTTTCATGACAATTTCACAATGCTATGGCATGCCACGACCGATTCAATAGCAAACAAGAAAACAGCTTTGATTCTCCTGAAGCAGGGAAATTTTACAAGCCATAATGGACTAAAATATTACACACGAATATTCGGTTGAAGAATAGTGTTATTGTTCGCTGCTTTCGCTCGAACACTAAACCATAAGCCATTCCTGTTGCATCCCCTAAGTCTCTGTTAGTTAAGATCTAGTTGCAAACGATTATCAGGGTTCAAGCCACAACCTTGAGATTCCGAATTAAAATACTGCTCTTATGCAATCTGTGTGATCTGATTTTATCATAAACGTCAGTCAAGCAATTAATGACCCATCATCTGCCATTAAGCACAATGGATACGCTGGTTGTCATCTCTGGTTACTATTTTGTGATTCTGCCCTGAGTGAGAAGTCAAATGGTTTCTTGTAGCCCAGAAAACCATTTACTACAATTGGTGGTAACCATACAGCCCAATATACACTTGGTGGTCTAGTGGCTTAAGGCGCTCAAAACAGACGTGGCCAATAAGAGTTTACATACAAGACATGGTTGGGGTTATTGCTCACATAATGTCGCTTAGAGTTACAGTCACTGCTGCCGTAAAGGTCTTCACTCTTTAGCCTAGCTCCAGCTCCGACGCTCCTGATGGGGTAAAAAAGGACTGCTGACAGAAAGATATCCTGATTTCCATCGAAGAATATTAATAGCCTATAGACAGTACGGTGATAGCACAGCATGATGAAAATACCGTTATCTCTTATGGAGATAAAATGTACCGAACGCCACAAAAAAAAAAAATAAATAAATAAAAAAATAACGCAGTTAAAATTGCTCAACTTTCAAAATGCATTTGAAACTTGTGAATGTTTCTTATTTTCTTTTAGGTTAAAATTCATACTTTCATGTCATACCAAATTCGGCAAAAAAAAGAGAAAAAGAAAAAAAAAAGGCATTTTGAAATGCACAACAACAGCTCCGTTTTCCTTCAATGTGGATAACGAGAGAGAACACTTACCACCTGTAAACAGTTTTACAATGAAAGTAATCAAAATGAAATGTTCACAAAAGCAAAACAGATGTATGTCACACTATTTTCAGAAATAAAACCATTATATAAGTAAAAGTATATCATTTTACTAGTTTGATAATCATGAAGCTAATTAAGCTCCACCATAATAGCAGTAATGGGACAAGTTATAATGATATAGTCAATGGAAAGAACAAAGATAGGAATTGCATCACAGTGGAAGAAAAAGAAACAGAAAACCAGAACCGTAATGATAACACTTAAGACGTCAAAAATCACAGCCAAGGAAATCGTTGCCAAGACATGCTTCCTCATCTTCTCCATGGCCCTCTTGTCCTTCTGCTGCTGCCAAATGCAGTTCTTGTTCAGTGATAATTTCACGCAAAGAAGAACTCTGTGAACCAGTCTTAATGGTGCAGTTTTTTTGAAAATTAATTTTGCCTTTCTGCAAGAGAATGGGCTGGTGGTAGTTTGACTGAAGATTAACACTACTAAGATTAAACTTTGCGGGGAAATAGGCATTCTTCCCATGCATCAACCTCACTGATGTAGCAATATATAGTCATTGTAATCCATACAAAGAAATTAAACTTATTTAAAGTTTAAACGAAGCAAATTACAGGGCATTCATGAAGGTGACAGATGGGTCACGAGGCTTACCCTCACCACACACTTTTTCAACTAATCAGAATTAAGAAAATCTTCCCTTTTCATTTTCACTACCTCATAGCCTGAAACACTACACCTCAGATAATGTCACAGTAACCATCAAAATTATGCATACACCCAAACAATCGTACTGCCTTAGTGTGGCCAAATGCATGGTCTCAGACCATGTAGCTATGGCCTGGCATTAAGAAAATGTGTTCAGCGTCCTGCCACCACGAACCGTGTAGCTCCTTCAGATAGTTAAGCACAATATTAATATTTATTTTGGTCTCCGTAATTGTCACCAAGCACATCAACAAGTCCAAAGTCATTTTCAGTACACTCAGTGTCAATCCACTTCTGTATGCATGATTCAATTTCCACAAAATCCCGTGCCACCCGTCACTTCATTCCACATGAAAAACTTTGATTTTTTGTTTTTGTTTTCAGGTTATGGATACACAAATTGTACGCCCACATTTTGCGTTTATAATAAGCAACATTCGTTGACAGTCCTGGGACTGGCAGTGTCTGCTGCACATCGATGCAAATGACACATATTATCATCATTTTTCTTTGCATATTCCCTCATTGACTGCTGTCCCTCTCCAGCTGTTTCCATGTGTTGTAGCTTCTCCTCCAGTTCTCTCTTGACCTCATCATTCTCCTCCTCCTCTGCCTCCTTGATTGATGCTTGTAACTGGTCGCACTTACTGCATGTATCAGTCATGGCAGGCTTGAAAGAAATGTTGAATTCCTTCGTGAACAATTTGCAATAGTGGCTTGTCTTCACCTTCGGGTTGTCTGGATGTTCCCTGTCCATCCACAGTAGGTACTATCACGAACAAAACTCCGTTCCCCTAACCATCCACTGTGTGAAGCTGAAACTCCTGAGGATCGAAAACAAAGCATCTGAAAGTAGTGCCATTTTCACCCAACAGATGGCGCACAGTAATGTTTATGTAGGGAGGTTGAGAGAGGAAGATGCGACGAGAAGAAGTTTGTATCTGCGGCCAGCGTAACTTAGTCATCATATGTTGATATGGTTACGAGTGTGATAACGATGGATTACAATAAGACCGATAAATAGTGTTCGGTGACAATATATATGTATGCCTGGTGTATGCTGTAACAACAACAGTAGTTATCCATCCATCTATCCATCCATCATCCAGTCCTACGTTGCCCCATGAGAAGCGTAGGAGCCCTGGGCTAGGAAAAATGGCCATGACATTTAAGACGAGAGTGACCAGCCTCACTCATCCCTGAGTGGCATTACGTGAGCAATAAACCCCAACAACTCCTTGGATTCAAACCTTCACCGGCTCAACCCGATTGGAGAGCCGTAATTACCGATTAAACCACCAGGCGCCATAATTTGGTTATATGGTTACCACCCGGCTAGTAAATGGTTTCCTGGTGTACAGACAATTTGGCTTGTCACTCAGTGTAGAGTCACCCACAGGCAGAAGGAAGAGGAAAGAATGAAGGAAAAAAAGAAGAGGGAGTGTAAATTCACCCATAGGCAAAAGAAAGAGGAAAGAGTAAGGAAAGAAAGAAGAGGAAGGAAGGAAAGAAGGAAGGAGGAGAGGAAAGGGCAGACACCCAAGAGCAACACTACATCGAGTGGATGGTGAGCGCCCCCACCTATCACAAAACAGTAGTTATTATTATGATTATTAACAGTATACTGAAATCACACGTGTTAAATGTTAGAGCAGGGGCATATGATACTTCTTACTAATATACAGCATTTGTTATATTATTATAAATGTCGATAAGCGGCCAGCATTCAGACAGCTTGTTTTACCAACAACAATGTATTTTTTCCGTTGTGTTGCTGTATGGACCTCTCCCAGGCACCGTGTGAGGTCAGTACTGTAATACCAATCCGTGGCCTGGACGGTAGTGAACAATACCTCCTAGGGATGACCTGTATATTTTAGATACCCCAGAAACATGTATAACAACCTATCATGTCTCTTCCATATTATTATTATATATATATATATATATATATATATATATATATATATATATATATATATATATATATATCTATATATATATATATATATATATATATATATATATATATATATATATATGTGTGTGTGTGTGTGTGTGTGTGTGTTTCAGTGGGAGAGAATTCAACTCATAAATCACTTACTGATTCATTTCAGACTTTATCTTCATTTCCCTCTATTTGTGTATTGTAACTTGTTATTTGTATATAAGCGTTTTATCACAACTGCAGAATGTCCACGTATTTCCTTCTTTAATATGTAATAATACTTCCCAATATTTATATCTGTCCATTTCATCTCAAATTTTGCATTCGTTGTGTGACTGAAACTGCTCCGGTACTTGCTGCTCTCTCTGTGGTGGTGAGAGGTTCGGGGTACTAACATGTCGCCCGGAAAGAGCGGACTTGTGCCTTCCACTCCGGGTGTAGTACGAATTTTTGAACGGAACTCCTCCCTTTTTTGTCTAGCTCTCTAATGCAAGAATTAACCGTTACTTCCAATCCTTCATTTATGCAACAGGTCAACTCTGGAACTGTCTCCGTCTGTATTTCCTACTTCCTATGACCTCCAGTCTTTCAAATTCAGTGTGTCCAGGCATCTCGAAATGAACGGATCTTGAATTTGGCTCTCTAGTATTGTTTTTGTTTTTTCTTGGACCGGTTTGCGGGCTCCTGGCCTTTGGTTCCTTCTTCCTTGCATTAAAAAAAAAATAATAATTGAACCTCAAGGTTGCTCTCCAGATAAAAGAGGGTTTGGGCAAAATAGTGGTATACTTAACTCGTATTTCGGTTGCGGTGGCGTTTGATACACTATGTGACTAGGGGCCACTGATCACCATCCCCTGGAAATACCATCACCTCTGCTATTACCATACCCTCAAAATACACACAACCTTTTGATTGGCCATGGATTGTTTAGCCAGATGGGAAACAGAGTCTGCTTTTTCTCTTACCGTAACAACAGCAATGACACAAATGTCCAGTTCAGTAACATTCTTCATCATCATCATTCCATTCCCATACTTAGGAAGTGGGTAAGACTCAGGAATGTGGAAAATGAAATGATTTAAGAGATATCATGAGAGTTGGCAGCGACAACGGGACACACTTCTCCTTACTCATGATCAGCGATAAGTGAAAGCAAAAATATACGTAAGTGCATAAGATGATGTAGTATCTGATCCAGTGAAACTCTCCTGACCCCTTCACCCCAAGGACGTCTCTTTCATTTTATTCTAGCTAATGTCCAAGTGCTTTATTCAGCTTAGGAAAGACCTCGATCTCAACGGGTTAATGAAGGCTATACTCTGTCATTCAGGCTTTCTCGCAACCTGAATAATTTCGTTTAAAGACAGCAAGAGTTAATTAGACAGACGGCACTGGATGGAAAATGTTAACACCTTCATTGCGACTGTCTTTCTATCTTTCTTTCTTTCGTCTTCATCTTCATCTTCATCTTCTTCAACTTCATCGTCTTCATCATTTTCTTTCTCCTACTCTTCCTCCTCCTCCTCCTCGTCCTTCTCTTCTTCTTCTTCTTCTTTCTCTCCTCCTCCTCCTCCTCCTCCTCCTCCTTTTCCTTTGAATTTTTGCTGCCGACTCCCTAGTGTAGTCAGCTTAGGAGAAACGTTTGATCGTGGAAGTTTTTACAAAGAAATTCCATCGACCTCTTCTGTATGGTGACTTTTTTGCACAGCATTCTTGCTACCACTAGACGGCTTTACGAGAGATTTTACGAGCCGTTGAGGCTAAATAGTGGTTCAAGAAACGGCCTTAGTCTTCTGGGTGTCTCCAAAGCTGAATGAATCGTCTGGCGTGACAAGAACGTAATGAGAAATCATCCCTTTGCTACATGGTGCCGCCTTTACTTCTCCTTTCTTATTCAATCCCTGTCTGCCCCTCCTCTCAACCTACTTCTCCCTTTCCTTCCTGTCACTTTTTATTGCTTTTCTTTCCACTGCAGATGGGTGTACAGTAAATGATAAGCCTAACACTTTCATGTAACTCAGGAATCCATTTACAACGTTGGGTGCTAGCCATATTACCAAAGTACGGGGTGAAGTGGAGTCTGCTATGGTGCAATATCTAAGGACCCGGACACACTTGCTCCCGAGCATGTGATCGTCAAGAGGAAACGAGGCTCAGGGGTCCGTCCAACGTCCAGACTCAAATACTGAAGCAGCTCTAACCCAGTGCTTTGTTTCGTCTTGTCAATCACATGTTCGGGGTCAATTGTGTCTGGGCCCTCCGGAGAACATGTCTGCTCACTTCGCTTCCCTGCCCATCTTTGTGACGGCAGTTGGTACACTACCTTGCTAGTAGAGGGGGGGGGGGTTACCATGCAGAGAAAACAAATACTGTTGATGGATAACCACAACAAATTACCACAATTTGCTGACTATTCTGTTGCCCTTGCTACCGTTGTAGTATAATTTTATTGTTGGTATTTGTAGTAATGTTACTAATTACATCCTAATTTATCGCTTCAGTACTTAAAACTTTACAAGCAGAGTATATGAACTAAAGCATATCTGAATTCATCACTATTTGTGCCAGTCCCATCTTTTCATACCGGCAATGTTGGTGGTCACTTACTGTGCTATTGTTGTTCATTCCTTGGTGTGAAAGCTTTTCATCACCTTCGTTATTACTATCAACATAACCCTCCTCCTCCTCCTCCTCCTCCTCCTCATCATCATCATCATCATGATCATCATCATCATCATTATCATCATCACTGTCACTATTACAGCTCCCTCATCTTCTATAAATTTCTTTTTCACACACATTTCATACAGCTATGGCTGCGTAGGACAATACAAAGTACGGCCATCATCATCATCACCATGATCGCTGTTACCCCTACCACTCTCATCACCATCATCATCATCACCATTATACTCATCACCGCCATCATCATTTGTGCGTCACTACCATAATTCCCTCAGCGTCCATACCTCTCTCTCTCTCTCTCTCTCTCTCTCTCATAGCCAGTTTTATTTGATGTTATTAATCTATATCTATCTTTAACCCATTGGAACCCTGTGTCCAGAGTATTGGACAGAACTGGGAATTTTCAGATCTTAATAAAGTAGGGAACCCCCGGGTAAGGACCTATGAGCTTCGCGACTATGAGCCGATAGGCGGAGGGCGGTACGCTTGGTACCCTCCCAGTGCCTTGCCTCGCCCAGCAGCTCTGGGATCCAATGGGATATACTTAGGCTGCTTCTCCCAAAGAAAGGGAAGTAGCCAAGACAGGACGACACACTCCCAGTTTACTCATCTACACACACACATTCATTCGCATCTTAGCCCCAAGGAGAGAAGGGACAGATCCTCACTGCACCATACCTCACGAGGGTCAACTGCGCAGTGCAGTTGGCAACATCCGCAGCAGGGCCCTCCAGCAGAGCTGGTTTACTCCTGCCACATCAAAATGGACCCATTCCCATACCCGCACCTGATCTGATCAGCTGATCAGATCAAATGCAGGAGAATATCCCCTCAGGGCTGCGTCATCATTTATTCATTCACAATTTCTCTCCAATCATTTCTATCACGCGCAGCCACTCTTCCTTGCTCAACAGACATCCCTCTCGCATCCAACCCTCTCTTCACACTGTCCATTCATCCTATTTGTGGTCTTTCTTTCAGCCTAACACCTCTTACATCAGATCTAGATATCTTTTTCACCAATTGCTCATCACTCATTCTCTCCATATGCCCAAACCATCGCAACATCCTCTGCTCAACTCGATCAGCCATCTCCTGCACAACTCCAGTTCTCCTTGACACTTCATCATTTCTCACTCGATCCATATGCGTCACTCCACACATACTCCTCAGACACCTCATTCCCATTACATTCAAACTTTTCCTCTCTGCTACACCCATATTCCATGTTTCAGCCCCAAATAACGCAGTTGGTACCACAACACTCTCATAGGGTCTTCTCTTTGCATCCATTCTAAGCGAACGACATCTAAACGCTTTTTTCATTTCTCCCAGCACCTTTCCTACTTCATTTATTCTAAACTTCACTTCTGCATCTATTCGTCCATCCACAGCAACATGTGATCCTAATACTTAAAACACTCTACCTCCTCAAGCAACTCACCATTCAAAACTTTATTCATCCTCCTACCTTCTACTAACCTCATACACTTCATCACTTTACTGTTATTCTCATTTACTCTCAATTTCCTCCTTTCACACACCCTTCCAAACTCCTCTGCCAACTGTCTCAATCTCGCCTCTGAATCAGCCACCAGGGCAGTATCATCTGCAAACAGCAGCTTCTTCAGATTCCACTCTCTACCATCAACATTCACCAAACTCAAAACTCCACCTAACACTCTTGCATTCACCTCCCTTACAACACCATCCATTTGTTATTAACAAAATCAGAAAATTATCGCACAAAACATAGACTGTGGCACCAGTCGAGCAAGGTGGTACTCCGAAGGCGGATGGAAGGCTGATGACAGGGAGAGCTGAAGCTCCCATTTCATCGGCCCTCAGGACTAGTTCCTGACCACTCCCCTTTGCTGAACTTTTTCAGTGTTTCAGTAACACAGAGAGTAGGCCAGCATACTCTCCAATACAAATTTCTCTAACGCCATAGTACATGCAAATTACACACTACACTTCCTATTCAAAATTAACAAAAATGGCATTGTTCAACCTAGCCTCGGAGTCCCCAGGGGACTCCCCCCCATGCCCCCACCATGTGCCCCCTCTCCCGGTAACAACCCGGTGAGATGCCTGGAACCACTGTCTGATTCACTTCTTCACTTCTGCAATATTCACAGCCTTTCCTCTAACTTTCTCTCTGTTGAGCACCACCTCTCCTCCTCTAAACCTCACCTTCTCTTCCTAACTAAGACTCAGCTGTCTGAGGCAACTGATAGCAAACCTTTCTCTCTATCCTCCTACTTTCTCTATACTCATTTCAAAGCCAAAGGTGGCTGTTGTGTATATGTATGCAACGACTTATCTTGCGCTCGTGTTCCTGAACTTGATTCTTCTGAATTTTCTGCTTTCCGGCTTTGGATTTCCAATCGTTCTCTGACTAAATATATCTGTGCTTAATTCTACTGCCATGGAAAATTCATGGACTATCTTACTTCCACGATGGAGCACATCTTATCCATTTCTCCTTTCTCTGAAATCTCCATTCTAGAAGATTTCAATGTTCACCACCACCTTTGGCTCTCATCTTCTTTCATTGATCCACCTGGTGAACAAGCCTACATCTTTTCCATCCTTAACGCATGGATTGCGCAATTACCCTTTTTTATCTCGCCCCCTGGTGCACAAAAAATGAAGATTTTTTTTTTTCGTTTTTGTTTATCATTAACTTGAAGATAAACATCCAGGGCATCATCTGGTGAAAATATATATATATATATATATCCGTCTTTGTGTAGGACCATGTGTAAGTTTGCGTAAGGGAGTAGTGAAAGAATGAATTAAAAAAAAAACAAAAAAAAAATCTTTATTATAAACTTGAAGATAAACATCAAGGGCATCATCGGTTAAAAAAGATTAAAATCTCTCTCTCTCTCTCTCTCCGTCTTTGTATAGTGCCATGCATAAGTTTGCGTAGGGGTGTAGTAGTTAGCAGTAATGCACAGGCAGCACAGCCTGAGCTGTGGCTCGCAACACGGCGCTACCCAGCCTGAGCTGTGGCCCGCAACAAGGCGCTACCCAGCCTGAGCTGTGGCTCGCAATCCACTGGTTAATGACCTAAGGCAGCATGTACAGAACTCTACCTGTATCCCTGATCACCTTGGAAAGAGTTCCAACATACTTGACTTCTTCCTTACAACTAATTCTTCTGCTTGCCCTGTAAATCTTTCCTCTCCTTTGGGCTCTTCCAATCACAACCTTATCACCTTAACCTGTCCTCTGGCTTCAGTACGGCCTGTGGACCCACCAAAGAAACATCTGTTGTGACACGTTGGAGCTGCTGATTGGGAGGCCCTCAGGCAGTACTTCTTTGATTTTCCCTGTAATAATTATTGCTTCCGTAGCCGACAGCCATCTGAGTGTGCCAAGTGCATTACAGAGGTGACTCTCTCAGGCATGGAAGCATACATTCCTTTCTTATATCCTTTGACTAATGCCAAAAAAAAAAAAAAATCTTGGTTTAATCACGCTTGTTCAAATCCTGTCCACAACAAGAAGGCCTACAATAGGTACCAGAGCCAACCCACCCCTGAATCTCATCTTTTTTATGTTTCTACCTGGAATCATGCTAAGTCTGTTCTTCACTCTTCTAAAAATAACTTCATCTGTACTAAATGCTCTGAACTCTCCAACTCGAATTCTTCCCGCTCCTTCTGGCACCTTGCCAGAAACCTTTCTAACACCTTTACCTCATCATCTTTCCCTTCTCTTTTCCACTCTAATGGCTCTGTAACTATTTGTTCTATTGAGAATGGAGAACTCTTCGCACAGACTTTCTCCTCCATTTCCACCTTAGACGATTTTGTTGTCCCTCCATCACTTCCCCCTTCTGACTTCCTCATGGCTGACATTGAAATTTCTTCGATTGAAGTGTTTTCTGCCATCATTGGCCTCAGTACTAACAAGGCATATGGGCCCGATTGGGTCCCTCCTGTTGTACTCAAGAATTGTGCTTCTATGCTTACACCCTGCCTAGGTAAACTCTTTCGTCTTTGTCTATCAACTTGCACCCTTCCTTCTTGCTGGAAGTTTGCTCTCATTCAGCTTGTCCCAAAGAAGGGTGACCATTCCCAGCCCTCTAACTATCGCCCAATTGCTTTAACATCCTGTACTTCAAAAGTTTTTGAGTCTATTCTTAAAAAAAAAAAAAAAATTAAAGCGTCTTTCCTATTACAACCTTCTTTCTGATCCTCAATATGGGTTCTGTTAGGGAGGCTCCACTGGTGATCTTTACCTTTCAGACTCCTGGTCATCCTTCTTCGGGACTATAGAGAAAGCATTGCCAGTGCACTTGACATCTCAAAGGCTTTCGATTGAGTCTGGCATAAATCTATAATTTCCAAACTACCTTCTTACGGTTTCTATCCTTCTCTCTATGCCTTTATCTCTAGCTTCCTTCCTGGTCATTCTATAGTTGCTGTTGTAGACGGCTACTGTTCTTCTAGAGCTATCGATAGTGGTGTTCCTCAGGGCTCAGTCCTATCACCAACTCTCTTCCTTTTATTCATCAGTGACCCAAGCTGTACATGTAACCCTATCCACCTATACGCCGATAACTCCACCTTTCACCTCTCCATTCGCTTCCAGCAGCATCCATCTCAGCAGTTGCTTCAACAAGCAAGGGATGAGGCTATGGCACACCTAATGTATGACTTGGCTCGTATCTCTGACTGGGGTAAAAATAATGTTGTTGTTTTTAAATGGATCAAAAACTCAGTTCTTTCGTTTATTATCCCAGCAAAATCTTACACAGGAGTACCCTCTAACTTTTAACAATATTCATCTCAATCCTGCACCATCTTTATAAACATACTTGGGGTTTCATTCTCTCGGGATTTATCTTGAAAAGAACATATTACCTCCCATGTAAAATCTGCTTCCAAGAGATTGGGTGTGCTAAGCCTACTCTTTACCTTCTTTACCCGTGCATAATTGTTGACTTTATACACAGGTTTTATTCGCCCCTGTGTAGAGTACAACTCTCATGTGTGGAGAGGCTCCCCACACACATCTCCTCCCAATAGGGAGGAGTCAAAGATATTTCGTCTCATTAACTCTCCTCCTCTTAATGGCTCCTTTCAACCTCTTTCTCTTCGCCACACTGTTACATCTTTATCTCTTTTCTATCGCTATGTCAATGGTCCCTGCTCCTCTGAACTGTCTGCTTGCATCCTTCCATCACTACGACGGGCACGTAGCACCCGTCTAGCAACAAACTCTCATCCCTTTTCTGTCCAACTCACAAATGCAAGAGTTAACCGTTACTCCCAGTTCATGAATGCATTGGGTCAACTCTGGAACTGTCTTCCTCTGTCTGTTTTTCCTACTGCCTACGATCTCCAGTCTTTCAAACGCAGTGTGTCCAGGCATCTCGAAATTAATGGATCTTGAATTTGGCTCTCTGTTATCTTGTTTTTGTGTTTTCTTGGAGGGAGCAGTTTGCGGGCCCCTGGCCTTTCGTTCCTTCTTCCTTGCGTTAAAAAAAAAAAAACCGCTACTGTGGGAGTGGTGTGTCAGCAGAAGCTTAGCAACTTGACCCAAGCAACATACAAGTAAACCCAACGGACCTCATTAACCCTACTGGAGCGGTGCGCTCGAGTATCAAGTGACGTCATGCACGGAGAGGTCCCATTTTTAGCCAGGAATGATCAGAAGTAGCAGAGTATCTCATTAGACCTTGCTATGGCGCCCCTGCTAACTGGGAGGAGAGATACAAATGTGGCTCACCCAGGAACCAAACCTTCACACTCTTCCTCAAGTCTCCCTGTGGCGAAGCGCTGTCGGCCGCAAGGAAACATCGGTTCATTTCGCAGGGTGACCCTTCAGGGGCGGTTGCTTGCCTGCAGTTGATGAGTCTGCTTCCCCAGACAAACTGGGACTAATCAGTAACAACAACAAGAGATCTACTTGTAACCCCTTCAATCCAATGGCGTACTTTTAAGTAATATTCTTGCTGCCTCCAGACGATGTTCCTAAAGTTCGGGAGAATCTTTAGACGTGAAGTTATTAATGTAGGCTGTACTCAGTTACAAAATCCTCCCCAAAGGTGCATGAAAGTGTTTGAATGTAAAATATAAAGCAAGTCACATCGAACTGAAAAGATTAACTGAATACGACTGTGAGGCAGCAGCGAGAATCAAACGATAAATAGGTCAGTCACCAGAATGAGGTGGTTAATGTAAAAATAATATCGTTAACTCCCCCCGCCCCCCCCCAAAAAAAAATAGGAAAAGCAAATGTGAGAGGTTTGAATTATGTGGCTGAAAACTTGATGCAAAGTGAAAGCTAATTAGTCTGTTGAATTATGAAAAGGAAAGTCTAAAAAATATGATGTCAAATATAGAAAAAAAAAAATCTAATACTCCAATTCTTGAAGATAAAAAAATAAGGTTGTAAACTTACGGGACAAATACGGAAAGATATGAAAAAAATTATCATCCTCACCATCATCATCATCATCACCACCTACTCCTTAGGTGCCCAATCAGGAGTGTAGGGGCCCTGGGCTAGGCCATTTAGTCTCGACATTCAAGGCTGGAGAGACCATTCGTCCATCCATGTGTGGCATTACGTCTGTTCGCATAATATATTCCAACCAGCCGAGAAAATATATTATTAGAAGAAGTGAAAAATTTTAAATCCTTAACTCCTAATGTCAGGCTTACCGTCAACTCCGAGCAGAGAAAACTACACACACACACACACACACACACACACACACACACACATATATATATATATATATATATATATATATATATATATATATATATATATATATATATATATATATATATAATGTAACATATACTTGCCTGAAAACGTGATGTAAACTTTTCCTTTTCTTCCCTGCTTATTCTGCGATTCTGTAAAATTAGGAACCTTGTTGTAACATCGACTGTTGAGGGTTATATTGTTGGGGGAAAGCTTGATGAGACAAAACATTGTCTACCGTAATTACCCTCGCGCTGTCGATAGGCATTCATTCTAAGGTTTTTCTTTCTTTGTAATGTAAAACAAAAGACACATGGCACTGCATAGTTCAAAATATTATACAGAAGCACAATGAAACACTAATATATCAAAATGTAATGAAAAAAAAAATGAATATATGAATCACAAACTTGATATGTAAACACACAGCAAATAAACACAGTGAGAAGTTTAAATCCTCCTGTTAAAAAGAAAGAAAACAACGTCTAACAAAGGAAACAGGAAGAAACTTTTTAAAATGTCGGAAAAAAGAAAGCACACTCCTCATCCTGAAATGATCTACAAGAAAGTAATGAAATAAATACGTAATAAACATAATCGAAAGCAAAAATAATAAAATATACAAATCTAATACTGTAGTTGCACCCCTTCGGTACAACTACCCAATCCCCCCAAAGCTGCAGAGAGCCTAGGGAATACCAGGCGTAAGGAAGGGGCAAATAAAAGTAATAAAAATAAAAATAAATAATCCAATTCCTTCCTACAAAACAAAGAAACGAGAGCTTTAAATAATAAGCAGAGACAGCAATGTAAAGCAAAAGAGAATGTAAAAAAAAAAAATCCAATACTCGAACTCCGACAAAAAAAAGTCCATAAGACAAAACTGAAAGCTAGTAATTATTTTACGCGAAAACCTGATGGAAAAAGTGTTGCATGATCTACGATAATTGACAAGAATATAAGGAAATGTTAAAAAGAATATATACTTGAAAAGCTATACTAAAACCAGCTAAATATTCTGAAGCACTGGAAAGGAAGAGAAAGAGTTAGAAAACAGGAAAAGTATATAGTGGTAAAAATATACAAAGAATCAGTGAATTGTAATATAGCACAGAAAACAGAGAGAAAAGTTTTAAGAATTTATCGCCTGAAAAAAAAAAAAAAGCATCGTAAACAGAGGGAAATGTTCAAGACTGTGTGTGGACCCTAATGGACGGGCATAATTTGTATCTACACCCTCGGCCGGACCAGTCCAAATGACACTGACGCCACGAGCAAATCAATCTTATATATATATATATATATATATATATATATATATATATATATATATATATATATATATATATATATATATATATATATATATATATATATATATATATATATATATTGCGTCAGGGGGTTAAGCTTTGCCTTGTGTATGGTTAATTAAACCAGCCATTACTTTTTCTGTTTTCTGACTAAGTGGGGCGAGGCTAGGGAGAAAGGTGGTTGACTGCGGTAGGTGGTGATGCCAAGAGAGGCTTGAGGTGGTGATAGAGATGTTTGGACTGCGGGAGGGAGTTATGATAGGACACACTTGAAGCTCAGTCAAGTCCTGCATATCCATCTGAGTTTTGGTTCATTCATATCCAAGTGGGACCATTCAAGCAACTTCAAGTTCTGTTGGGTCGTCAGGTCCATTTAAGTCATTTCAGGTCCAGTTAGGTCGTCAGGTCTATTTAGGTCATGTAAGGTCATGTCAGGTCCACCTAGATTATGCCAGGCCCAGTTAGGCCCTGTAAGATCGAATTAAGTTATCAGGTCTACTTAGGTCATACCAGGTCCACTTAGGTCGTGTCAGGTTCAGTTAGGTTATGCCGGGTCCATTTAGGTCATGTCAAGTGAAATTCAATTAGGTAGTATCAAGTCCAGTTAGGACTCTGCCAGAACCAGGTTGGTCATATCAGGTCTAAATGGGTCATATCAGGTTGAGATAGGTCATTATCATGTCCAGGTAGGCTATGTCAGGTGCAGTTAGGTTACGTCAGGTGCAGTTAGGTTACGTCAGGTGCAGTTAGGTTACGTCAGGTGCAGTTAGGTTATGTCAGGTGCAGTTAGGTTATGTCAGGTGCAATTAGGTTATGTCAAGTGCAATTAGGTTATGTCAGGTGCTGTTAGGTGACGTCAGGTGCAGTTAGGTGACGTCAGGTGCAGTTAGGTTATGTTAAGTGCAGTTAGGTGATGTCAGGTGCAGTTAGGTGATGTCAGGTGCAGTAAGATTACGTAAGGTGCAGTTAGGTGATGTCAGGTGCAGTTAGGTTACGTCAGGTGGAGTTAGGTTATGTCAGGTGCAGTTAGGTTGTGTCTGGTCCTTTCGTTAGTTCCAGTTAGGTCATGGGACTGTTAAGGGATATTAGTGGATTAAGTGAAATATTAAGAGACTTGAAAGACGTGGCGAAGGGAAGAATAGCGGTATTAATTAAACTGTAGAAAGAAGTGCTTAGAATGTAGAGGGAAGAGAATGAATATAATGGATATGACTAGGATGATGAGAAGTGTATATATATATATATATATATATATATATATATATATATATATATATATATATATATATATATATATATATATATATATATAAATGAGCTTGAAAGTGGGAGAGACGTGGAGGACCATTAAGACAGCTGGACATGGTAAATGAAAGTGTGAGAAAGCGAGGTACGGACGATGAGGAAGCAAAAAAAGTGACAAAAGATGAGGAAGACGCACCAGAATAATTTTTATGGCCTATAAGAGAGTCATTATGGTAAATGTTCAACTTCGACCAAGCTCCAGTCTTCCCACAAACTACGAGATGTAACCCTCAGATTGGTTCGTACTTCAGTTCTAGATTACGAATAACGAAAGATGATGTATGGATAAGTATCAAGCTGCACAAGACAAAGTCTCTCTCTCTCTCTCTCTCTCTCTCCATCTCAAAGAGGTGGTTGGCAAAATTGCACAGCCTCATAGGTGTTGCGAGAATGACTTGATCAGACGAAGTAAGTTAGCGTGATTGGTTTTGCTTGGGGGACTGAGACGAGACTGTGGCAGTGATAAGTGAGTGGATGTGCTTTTACCTTTGCGCCGGGTACTGTGATGAGTTTCCCTTGCTTGTGCGATCCAATCCTGGTTCTAGACCCTACCATCCAATACACAACAGTAGGAAATAGGCTAATAACTCCATAAAATAGGTGGCGTCATTTTATAATTTTTTCTTGCTACCTCCAGACTATTTTATTTACCTTATGGAAGATCTCCCGTAATCAGATAGTGAATGAAGGTTGTATATAATCAGTCCAGTTGGAAACGTCTCTCCCAAGCTGAATAAAATCGTACGGAGATAGCAAGACTAAAAAAAAATTTAATATGTGTGAAGTGGTTAACAATGACTGTGAAAGGGTAGAGCGGGTAGGGTGCTTTAACATTTACTTAAAGAGGAGAGACACCTTTCACAATCACCCCCAGAACACCCCCCCCCCAAGATCCCCCAGATCCCCACATCACACCCTTCACCCTTCCTATATCGCTTTCTCACTCTCTGTCTCCCATTCACCTATACTCTCACTCCCGCTTACCTGGCCAGTGCTCACCTGCCGTCCCACTAATCAACGTACATGGGTCGGGGAGTCAGGTAGGTAGGTATAGGTATGTAGTCAGGCGGGTGCATCTCTCTCTCTCTCTCTCTCTCTCTCTCTCTCTCTCTCTCTCGCCAGTACCCAAGTCAAGGCCAATAGTGTGGTTAGCAGGGGACCCAACCAATAAAAAAGAAAAACGAAAGAATGGAAAAATGAAAAGAAAATGAAAAGGAAAAAAATAAATGAATGATGGTAAAGGAAAAGACAGAACAGAGCACAATGAACAACGGAGAGAGAGAGAGAGAGAGAGAGAGAGAGAGAGAGAGAGAGAGAGAGAGAGAGAGAGAGAGAATATTGTGTAATCTATGTCGTCATGGATTTTGGAGGTTCAGTGCACTTTTTTTATTATCTTATGTGTCTGAGTGTCAAGATATTTATAACTTTACCAGCCCATGTATACGATTGCTAGTTGATATTTTTTTCCTTTATTGATACATCTTCTAAACTGTCCACAACCAAACCAAAGTAGATATTAAAGTGAAAAGACAGAAAGAAAAATAATATTGGTTGTAACAATTATCAACTAGGAGGAAATTTGTCTCACGTAAAAATTTGTTTATATCCATTACAAATAGTTCTCCTGCTGATTGGTTCGAATCCCTGTGTGTTCAGATTATTAAGATTAAGACTTTTTGACTGAGTTGGATATCTTTATGAGGAAAAGAATCGTCGAATATTAACCAGGTTGAGTTATAATATCAAAGAATAACTCTCTCTCTTTCTCGCCCTCTCTCTCTCTCTCACACACACACACACACACACACACACACACACACACACACACACACACACACACACACACACACACACACACACACACACACACACACACACACACACACACATACAAGCGTGTCTTGAAATGTGGGAGAGCCGTGAATACTGACGCGGATGAATAATGATACCCAAGCATAGATCAGTCATCATCAGTCAACATTATCATCAGCGGTTATACCCATCCACTCATCTGTCATCATCATCATCATCATCTTCATCATCATCCGTTATACCCATTTGTTCAACCTTCAGCGTGTGCGCCAACTAATTCCTTTATAATCTGGTAGAATTTCACACGGGGACAGCCATTTCAGAGGTTTTAGTAGTGTGTTCTTTAATGTACTTTCAAGATTTGTTCTAACTCTGTTCAGGTTCTTATAATCACATAACTATACACACTCTCTCACATAATCACAACCCCTCCTGAATAATTTCCACGTACACCTCTCATCCCACACTCCCAAAGCCTTCCAAGCCTATACCTATGCGTGCAGGACTGGTTGGGGGCAGGTCATTTCTTCGGTGACAGAAGGTAGTGTTCCTTGACCGCACGGATCAGTTGCTCTTCAGGATCTGTAAAGCAACACGAGCATATACCTGCCCGCCCTTGTTAGACGCTTGAAAGCCAGCCGGTACAGTACGTATAAACACGCCCGTCTCTCCATCAATCATCATCATCCTCATCCTTATCATCTTTTCGCTCATCATTACTTAGTCTAACAGTACAGTGACGTCTTACTTTGATTTGTTTTTGCTGCCACCTGATGATTTTCTTCAGCTCAGGCTAGTGCCCTGGTAGTGGAAGGGCTATTAAAGATTTAATCAATCTCACCAGCTCGAAAAATCTCTTCTGAATTGAATAAAACTGTAAGAGCGCTGAAAGAAATGAGTGACGTCATCGTACTGAAAATGTTATCACACACGGTTACCGCACTAAAAATACAATAAACTTAAATAACGTTATCGGCCTTTTATTATCGCATTATTGTACTACCGGACGATTTTATTCGACTTAGAAAAGTCTCATAATACTGAAGTGAATGATAAAGGTTCTATATACAACACTTCCAGTTTTTAACGTCTCCTTTAAGCTGAATGAAATGATTAGGAGATAGCTAGAATAAGGTAAGAATGACATACTCGGGCTGACGTGATGGGGTCTTGGCTTTGCTACTACTGGAAGGCTTCATTCAAGTTAGACTGGTCGTGGAGATGGAGTTGTTGAAGGTTAGGAACATACTCTTCCAGTTCAAAAAGCCTCTGCTAAGCTGTATAAAACCATCTGGAGGTAGCAAGCATAAGAATTAAAAACATCATAGTACTGAAGGGGTTGTTTAGTGTTATTCTTCACCCAGATTACAACACGCAAGCATCGAGTTTACAATCCATGTCACTATTTCCGTTCTAAAGTACACTGTAGGTACAAATGACGAAAACTATTGTGTAAATGAAATGTGTATGGATGTAATTTGAGAGTGTAACTATAACTCCAGTACAGTGTCAATACGTAGGCATGTAGGTATATGGAGAGTATAACTTCAGTATGTGGGTATCATTTCAGCAGTTAGTGGGGCAGCATTTCAGTATGTAGGTATATTTTCCGTATCTCTTCGGTATGTGAGCTCAGTTCCGAAATAATCAGTATATGCGTATAACTTCAATATTTAGGCCTAGGTATAATTTCAGTAAGTAGGTATAATTTAGTACATCGGGATAATATCAGTTAGTGGAATTTCAGTGTGTGTGTGTGTGTGTGTGTGTGTGTGTGTGTGTAAGTCACCGTCTTTCCTATGTCAGAGTATTCAACCCCTCCAGTCTTTATTTATTTTCATGCTTGCTACATCCAGACGACTTTATTCTATTTATAGGAGACTCTTAAGAAACTGAGGGATTTACAGTATATATAGTCTTCATCAACTGCATCGTATGAGAGACCTTTGCAAAGATGACAAAAATCGTCGGGAGGCAGGAAGAATGAAATACGTGTTATGATCGTACTGAAGAGGCGATGGAGATTGTTCCTGAGTTATTAGCGCTCAGAGATGGCCACCGAGCTGAACAGAAGCGTCTTGCTGTTGAAACTGGCAATATAAATCAATGAATAAAATACAAATAAATAATAAATGCCACGTGAATGAAGGTAGTTAGGTACTATTATGGACTCGCTACAAAGACCAACTGTATCTGTACTGCCGCACAACTTTGCACTCTACCTGCTGGATTACAAACACACACACACACACACACACACACACACACACACACACACACACACACACACACACACTCATCCTTCACCACTCAAGGGTACGGCTGCCTTGGCTGCTGTTACAAATCCTAGGTGTTCTGTCCGCAATTTTTTTTAAAACCTTCTGGTCCTAATGTCCTGAATAGACGCCTGTGTAGGGTACTCCGGAAGGTTATGTCTGGATGTATGAGTTCTGCGACTGCTAGCCTGTTAGAGAAAGGCAGTATGCAAAGTAACTTCCCTACTTAATCCCGGGAGCAGAGACAGCGGGCCGAAATGGGTTAAAGTTCCCTGAAATCTATCCCTACTTACAGGATCAGTTGTGTAAGGTGGCCAATGGTGTTTTGAATTATACCTCAACAACATTTCCCGCCAGCACTCCCACAACACCAGGCCAACAGCGTCTCCATCACCCACCATCCGTCATCAGCCACCAATCCGCGCTAAAGTCTTTCATAAATCTGTCAAATCCGCCGCCCTTCCGTCACGCGTCCTGAATTATTGCACATGAAGGACGAAGATGAAAGCAAATGCGAGGAGGGGGGAGTGGACGGAGGTAAGTGAGGGAAGGGAGGGGTTGAGAGTGGGCTAGTGGAGGGGAAGGGTAGAGGGGGTCAAGGGTGAGAGAGGGGTGTGAGAGGGGAAAGGGAGAGGCGGCAGTGGTCAAGGGTACTAGTAAAATTAGAGATGGTGTGGAGTGGCTGGTGAGAGCAATTTGCCCCCATCACTACGAGATACCTACCTGAGGATGAATATTGCTGTATGGTGACAGGAAGAGTGAATTTTTATTATGTATAGCAGCTGCTGTGCCGAAAGGTGGTAGATGTTGTTTTTATTTATTACTCTTGTTTGTATTGTTGTATTTCCTTGTCTTCGTCCTGGATCGCTTCCATTAATGCTTTCTTTTGCTTTTATTGTCTCATAACAATTGCCACACTGAAAGTGAAAGAAAATACTGGAAGTAATTCAGAAAGAAATGAACAAAATGTTCTTCTTCCTTTTTCTTTCTTTCATTGTTTTTCTCTGTTTTGCAAGAGTATTATGTAGAGGTCTGAGTCTAGTGAATGTTGATGGTAGAGAGTGGAATCTGAAGCAGCTGCTGTTTGCAGATAATACTGCACTGGTAGCTGATTTAGAGGAGAGACTGAGACAGTTGGTAGAGGAGTTTGGAAGGGTGTGTGAAAGGAGGAAATCGAGAGTAAATGAGAATAAGAGTAAAGTGATGAAATGTACGAGGTTGGTAGACGGTAGGAGGATGAATATCGTTCTGAATGGTGAGTTGCTTGAGGAGGTAAAGTGTTTTAATTATTTAGGGTCACATGTTGCTGTGGATTGAAGAATAGATGTAGAAGTGAAGTTTGGAATGAATGAAGTAGGAAAGGTCCTGGGAGGAATGAAAAAAGTGTTTAAATGTCGTTCTCTTTGAATGGATGTAAAGAGAAGGCTGTATGAGGGTGTTGTGATACCGACTGTTTTATATGGGGCTGTAACATGGCATATGGATGTAGCAGAGAGGAAAAGTTTAAATGTAATGGGAATGGGGTGTCTTAGGAGTATGTGTGGAGTGAAGCGTACGGATTGAGTGAGAAATGATGAAGTGCGAAGGAGAACTGGAGTTGTTCGGGAGATGGCTGATCGAGTTGAGCAGAGGATGTTGCGATGGTATGAGCATATGGAGAGAATGGATAATGAGCGATTGGTGAAAAAGATAACTAGATCTGATGTGAGAGGTGTAAGGCTGAGAGGAAGACCACGAAAAGGATGGATGGACAGTGTGAAGAGAGCGCTGGATGCGAGAGGGATGTTTGTTGAGCAAGGAAGAGTGGCTGTGCATGATAGAAATGAATGGAGAGAAATTGTGAATGAATAAATGATGACACAGCCCTTGGGGGATATTCTCTCTTGATCATCTGATCAGGTCAGGTGCATGTAAGGGGATGGGTCCATTATGATGTGGCAGGGGTAAACCAGCTCTGCTGTCGGACCCTTCTGCGGATGTCACTGATTGCACTGTGCAGTTGACCCTCGTGACGTGTGGTGCGGTGAGGATCTGTCCCTTCTCCCCTTTGGGGCTAAGATGCGAATGAATGTGTTTGAGTGGATGAGTAAATTGGGAGTGTGTCGTCCTGTCTCGGCTACCTCCCTTTCCTTGGGGGAAGCAGCCTAGGAATATAGGTAGATAATTTTTTCATTTCCCTTCTCTGTTTCCATTTCTCTCTCTCTCTCTCTCTCTCTCTTAAGTTAATTGCAGCCTGCATCTCCTTGTCTGACAATGACCTAATTTAATCTAATCGTTGGGAAGAAGAGAACTGAAATATATTCTAACGGCGAAGTAAAGTGCTGGTAGAAGCAAAACAGGAGTAAGTGAGAGATATATAGGTTCCAAAACAAACAAAACATATAGAGGGTACTGTACACTTACCGGAAAGTATAATGGAGACTGTTTCCAATCCCTTCGCTACGAGGCCTCCCTTTGGCTGAATAACAAATTCTGAGCGTGTCAAGAATTCAAACATCCACCTCTGTACTGGAAACGCCAATGATGAATATTTATTTCTTTATTATAAGTTTTCTCCCCCAAGGCAAGTAAAATCGTTTGGCTGTAACAAAGAAAAAAATCCTTGTGCTGAAAGGGTTATTGGAAACTGCTTCTAACTCTTTTACTACGATAGGTCTCCCAAAGCTGTGTAAAATTCTTTGGCAGTACCATGAATGAAAGGTGAAGTGTGTCATCGTAGTAAAGCGGTTCAAGAGAGAGATGCAGACATCATCATCATCATCATCATCATCATTATCATCATCATCATCATCATCATCATCATCACAGTCATCCTTATCATCATCGCCACTCTACTTCTCAGTACTACATGTGGGGAGAGAGATCAGGAATGACGAACAGAAGAGCGAGGAAGTAGAAATATCAACATAGTTCCTGGCAATATGGACCACAGATCCATTCATTCATAACTCAGGTCCTCTCAATACTCCTTCCTCTCTTTTTTCAGTAACTTTAATAAACACTACCAACCACAAAACCAGAAGAACCATCAACAGAGTACCCTGAGAATGAGCCACACATCCATCCGTTCATCAAATACCTCATAATCCACCCCCTTATTCCTTTATAATAGCAATAAATTCTCCAACAGCCACAACAGGAGGAGAACTATTAACAAAGTGCCTAGTGAAATGGACCACACATGCAATTACTCGCCAGCCAAGCCTTCGGAGACCTCAATCTACACTTTCCCCCCGTTTCCCTTGTGGCTTTAATAAACACTCTGAGCAGGAGAACTATCATCAGTGCACCAAGTGGAGTGGGTCACACATCCATTCAATCATCATTCAAGCCTTCAAACTGTTCCGTTCCTTAAAAACTCTAATAAATACCACCAGCCACAAGAGCAGAGCTATCAATAGAATGCCAAGGGAAATGGGCTACCAAAACACTCACTCATCATTCAGGTCTTCAGAGTTCCCTCTCTCCCTTTCTCCGATCACACTAATAAACAGTCCAGCACCCACAATCCAGTCTCTTAGAACGCCAATCACGTTTGCACAAAGTGACTGATGGGTAAACTGGCAGATCGACAGTAACAGCCTGTGTAAATACTACGGACATTAATGGGCAAAATGAGTGGCTTTCGCAAATACTGCTAGGTTTGAGAGAGAGTTGGGGCTTCTTCACTTAACCCTTTTATGGAAAGGTGCTTATTTCTAGATGCATGAGCAACTCTAGAAGGAACCCCATCCATTTGTCCCTCACTAATGATTTTCAGACGCTAGATGTTTAATTCCCAAAGGCTTCAGCTATTCTGGCGAAGCTACACCACCCAGCCCTTTCACACCACACCACACAAAATCACCGTCCCACTCTACAACACACCAGTGACGTTCAGTGAAGGGTCCTGAAGCTTCCGCATCTATTACTTTTGTTCTTGTTTTTTGATGTGTCCTACTCTGAGCACAAACTTGATAGACCGTTCCCAGAGACCCAGCAGTACATGTCACACCTTCACATGTCAGTAGTTGTTCATATCGAATCACAGTTCATACTGAATACATGCTAGGGTTGGGTCTTACAGGGCTTGTGTGATGCTGTAAGCAGGGATGTTTCAGTGTGTATCGGTGGGTCTTGTGGTAGATCCTTTAAGTACTTTATCCCAACTACTGCCTTACGATTTTATTCAGCTGAGGTAAACCCCGCCCTGCAATGAGTTAAAGGTTACGTCATCTGTACGATTAGCTTATTTCTCCTTCCAGGCAGCAGTCACCCCTCCGACAGAAGTGATTAGAAGCAGTCTCCATTATACCCTTTCAGTACGGTGACAAGCGTTTCACTGCATTTTACCTGCCGCGATAGCTGTGGCCGTGTGGTAAGCATCACTGACTGCGAAGCTGCCGGCCCATTATGGCCGGGTTTCGATTCCTGGTGCAGGTTACTGGCTTCATTCGACTCATTTGTGCATCCACCCATTATGAGCTGGTAGGTATAACGAGTACCTGGAGTAACACCTATGGGAGGTAACTGTGGTAACCTGGATGATGGAGTGGCCTAGTATCCCAGGACATTGAGGGAATAGCCTCCACAGGTTGAAAGGTCTAAATTGATCTCCGCGGCTAAGCGCCTCATGGCGTCTGCCCCCACTTTTACCATTACATGCTACAAGACCAACATTAACAGCCTGTGTTACTACTGCCGACTGTAAGAGGAAATAATAAAAAGCTTTAAGAATGTTAACCGTTTGAAGAGAGAGGTGAGGCCTCTTCGCCTAACCCCACCCGCAAGAGGATGAATTTCTTCACTGGATACATGCTGTTCCCACATGACTGTGTTCAGCATTTGGGAGGCTTTCTGGACTGGCCGTTAAGTGTAGCTTTCATCAATCTCTTCAGTCTGATGACCTATTCTTTATTTCATTCTTGCAACCTACAGACTATTTTTATTTTTTATTTTTTAGTTTAAGAGAAACTTTTGTAACTATGAGGGTTGAACACAACTTTTATTAACTCTTTCACTATGAAAGGTCGACGTCATGATGAATAATAGGGTCTGGAGGCAGCAAGGCTAACCAATAAAAGAGGTCACCGGATTGAAGAAGTTAACCCGCCACGACGAGAGGGGTCTCTAAATTGAAAAGAAAAAAAAAATAGTCTGACGTAGGAAGAATTGAGTTTAAAACAATATCATCACGCTAGAAGAACAAAAACTTACAATATATTCAGTACTACATCATGTATATTATTTGCTTGCTACTCCCAGACACTCACAACCATCTCTCACGCAAGACCAATTAGACAATGTGCAATAAACCTCTTCAGTGCGACAACTGTTTCATTTTAGATTAACTACATGGGGTTCAATTGACCAATAATGCATGCTTTGGTCCCTTTGCTCGCCGGCAAAGGAAGCTCACTGGCACCTTCTCCACACCAGCCGGTTTCTGAATACGGTAAGCTGGTGTTGCCTTTCATACTATGTAGTGTGTCCTGTGTAGTGTGTGCCTCCTAAGCCGATGAGAATACGGCCGTAAAATAACCAACATTAACCCTTTGAGGAGGTGAGAGATCTTTTCTCATTGATACTGCCAGTCTATCTGTCTATCTATCTATCTATCTATCTATCTATTGCCAGACACTTTAATCCCGTAAGGGGTGGCCACAAACAAATCCCCTCCACGTCGCCCTGTCCCCCGCCATTTCACTGCCCTGCTCCCAGCTCACACACCCCTCTCTCATATACCTTTCCATTCCGTCCCTTCATCTCGTCTTTGGCTCTCCCCTCCCTCTCCCCCCCTCCACCTCACTCACATACACTCTCCTCGTCAGTCTCTCACTCTCCACCATCTCCACATGGCCAAACCACCTCAATGTGTTTCTCCTAACGCTTCCCATCACATCCACATGCACACCACAACGCTCCTTCACTTCCTCATTTCTCAGTCCGTCTCTCCATATGACTCCACATGCTTCTCTCAAATAACTCATTTTCACTGTTCTCACTTTAGACTTCTGTCCCTCCAACAACGCCTAAACTTCACCTTCATACGTTAGTGTTGGTATCACAATATTGTCATGTAACTTTTTCATTTCCATGCTCCCGTCCTTATTTCTTATAACTGCTTTCAAGGAACCGACAACTTTCTTCCTTGATGTACCCATTCAAGCACTTCACCCTTTAAACTTCCATCCTTACTCATCACACTACCCAAGTACTTAAACGTACTCACATTTTCCATTTCCTCCTCATTCAACCTCATTGTCCATTCACTAACTTCATTTCTCTCGAAGACCATAACTTTACTCTTCCCTACATTCACCTATAGATTCCGTTTCTTACACACTCTCCCAAACTCATCCACCAAGCCTTGCAGCTCCTCTTCGTCTTCACTTAACAACACAGTATCATCTGCAAACAACAGTACAGGGAGTTTCCAAACACTACTCTCTCTCATTAGAGCCACTCCAGCATCCACTTCCCTACCTTGTATCTCTTTTATAATCCCATCCATATAAAGACTGAACAATCATTGAGACATGACATATCCCTGTTTCAATCTGACCTTCAAATAAAAAAATTCGCTTAGTTCACTGTCCACACGCACTGCAGACTTAGTACCCTCATACATACTGTTAAGTCCCCTCCCCACACTGCCAGGGGCTCCAACAGCAGTAGTTCAGGCCTTGTGCCAAATACAAATTAATGACCCTGACCTATTTTTGACGGTCATACTAATTTATTCTGAAAGTTGCATATTTTAAGTTGAAATATCTCAGAAACTAACTGAGATATAACTACTAGGTTGAGAATCCTACGACAAAAATATTTGCTGAATAATTTTGGCTTAATATTTTGCCATTTAGCCAAGTGGATAGTACTGAATTCAAATCTGTTCAGTTTTTTCTTTTGCAACATGTTTTTTGTGAAAACCACAAAAACTTTAAAACTGTAGCTTTCCAGACATACAGCTGTGGTCCCTCTTATGATCTGGAAGGAATATGGTTACTATATGGTTAGGCATACAGTTAGCTAGTTATTGAGACAAACGTAAAATTTACACATGCATTCTTCGACGCCTTTGTCTTCAGAGGTTGTTGATTTTACACAAGAAGGTACATTAGGGTCTGCACCTGCCACCTGTTGAGGGAAGCAAACAGCCGACCACATTCTCTGGCATCCCAGACGAAAATCAGTGGGACTGTGGTTTGGAATAAAGGCAGGGCCGGGTACAGCTTCGTCAAGCACCAGGATACTAGCTTTGATATTTTCGTGCACCGCCAGGCTGTTGTTAAACCAAACCCAAGGCACCTCCAACGCTCCCTTGGGGATGGCGAGACGGAGGAGTTTAGTCTCAGTGGGACTCCGAAGGGTCCTGAGGCTCGGGATGTCATTGGGCCGGGGGGGCGGGGGGGCGTAGCCGTGCAGGGTTCTGCCCATGCACGGCGGGGTCTCTCTGCCCGGGGGCGACAGGCCATGGGTCTTGGAATCCTGGCGAGATATGAACCATCCTGTGGTAATGTACTTCACCACGGCGATGGCTTTTTGTGGGGGCAATAAGGGGCTTTGCGCATTCTCCTCCCCAGAGTTTTTGAGGAGAATGGGCTATGTCACCTTGTCATCCCCGAGTGCTTCGCTTACGATGTACAGCACATTCTGCCCCTTACAGCTGGGGGTGTCGGGCCCGGCAGCCGCGATCTGCTACCCCCCGCACAACTCTGCAGAAGAGGCTAAGGCTGGAGGCTCCCTTGATAGGAAGACTGCCACATCGTTCACCGACCCGGATCAGGACCTGGCCAAAATACAGATTGCTGCCGAAACACACCAACCGCCGTCAGTGACCGAGGAGGGGCAGGACTCTTCTGACTCCGTTTCCATGACCGAGGATGCATCGACCGGCTCTTCGGCCGTGCAGAAGATCGATGAGTCCTCCACACCTCAACAGAGAAGAGCAGTCTATCTCGCTCTCGTATCGTGGACACTAAGGATCGGCCAGATGTGTCCTCCTATCGTCACCTTCTGACACTTGACGCCCACACCCGGTCGCACCAGCTCGGAGCCACGACTTTCATTACCTTGTACGATCTGCTCCGGGCAGCCGACCTGGGTGTGGGGATTCCACCCAGTCTGATTATCAGGGGAAAGGAGGTCCGTCTAGCCGATCTACGAGCATTTTATTTTATGCTACCTCCGCGACTGGCCCCCTATGCTGGTCGGCTCGTGCCCGGCGAGTGAGCTGCTGCCGTGTTTTTGGCTTTTATTCCTAATTGGCCTAATGCCCCTCATAGCGGGCGATGGCCATAAAGTCATAATTAAAAAAAAAAAAAAATGGCAGAGCTTACGTATTGTGGCTACACCATAGCCTAACAGTAGGGATACAGTTAAACTTATTCAGTTGAGGAGACATTACTCAAATGAAGAAATTAGAAACAATCGTCATTAACCCCCCCGTAATGTTATATTCTTGCTGCCGCCGTATGATTGTATTAAGCTTAGAAATAACTCCTTGAACTGAAATATTAAGTGATGCAAACGTGAGGACCAATGTCAACCCTTTGGCTCTGTACTGCCTCTCCTGTTGCATAAAATCGTCTGGAGTCAGAATAAAAATTAATCGGCTCTCAACTCAAATGAAAGTTTTTTGTTTTTTCAAATTAAATCGTCTGCGGTTTATAGAGGAGTACTAAGGAGCCTTCAAATTATGTTTGGAATGGCTCGCAAATACCGTGGCTTAAAAGAAGATAAACAAGAATCCTGCATAGCCAGTAATTATGTAATGGGATGAACTCAGCGCCTGTGAGGGACGTTCCCTAGAACTACTTTCGCTGGGATGCGAGCGAGATGCCAGATGTTTCAAGGATCTCCGCTTCACTCGAGACATTCTGCCGGGATCTGATACTTTGAGATGATTTGTAGCTCATTTTCGTAGATGACAGAAACAACATTTTGTGGGGTTTAATAAGGCAAAGTGGAAGGGCATCACAGGTTTGATGGAAGAAATTATACGTTTTTACGAATACCCCGCGACTTCGTTTGGGACAGACAGACATTATCAATTCAAACAGTGTTTCTTGCCAACTTGCTTTGTACTGTAGGTTATGGCAGGAAAAATTAGACTTCTTGACAAATAACAAGTGATTTCGTATGGGTCAGATACAACTCCTTCCATTGCAATGTTAAATCTGGATGTACAGATATTTCACACAGGAAGAGCACTGAGGTTAACAGATAACAGAGAGCAATGGAACGTCCTGACTCGTACTGTGCTCTTTTGACCAGGAGTAGCGACCCATTTTCCTCCAACCGACTCCTGAGTGTGGCAGTGTTGCATTCACGAACACAACAAATTCCTGCCATGCATTTCTCTTGAAACATTCCCTCAACTCATGGCTTATGCTAATGGACATAACAGTAGTAATATCTACTGTGAAGATTGAACTCGGATAGCAAGAATATATCACATTTGTTGTTTAACAAGTGTTTCTGTTATATTACAAAGCCAGGCAGCCGACATAAAAGTATGTAATTGGCTGCATTACCCGATTTCCTCTATATCTGAACCCACAAAGACAATGTACGAACGGATCATTTGTTACCAGGAGCGAAAGGGAGCGGGGTGAGTGCTTGTGTGCTTTGGAGAATTGGGATGGGTCGGAGGGATGGAGGGAGACGGGCGGAGGGGAATGCAGGAGTAAGGGGCTTCAGATTCCTCGATGCTTCATAAAATAAATGTTCGTTCCATCAAGAATCAGACAGAATTTGTCTTGCTTTGTGATTTAGGGGTCTTTTTTTGTTGTTTTTTTAAGGACAACCGTCGATGGAATAATGAATTAGGAAAGCAACAGTACCGGTACTGAGTTAGCAGAAAGCGCATTTAATATAATAAACTAGCCCACTGTCCACCGAGGGGTATCCAGTTAAGAAGTAAAATAGTCTGGTGTTAGCTAAAACTCGGAAGGCGTTAACCAGAGGAAAAAATCATACTTGAGAACACAGGGCATTTACAAGGTTTTAATGCAGCTCGGTGGAGATATGGCAAAGGAAGTCAAATGACGTTACACGGAAGAAAAAAAAAAAAACACGTTTCACTCATACGAAACGTTCTCCTGTGATGGATAAACCAGTCTGGTTTTTGCCAAAGGCAAATCTTTGCTTAACTTTGTTGAGCAGGATATTTATCCGTAACGCGTAATATCATGTGTCGGTAGCCGGAATAAAACCCATATCTAACCCTCTGTCAATTTGGCAACCTTCTTGTAAAGAGAACACATACTGTTGTCTGCATTTACATTGAGTTAAGCTGTGAAGTTGCCATTTATGGTGTAAACATCTCTCTCTCTCTCTCTCTCATGGGCAAGGAACTCTAAATATTTTGCGAAGAGCAGGGGTAATAAAACTTGAGATAAAAAGTTAAGGTGTAGTAATTTTTTATTGCATCAATATATACTACAGTCGTGCTATCACTAGTGTGTAACATGTTAGTTTTTGCCTTGCCATAACTCCCAGTATTTGTTCAATGAGCTATTATTGTTGTTAATTGTGGCTTGCTAGTGATTAGTTTTTCTTTAATTAAAATTGTTATTCATTGTCAGTAATGTCCTGAACAAGGCAACCTGCCATCCACACAAGACTGAATACTGGTGTTTTTATTTATTCTATTTATTTATTTATTTTTTTGAAGGGATGGGCGATGAGTGTGTGGAAAGTTATCAGTATTGGTGAAGTTTTGTTTTGTTTTGTTTTAATTAGTTGTACCTTAGAACTATACAGAACAGCTTTTAATACAACTGCGGTGCTTAAGCTTTAAAACTACCCACCGCCACACATACCTCCAGTAATAATGTCGGTATGGTTGCAAACATTTTGTCAAACTTTTTTCTCATTTTAATTTCTGAAGTGAAATCACCCTTTTATACAGAATGCTTCAGTTATAAAAGCAGACTGTGAATCCCTTCAAAACGACCTGGATAAATTAAAATAAACCGGAGTGAAATATAATGGGTGAAATTTAATGAAGAGATATAATGATGTGCTTTCGCGACAAAAACTTAAAATATGAATACCGAATGCTTGACTCTCCACTAATGAAAGTAAGAACGAAAAAGATCAATGAGTCTGTATTACTAATGATGAGATGACATCATGGATAACAAAGAGTAAACAAGGCAGAACAAATGCTCAGATTCAGTACAGGGAACCTCATTCAAAAAAACACCCGAAATGAACTATGCGCTTTACACATCAATAGTGTGACCACAATAAGAATACTATGTATAGTTCTGGTCCCCGAGCCTTAATTAAGACAAAAAGTGTCTGCCCTCCTCTCTTCCGATTTCATTCATCTTTCCGGACACCTTTTATTACTCTACTTTCCTTTTCAGGTGGCTTTACATTGAGTGACAAGCCTAATGGTTTCCTGTAAGCCAGGAAACCATTTACAACGCTGGGTGGTAACCAAATAACCAACCCATACGTGTTCCTTACGTGTCAACAAGTGGGTAGGAGGAGGATTAGTGCCCCTCCCAGGTAAAACAGCTAACTCAACGTCAAACGCCACCTCTTACGGGATTGTGACGTCTGGCTATTGACAGTTAGATAGATAGGCTCGACAGAGTGCAACGAAGAGCCACTAAATTGATCTCATGACTGCTAAATTTGCACTATGAAGAACGACTAAAGAAACGAAATATATTTTCTATGAAATAGCAACGAAAGAGATGCGATATAATTCAGGTATTAATATTCTTTTTAAAGTTACAACGGCATTAATCATGAAAAAAGTCCGAAATACAGAATGATACTGCAACTAGTACACTAAAAAGAAAATCTCTAGCACTGACAGGCACATTATGAAATTCAAGATCATACTGCAGACAAGCACCATAATCCAAGAGGCAGCAGAAGACACTAAAGCCCACACAGGAGATCACTCGCCTCATAAACCAACGCGGCTCGCTCAGATACAACTCTCCCACACACCCAAGACGCCATCAAAAAGTTCCAGCAGTTAAACAATGAAACTGACAATAAAACTGACACAAAGATAACAGAACACTGGAAAGCCATTTTTAACAACACTCAACCACTTTGCAGAACCCTCTCAGTTCTCCAGCACTTAACGGTATAACTAAATCATCAACGGACACTTCCCAGACCTACACCGTCATCACTACCAACATCCAGCACATCCCTTCTTAGGAACAAGCAGACATACTTGTAAACCGCTATGCAAAAGTCACTTTACACCAACACGCACTGAGTCAGAAAAAGAAACTGCTCTGCAGGGGCAGGACTTCCATCATGGCCAGAGCACAGCCCCCTCCACTCCAGAACAGACACGTAACATTATCAAGAAAACAAAGACCTCTACAATGCCTGGGCTGGATGGCATCAGCAACTTACACCTGAAACACTAAGGACGACATATCATCCGGGCTCACTCGAACATGAGCAACCATTGGCACGCACAATGTTATCATTCCCAATAACTGGAAACATGGAAAAATCATCATGATATGCAAATCAAAGACCCAACCCACCCTTAGTCCTACAGATCCATAATACTTCTCTGCATGCCACCTAAGACAACCGAACGGTTACTTCTAAACAGTCGAGCCACATATCCCTCCTTGCTCCCTCACAACACAGTTTTAGAGAATTACTCTGCACAAACACCTCCCACAGCACGCATCTAACGGCATCAATTCTGCCCAACCCACACAATGTACAATACACTTCTTATAAGACGAGACATTAGTAGAGCCTTTGATATCATCCCCCAGTGCAAACTAATCACCCAGACCTACAACACAAACATGGACAACACCATGTTGGTCTGCCAACTACTTACCCAGCAGACAAGCTCTTGTTACGCTCCAAGGCACACTGTCATTATTACTGCCTATTACTCTCACCTCTGCCTCTATTTCCTTTATTAGTCATATTACTACCACCACTACGGTCAGCATTATTACTGTCAACATCACCACTACCAGTACTGTTGCAATCATCGCTACCAGTTAATTCTGTCAACACTGGACATACTCCGGCTTCTGCTGAAGAACTGAAAAAAGTACAGGTTGAGTCTACCAGAACTCTCATTTCTATATTCAAGTGCTATAATTCAATGGATTACTGCTAGATCTGAGAATGGTTAGTTGTACATTAAGGAGTGCATACTAATGTAAATAAGGAACGTATACAAGAGTATCCAAGTTGAATGATATTTGAACCTGGGTGGCAATTGGTCAAGTACTCTGAGGCGATAGCCCAGTGCCGACGCAGATGCATATAGGCATCAAAACCAAGCAAACGACTGACTGTGTCATAAATTAAATTGGCCTCAAAATATATGAAACAGTTGTACGCATTCACGTCTGTACATCTACCACCTCAAAGGGCAGTAATTCATATTTACTACAAAGCTTAACTTTGCTTAAATGTCAGTTCTGGGAACAGCTGAGTCTTTAAGGCAGGAAGTAGTTTTGTGCATGTCCAAATAAACGTTTAGTTTGGATGAGGTTGTGATGATATACATTTGGCTTCGCAGAGAACCAGAAAGACGCCAAATCAAGGTGCCAATGCTTATCACAAGATGAACTCAATCGCTGTGCCTTGTCGGACACTATTGCTTCATTCCTGTAGATCAATGCATGTGCTGATGTGTAATCAAGAAATAAAAATGAAGTAGAATGTGTTCACCTGAAGAGTTGGTTTAGCCTTTACTTGAATTTATATGGGTGGATGCAGCAAAAAAGTGCTAGGAGGACTGGAAGCTCTGACTATTTTTAGATTCTGTGTGTGTGTGTGTGTGTGTGTGTGTGTGTGTGTGTGTGTAACTAGGGGGTGAGGGCATTTTGAGGTTTATGAAGTAGGCATTAGCACATATTTTAGAGAATTAAGAAAAAACAACTAACTTCATTGTCACTTCATTACAGAATAATGTCAATAAATTCATTATAGAATAATGTCGTGCATAAATCAGCAAAAAAGATATTTTTGAGCTGAAAATAAGTAGGACTGAAAATTTTGCGTCATGATGTGTTCCATTCACGTTTGTCGAATGCACAGGATGACAGTGTTTCCCCCTTTAAGTTCCTGTTGAACATGACCGAGAAAACTGGATGCTATCTCCCGCACACGGAATGGTGTGTTGGGTAAAGACATGGAAAATGAAATGATACTTTGGTACACCTTATCAGCACAAAATTGTATCATTATATATATATATATATATATATATATATATATATATATATACTGTATATATATATATATATATATATATATATATATATATATATATATATCAATGTGGATGGAATGGTATCTAAATTACTAGAGATGAATGATTATATCAGAGAAAATGAACCACAAATAATATGCTAACTGAAACAAAATCTAGAAGGATATCAAATGACATACTAAACTGAATACAATACATGGAGAAGAGACAGATATTTCAAAAAAAGGAATTATAATACTAACTAAGAAAATCTAAAAGTCAAGGAAATAAAAACTAGATATACCATCACAAGCAGAACTGATTGCAGAGATCAGTACACATCTGAAGGTAAAGTAATTGTAGCAAATTTGTACATGCCACCCAGATCAAACACATGGGAAAGAGACGAATATGAGGACCTGGCAGAGAGTACAATTCAGAGTGTAAGATCATTGCTAAATAAAATGGAAGAGAAATCGGAAAGAATTATACTAACTGGGGACTTCTATCTATATATATATATATATATATATATATAAACACACACACACACACACACACTAGCAGGGGTACTGTACCCGGCGCTGCCTATTTGTTCTAGTTCAGTCTTTCTTTCTACTCCAGAAAGACCGCGTGTACCTATTATGCTTTTGAAGAAGGATTATAGGAGTTCCAGGAAATTTCTATTTCAGCTTTCGCAGACGAAGGCATAATATTTGTGCCACCTGTTTACAGTTACAGGTGACCTCAAATGACCTCGGAGGCCAACCTCACATAGATTATGTCCGAACTGGAGGTCATGTGAGTCTCCATGCCAAAACTTGGGCTGCAGCGGGTTCCCGGCGTTGCCCGGGCCAAAAAGGTGAACTCTCTACCGGTGACCTCAAATGACACAGATCTGAATTTTGACTCCACTAAAACCATCTTTGGGTCACCTTGATTCAGAATATATATGGGTCTGGGGGTCTCTGGCCCTTGGTTTGGGCGTGATTGAAGGACATAAACAACACGGCTCTTATGTACCGATATATATATATATATATATATATATATATATATATATATATATATATATATGTATGTATGTATGTATGTATGTACTGATAGATAGATAGATAGATATACGAGTACATAAAGCATATAGTCAAAGATCTGAGAAATATATTCCTAGCTAAAGGTTTATGTTTTGTCATATGTCACAAAACAAAAGTCTGATTTTTTGAAGAAAATGTTTGGCTTAATAACACAGATGCCAGCACGACGCACAGTATAGTGGTTTAATAATAAAATAATTGAATGCTGGTTAGGTGCACATTTTTGTGGCAAGTGCACCCCCACTCTCTCTCTCTCTGTCTCTCTCTCTCTGTCTCTCACTTTGGGCTTTGTATTTTTCAATATTTTCACGTTTGGTCGCAGTGAGTTTTTGCTAGATGACCATAGTGACTTCATGACAGCTGCTTACCTCCTTCAAAGCCCCGATGCCTCTTTTTTGTTGTTGTTTTAGTTTGTTCCTGTCGCCACTAGCCGGCTTTTTCTATTTTCTTTTTAAGCTCAGGGATGCCTGCTGCTAATGCAGGAGTTAATGTATTCTTTGTCAAACTCCCTCATTATGATAGTTTTTCCTTAAGCTTATCACCATTGTCTAAAGGTATCCTGAATATAATAAATCGAGCGTTATCGGATTGCAAGAGTAAATCATGATGCCTCCTGCGTGAAAAGCCCTCGTGACTGCACGGAAAGACTCTTCTCTCTATCAGCTGGCCTTGTGCAAACGCACGGATAGTTACAACTGGCAATAAACTGTGGATATGATCCATTACATGGCAGCGTTATGGTAAATTTTATGGCATGAACTGTACCTATAAATGTCAAGGAAAACACCCAACAACCATTTCCCCAAACCACAACACGCAACCAGTGGGTTGATATTTATAATATTGCATCTTAGATATTCCGCAATCAGCTTCTAAACAGAACACTCAAAGCAGCTGTAATTAACCGAAGATTGGAGTTTGCTTTCATATCGACATGTATAATCTACCTGAATCCATGCCATGAATACTAACATCAGTTCATGGTCACACACACTTGTTTTTCATCCACACTTGTGTTTCATCCGCGTCTGCATCTTATATTACCGACAACGAGTGGAGATTCAGAAACATCTTTTTGTACATGAATAACTTCTGCACCATGAGAAGTTTCCCAAAGCAATAATGATGTTACAGGCGTCCACACTTGAAGGTGGGGAACGTGTTCGAGTGAGCAAGCTTGTTAATGTTTTTATTTTAGCCGAAAGAAATGTTCCAACCCATTTGTGTGATAATAATGGACTCTTTGAAATGAATTATCATGTTTCGGAATGTGCATACTATCAACTTTAAGGGGTTTTGGACCGTTTTTTCAAGGCATGGCGGGTCGCATACTTGACCCTTTTATTACCTCCGCCGAGGAGGTTATGTTTTCACCCCTGTCCGTTTGTTTGTTTGTTGGTTGGTTGGTTTGTGAGCAAGATTGCACAAAAACTACAGGATGGATTTCCACGAAACCTGGTAGAAGAATGGGCCTTGGCCCAGAATGCACTCCATTAAAATTTGGTGCGAATCCGAATAAAGTTGCAGATCCAGGACTTATTTTTTTTTTTCACTTTCTTTAACATTGCAAGATAGGGCGTTGGCGGAGGTATGCTCTCTACTGAGTGCCATTCTAGTTCACTTATTTATTTAATTGGTGTGTGAGTGTGTGTGGGCAGTTTGGTGCTTTTCGGCTCTCTTAGTAGTATGTCTGCGAATTTTGAGAAACACCACTTAAATAACTCTCTCTCTCTCTCTCTCTCTGTCTCTCTCTCTCTCTCTCTCTCTCTCTACACACACACACACACACACACACACACACACAAGTATATATACAGTCTCTCTCTCTCTCTCTCTCTCTCTCTAATACAGTATATACGCATAAATATATTATATATATAACTACATACTTAGAATATATATGGGTACATGTATATACACATAAATTTATAATACGATTATATATATATATATATATATATATATATATATATATATGTATGTATGTATGTATGTATGTATGTATTAGTTTTAACTTGAACATTGTGGATTATAAAAGAGGCAAACAAACTTGACAAATGATAGAGAGCTTTTGACGGATACAACGCTTTCATATGAGACACGAGTGGGTTTTTGTTAAAGCAGACTGGAAGAGTACTGTGGGTCATGAATAGAGATTAGACGCCTTGAATTGGAGCGTCAAATCTGCGGGATAAGATAAGCCAGGAAGGAAGAAAATTATTGTTATTATGGAACGAACTGCATATTGTGAGAGGCCCCCCCCTTTTTTTTTCTATTTTGTAGGGGGAGAGGGGATGACCCAGATAATGCTAAGTGAACGTCACTGCTGGCCATAATGAAAGGATATGATGATACTGATAAACCCTTTCAACTGGGATATCATTCGTGTAGGTATTGAGAAAGCAAACCGTAAGATTAGCGGGGTTGAGAGAGGAGACATTACATGCTTTAGCAGAGGAAATTAGACGTTGTGATAAGTAACTGATGAAACTGATGGGATGGAAATGGGGGTTTTGAAATGGAACGTAATGTTAGAGGGTTCTAATAAGACAAACTACAGCAGTATTATGGGTACGAGAGGAGAAATTACACACCTTGACAAATAACAGTTATTTTGTTATGGACAGAAAACAGAAAGCAGACACCATCAACTGGGACTCATGTCTGTGTCGTAATATAATACAGACTGGAAGCATATAACTGGGCATTAGAAGATAAAATGAACGTATTGATAAAGAACGTTTAAAAAAGGATATGGATGACTTTCTTAACGTCTCTCTCTCTCTCTCTCTCTCTCTCTCTCTCCCCAGCGACATTAAAGCATCAGATAGCGCAAATGAAAAGAACGCTGTAAGCTATAAGAAGACATAGCTGGCAAAAGTTACTTGTGATACAAACAAACACTTTCACTAAACCGTCGAATTAGCGGTCTCAGCTGACTCATGATTACTGTACTTGTGTGTGTGTGTGCGTGTGTGTGTGTGTGTGTGTGTGTGTGTGTGTGTGGAGATTTTTCTTACCGCAGAAAAAAAAAATGAACCTTTCTTTTTTTTTTCTTTTTTGTTTCTCTCTCTCTCTCTCTCTCTCTCTCTCTCTCTCTCTCTTTTTTTTTTTTGTGGCGGGTACACGATAAATACGTCAGGGGTGACTGATGTGGGTATCATTAGACTCTCATTCTGAGCTGTGATTGAGTGAAGGCTGTGTTGGGCCACAAGGACTTGAAAAAACACCGGTGGGGTTTATATTTTTCGTTTTATCCAACTTCGAACAAAGATTTCATGGTCCGTTCCCGAGGCCTAACAATCCTCATACGATCAACAGATGGCACCAAACACTTTTACATATCACCACTTGTGCTCTATAATCCACCGCCCATGCTGCTGATGGCTGTACCCTCAACACAAGAATTAGGCAATCAAGACAACGACGTGCTATGGATTTAGACCTGAGCCATATTATTTTGTGGTTCGATGTTCTGCGTGAAAAGAAAGTTGAGCTGGTGCCAAACACTTTAACTTTACTGACTGATTTAGTGAAGGCAGCAGGTGGTACATTTATTAGCACGTCCAGCTCGCAATGAAAGTATCTTGAATTAGGCTCTCTGTTATCTTGTCTTTGTTTTTTCTTGGAGGGAACAATTCTGCGGGCTCCTGGTCTTTGGTTCCTTCTTTCTTGAATAAAAGAAAACAAAAAAAAAGAACAACCTGAGTCTGATTATCAGGTCAGGTCACGCTTGTGGACACACTTTGTTTTCCCCTTGTCTTTGTTCACCCAGCAGTACAACTGGGGACCTGAAGGTAACTTTGACTACTGCTGGTCGTAGTTTAAGTGAAGACTGAACCCTGGAAAAGGAAAAATAGCTACCTCTGTGCAGTCCGTAGGCATTAATCTACGCTTTCTTCCGACAGTACAGGATCTAAAGCTCTTCGGTCAGTGTTTAAAAATGCAAACCACAGCTGGTCCGTGTACATTTTTTTTTTTTAACTGACAACTCAATGCCATTTTACATTTCTTTTACTCAGCTTCTCGTCCTATTAAAATTTTAGGCATCATTAAGTTCAATTATTGTTGTATATATTTTTACTTCTGTCTTATCCACTTTTTACGTAGCTTCTGTTGCCAATGCTGTTATTATCTTGGGCATAATTATAAATGATTGAATGTTCTTAATTGCATGTTAATTAATTTGCCTGGAAGCTGTGGACTTTGGCAGCAAACCCTGTCACATGTAATTCTACAACTGGTTAGTGAGAGTTTAGAGATTATTAAGCCATTGTAGTACGATGACTTACATATTTTTGTTCTTGCTGGATATCTCAACGGTATGGTCAAGGTTCGCATATATATTCAACCCTCTTATGGCTGTAATAATTCTAGTACTTTATTCCAGTTACCGTCAAACGATTTTATTCAACTAACAGTGGGTACTGGAGCCTAAGAGTGTTCATAAACAAATTGCCTTCCTACGATTTCTATTCTTTTTTCTGCACCTTCATCACAGTTTCCTCTCCAATTGTTCCGTTGTTGCAGTTGTAGACAGCCGTTAATCTTCTATAGCCATCAGAAGTGCTTTCATCTAGTCCCTTCCTCCTATTCATCACTGACCTTCTAAGTTGTACATCTAACCCAGTACACTCATACCTTGAAGACCCTACCTTTCGCTTTCCCACCCGCTTCTCACAGCGTCTACCACTACAGCCACTACAACAGTCTCGGGAAAAGACTGAAACACCAGGCGTTTTTCTCCCATTTCCAACAGGGACAATTTTCCATCTTCCAAATCACCACCGTCTTCCACATGACTATTCCTTTTCCTTCAGCAACAAGCAAATCAGTCATTTATCACTTTTCAGTATCTATGGTGCCTTTTTCTCGTGATCTGCTATGCAAAGATCACATTCCTATTTCAAAGCTTCACACGGGATATATGTGCTGGACCAGCTCTGCACTTTCTTCAACTCTACACAGTTTCTGACTTTGTACGGGGGCCTTACTGTCTCTCTTTGGATTACAGTCCTCGTGTTTGGGGAGCTCAATGCAGCACTTCTTAACAGGGTAAAAGCAAAGGCATTTTGTCTCACTGACCCTTAATGTTTACTTCTATCAGCCTTCCTTTTTTCGTAGCACGGTTGCATCTCTCTCTCTCTCTCTCTCTCTCTCTCTCTCGGTTGCCAGTATTCTGGCAACTACATATTCTTTGCCGGACAGTGGTGGCAGCAGGGACCAGCCAAGGAACGCAATAGTCTCTGGGTCGCTGAATCACTCGTCGTACCCAGGAGAGAACTGAGTCAATTAGAGCCCCGAGGGCGGCTCTAGCAATCTTGCCTGTTTTTAACTGGATGCTGGACGATGTTACTTGATCATGCCAGCTGAAAACTGACAAGGGTTTTCAGAGGGAACTTTTTAGACCCGTCAGCCAGGCGGAGTTCCGTCACCATTGTTGCAGTATATACTGGCTGATGATAATACTGGATCTCTTATGTGAACATCGTGCTTACAGCCCCTAGATACATACATACATACATACATACATACATGCGTACATACATAAAATATGTATATATAATCTATCTGTCTATTTACCCATCTATCTGTCTGTCTATGTATATGTATACACCTATCTATCTGTCTACATCTATCTATCTACATATGTACATCAATCAATCAATCAATCAATCAATCAATCAATTAATCTATCTATCTATCTATCTATCTATATACATATATACATCTATCTATCTATCTATCAATCGATCAATCTGTCTATTTATCTATCTCTATCATATTCATGTAAAAAAATACGGCTAAATGGGCATCGCAGAGCAGGCTGTGCTCCTATCCGATTCTCTCTCTCTCTCTATCTGTCTCTCTGTCTCTGTCTCTGTCTGTCTGTCTGTCTGTCTCTGTCTGTCTGTCTGTCTGTCTGTCTGTCTCTGTCTGTCTGTCTGTCTGTCTGTCTGTCTGTCTGTCTGTCTGTCTGTCTCTCTCTCTCTCTCTCTCTCTCAGTGAGTCTTGAAGTGGTCGGGGAGACATTACCTATTCCTCGGCCACCCTCTCCTTCCCCTCATCCCTCCTAATTAATGACACAAACATATAAAACACAGTGTTTTCTTTTGCTTAGTCGTGCCGTTTGAAGGTTCCGACAAATACAGCAAACACTGTACTAGTTTGATGGGTTCGATTACTTCAATTCCAACTTGTGAGAGGCACTATCACCCGTCTCACTGCATACACTCTTCTCTGGCCAAGTCTCTAATGCAAGAGTTAAGCGGGACTCTCAGTCATTTATGTACAAAGCAGGTCAACTCTGAAAGTTAACTGGTGCTGCCTTTTTCAGCGCCCTTCAAACTGCTTGTGATATTCATTCTTTTAAGCGAAATGTGTCCAGATATTCACAGATAACGGACCTTGACCTTTTATTTAGCTCCCCTATTTTTTGGAGGGGGAGGGGGGTTTTGCAGGCTATAAGCCAGTGGTTCTATCTTTCTTTTACGTGCATTAAAAAAATATTCACTTTATTTTTTATGCAGGTTAATGGAGACCGCATGTAGTGAAGGGATTATTAACAATCTTCATTAACCTTTTCCTTTCGATGATGTCATTCTTTATTCAGTTCTTTCTGCCTTGCGGAATGTAAGGGCCCAAACCATCCACTCAATTGATTTTGCGCTTCTTTCAGGTGACTCTGTCTGGACTGACTGATTGTCTTGGTATTCAGGTTTGCATCTGACTCGAAGCACATTGTTGTTTGCCATTCTACTTACACTGGGGAATGTTGGATATAGATACGAGTAGGTAGGCAGGTATGCAGGGAGGCAGATAAAGGTAGATAGATATTCAGATGACAGGCAACAGTTTTGAACCTCACAAATCAGAACAATTACTTAGGTAGCTACTTAGATAGACACGTAAACAGACAGATGGCAGGCATAGATAGACAGACAGACAGATAGATAGGTAGGTAGATAGACAGATAGATAGACACACAGACAGATAGACAGATAGGTAAATAAAGAGATAGATAGATGGATAGACAGACGGATGGATGTTAAATTATCGGCAACAGTTTTGGGTAACGCGCCAAGGGCAAAAGGCCAGATCTTAATGTGCCAAGCCTCAGTGAGTATTGCTTCGTCAGTCAAGTTTTTCTCGGTAATGACTCGAGTATATTGTAGGGAAGGCAGGTAAAAGTCGAAGGCCACGGGTCAAGGCCGTTACACACACACACACACACACACACACACACACACACACACACACACACACACACACACACACACACACACACACACACACACACACATGATTTCTGGTTAATGCTAGACACCACCAGCATATACTGTGTCTGTATTAATTGGTATGATACTCATGGCAAGACCTGATCTTCTAGGACGGATAGGGACAGCCAGGAGAACGGTCTGTAGTAAGAAGGGTGCATGTGAAAGTGGAAGTGTTGTAATGTGTGTGTGTGTGTGTGTGTGTCAGAGTCTGCATATGCTGTGGGTTTGAAGGAACTAACAATGGTAAAACATAAATGAAAGAATATACTGCCGACATCCCTTCAAATGTATGTCAGGGTTTAGTATCGGACCTAGAATCAGGGTACCCGCAGTTTACGAGGTGAGTCCTGCGCCACTGAGTTCCTGAATTATGACTACTGTAACAAGCAGACATATTCAGTACGACGCTGTTGTCCTGACGTGTATATTATTCTTGTGTCCACCAGGCCACTGTATATATTTAGCTTGGACAGAGGCACCTTGGAATAAGGGTGTTGGCAAAAGCTTTGACTTTAGCACCCTGCTCTATGATGACGCCTTTTTATATTTTATGCTTGCTATCGCTATGCGACTTTGTGTAGCTTGGGAGAGTCCCCTCGTACATCAGGAGTTATTATAATATTTAACACGCTTTGGCCAGGGAAACAGTTTACACAAATCTTTTGTTATATTACTTTACTGTAGTCTTTTTTTTTTTTTTTTTTTCTTTTAGTGAGCAAAAGCAGAGTACAGAGATCACACTTCATTATTCTCTTGTGCTTAGGAGGTTTTTTAGCACTTTTTTCTTGGCAATTTGATATGCATATTAACATATTAAAACTGTCTAGTAGTTATTTACTGTTCAAACAAGTGAACCGACCGAGAAGAGAATACTATTACAGTAGGATCTGGACACCTACAGTATACCAGACACAGAGCCAACACTGTTAAATAGGAGACTGTGAAAGCTACGACGGAGATACGCACATCGTTCGGGTATGAAGAAGTAGTAGGTGTTAGTCAAGTGATGCTTCTCAAAATTCGCTGAAATATGCCAAAAAACGTCAAACTGAGCACCAAACCTAAGTTATCTTGGAAACTGTGAAAACTACAGCCGACCTATGCACATCACTGGAAAGCTTATGGAAAAATAAAAAATGTTTCTCCAGTGTTTTTCTTTTTTTCTAGATTCCCCACCATATTACTGAAAAAATCTCCCCCTCCCCACAATCAGACAAAGCAAAACTGACAGAAAAAAAAATGAGTTGCGTGTGAACAGCCATTCTTTTGAACGAGAGTCCGAAGCCCCTAAACTGACTGCATGCACCTTTCGAGATAAGATGGATCACTTCAAGGTGTGCATTAATATCAGACATAAGAGATGACTCACTTCTTTTAACTAATATAACATTAGCAGGCCCACTCTAACTCGTTCCATATATTCCCAAGATCGGAAGAGTTTGTATAAATATAAAAAGGACGGTTTACCATACTATAAAACACAAAATATGGCGTACAGTTCTGATTGGATCCCTCCTATTTTCCTCAAGATCTGTGATTCCGTGCTGACACAATGTCTCGCCGAACCTTTTCTCTTTAACACTCCATTTCACGCAAGAACTGATAGTAGCATGTATTGGGGTGGCGATAAACAGACAGCCTATTCTTAGCATCACAAATCTGGGTGCCTTGCCCGAACCTTCACGTCTCACGTATAACCCCTTCACCTAGGAGACATTCTGTCATCTTGAAAAAGCACTTGACGATTACATGCAAATCAACGACGTCTTGCGGTGGAGGAGTTAATGAAAGCTACACCGTTATCTATCCCCTCTAGATTGAAAAATCTATCCCACGCTGAATTAATTCGTCTCTAGAGGAAACAAGAATAAATTATAAAATACGTCAGTGGACTGAAGTAGGTTAAAAATGCGATCCTCTATCTTCTTTTACTAATACCAATATCTCGTCATGTACGCCCCTACTCTTACTAGGCATCCGCAGTGGGTAATTTGGAGCTAAGTGGGAGAGATAGGGAGGAGAGTTGTGCGTGCCATGATATATGCTTGACGGAAAGAAACGTTTCGTAACACCGGCAGGCCCGTACGTCTTACGTCTTGCTTTTTTCGACAGTTGATTTGCATGATTTGCGTATTTTAGCCTTCTCTGAGCGCTGGCTGCCTTATATGTTCCGCTGTTTAAGTCAGATACATATCCAGAGCGGGAACGGAGATCTTTTACCATTATTGGACTGTGGTAAAAAGATTAAGAAAACAGTAAAAGAATTGTGCAAAGTACTCCTGGAACACATTTCACTAATGCAGGCGTGACGTAATAATATTTTTTGCGGCTCTCATATTCTCTCATGCCGTAGATACCTACTTATAAATAATAGCTTTCTTGTATTTTAGACCTGCATGCATTTGGACTTTCAAGAGTAAAAAAAAAAAAAATGGCAACTGATAAGTATACCGTTAATACAATCTATTTTTCATGGCATACCCGTAACCAAAGCTGTCTGCATGTACTGTACGAGTATTTCCTACTCCATTGTGCCAGGACGGTAGTGGGATGGTAGAGCACTGAGAAATCTGGGACCCCACTATCAATCCTGGTCACGGTCACTGGTGAAAGAAGATGGGTTTTCTTCTGATTAAAAGGTGGCCTAGTGTGTGTGTGTGTGTGTGTGTGTGTGTGTGTGTGTGTGTGTGTGTGTGTGTGTGTGTGTGTGTGTGTTAGGCCTGGCTCTAAACAACAAAGAAGAACAAGTCAGCGCTTCATTTCACACAACTAGTATTAGTAACACTTAATAAATGATTATAGTATTCTGGACATTTCAGATTTGCCTGCATGGAAAGTGAGAGCTTGCAACAGAAAAAGAAAACAGTCTGCCAAAATGTAAACAACTCTGTAGACGATCTCACGCAAGTGGTGCTGGCGATGCTTCTTATTTAAAGTACTGTGTGTAGCTTTCTCCAACTTACCTCCTGCTAATTGAGGCCCGAGCTGGCAAGTGAGGGTGTAAAAAGGTGAGGAAGAGAGTGGCGGGGCTGCTTCGTCAGGCAGATGAGCAGATGACCAGAAAAACAGGTTGGTTGGGTTCGTCCGTTGGGTGATGGCGTCCGCTGGGGTGAGTTGCACATGGTGCCTTTTTTTTTTTTCTTACGTAATCTTTACCTGGCATCTTATCATCCGGTCAGAAGGAGGTTAGAGAGAGAGAGAGAGAGAGAGAGAGAGAGAGAGGTGGAGCGGGGAGTTCTTAGCATTGATTCTATCTCTACGTTGATGGCTGATTGAGATAGAGTTGATTTGTTTCTTTGCCTATCTCGGCGTTACTAATACACCATGGTGTTTGGAGAGAGAGAGAGAGAGAGAGAGAGAGAGAGAGAGAGAGAGAGAGAGAGAGAGAGAGAGAGAGAGAGAGAGCGTAGTGCTGCCAGTTACCTTTTTCCAACATTCATACACTTCGACGCTTAACATTACCTCATTTGTTGTCAGTGTGCCATGTCATCCCTCCTTGCTTCATATAGGCACGATATATAGCCCTTCAAATTTCCGATTACATATTTCCTGACTAAAATTTTCATTATCAGTGAGTAGCAATATGTATCTAACGGTAGCATATATTTTGATAATTATACACAGTACAGCGTTATCAGACTTTACATTGGGATATAAATATTTCCTTAATGGACACAGTATGATAACTTTTCAGCGCTTTTTCATAGTTCCAGTTTTGTGCTTCCCTTTTCTTGTTTCTGGATCCTTTCTACCACATGGAAGTGGGGAAAGGAGTTCAGATGATAATGAATGATGATACAGCAGTGAAGTACTGCAGATAATAAATAAAAAGAATTTCTTTTGCAATTTAGCAATCTTTTTCCATGGACTACAAACTGTTCCCTGTTAAAGCTGTGTACGTTACCGTAAATTCTGCAGCAATTCTCTGGCGCGATCATTTAATCAAGCCATCTCCTTTCTTTAAATTTTGAACAAAATCATACGAGAGGTCGCTTTCGCAGATGTTGAAAAGTTTATTACAGTAAGTTTCATTATAGTATAATTCAGCTATGACATTCAAATTCTGTAGGTATAACTGAGGTTAGGGCGGAGGAATGATGCTTCCACAGTTTGGTTAGGTCCCATTAGGCTTGGTTTGCTTGTAAAAGTAATGAAGCTTTATAATTACTAACGACAGAATTACACATTCACACAGGTTTTTACACACATTACCTACATAGTCGGTTATATTTTATAAAGAAAAAAACATACTGTTTTAGAAGGAGCTCTCCTAGAATTTCACCCTAATTTTATATATAGCTGAGTATTGTTGTAACAAAAGAGTACAAAGGAAAGCAAACAGTAACAGACCTGTTGGTCCTTTCTGGGATGTTCGGTATAAGGAATATTATAATTAGCCAAAACTATTCTATCAGTTTAAGACAAGGAAAGAAAAGCAGGAAGGCTTGCCCCCTCCCCCTTCACCCAACAAACCCGTCAGCCGAGGCCGGGACGAAATAGTGAGAAGGACCACCATGCAACATAGAAATACTGTCATGGAAATTTCTTATGAAAGAGAGAAAGGCAATCTAATTCTACGCCATCTACCTGAAAAGGAAAGGAACATTAAGTCAGTAGTAATATCTGTGATGTTCTGCGGGTTGTATCATCCGGGCTCTGAAAAGAGAAGTGCGTGTGTGTGTGTGTGTGTGTGTGTGTGTGTATACAGTATATCTATCTATCTATCTATCTATCTATCTATCTATCTATCTATCTATCTATCTATATATATATATATATATATATATATATATATATGTATATACGTTTCTGTCTCACTCACTCTGTCTGAAGATGTAATATACGAAAGTACTCACTGTCGCTCCTCTCATTTCTCCTGTGGTTAGTTTGCATGCATATATATATATATATATATATATATATATATATATATATATATATATATATATATATATATATATATATATATATATATTTGCGACTTAATACTAGCTGGTATGGATTTATTCATACCAAGTCAACAATTCACTAAAAGATCAAACTCTCCAAAATGGTTTGATGGCAATTGTGCCAGAGCAACAGCCCAAAAGTCATTAGCATATAACTCTTACTTAAAATCAAAAACATCTGAATCACTCTCCCAATTTAAAATTGCTAGAAATCATGCAAAAGCTGTATTAAATCTATCTAAATCAAACATTCTTCAAAAGCAAGCATCAAAACTACTTAACAACCCTAATGACAATAGAATATTCTGGTCAACTCTTAATTCTTTCAATAATAACTTTAACAAGTCATCTTCCATTCCCCCACTAAAATCTTCAGATGGCAATATTACAAATGATCCACGTGGGAAAGCAGATATCTTTGCTAGTACCTTTGCAAGAAACTCTACCATAGATGATACCAGCCAGAATGTCTCAGTACTGGAACTTGATTCTCCCGAAATTGCCCCACTTAAAATACAGACAAGATTCGTAAAATCCATCTTAGACAATTTACCTACCAACAAAGCTCCAGGCCCAGATGGAATTCCGCCAATTGTTTTGAAAAAGTGTTCCCCTGAACTTGCCTCTGTCCTAGTCAAATTATTCAGACTATGCATACGTACTTCTTTATTCCCAAATTCTTGGAAAGAAGCCAATATCCACCCAGTTCCGAAGAAAGGAAGTTCGTCTGACCCCTCCAGTTACAGACCAATAGCTGTCACATCTTCTCTTGGTAAGGTATTTGAAACTTTAATTAATAAGCATATTGTTAAACATCTTGAATCCAACAACTTAATTAGTGATAGACAATACGGTTTTCGCCACGAAAGATCCACCATTGACATACTCAATCTCTTAACTCATACCATCCATCAATCAATTGATCTTTTTGGAGAAACTCATGCAGTAGCTCTTGATATCTCTAAAGCTTTCGACAGAGTATGGCACCGTTCCCTGCTGTCCAAACTCCCTTGCTATGGACTAACGTCTTTTGTTCCTTTGATTTCTTCTTATCTTAGTGACAGGAAAATAAGAGTAAAAGTAGATGATGTATATTCGAATTTCCACTCAATTAATGCCGGCGTGCCGCAGGGATCAGTTCTGGCGCCAACCCCATTTCTGGTTCATATTAATGATCTCTTATCTGTCACTCACAATCCCGTTCACTCATATGTAGATGACTCAACATTACATAGCTCATTCACACTCAGACATCCATTTACAAAATCTAATATCTCTACCTCTACACTCAGTACAGCCATCTCCATAAATCAAGATCTAGCTACAATCAGTGAATGGGGACAAAACAACCTTGTCTCTTTTAATGCTAGTAAAACTAAATATATACAGTTTACTAATAGCCAGATATTGCCAGATTCGTACATTACCTTCAGTGCTACTAATATTCCCATCTCCAAAAGTATTGAAATTCTTGGTGTCTCACTTAACAGTGCCCTCAGCTGGACCTCTCATGTCAGATCACTTGCTAAAACAGCCTCAAAGAAACTTGGATTATTGTACAGAGTCCGTAACTTCTTCGCCGATGAGCAGTTAGCTATAATTTATAAGAGTCATGTGCGCTCTCAGCTTGAATATTGCTCACCCTTGTGGAATGGTTGTGGAGAGGTTGCATTAAGACAACTAGACAAAATTCAGAATAAATCTGTTAGAATCATTAACAACCCTGCCATTACATATAAACTACCTCCCCTGCAAGTAAGAAGGAATGTTGCCTCCCTTGCATTATTTTACAGATATTTTTTTTGGCAAATGCTCAGACGAAGTTGCGTCCATGGTGCCACCTCTCCATGCCTTCCCTCGTGCTACACGGGCATCTGGTAGCACTCATGTCTGGAATGTCACTCAACCATATTGCAGAACTTCTGCCTATCAGAATTCTTTCATTCCCCGAACTGCATCTCGCTGGAACTCGCTTCCCCAGAGTTGTTTTCCTCCAAATTTCAACCCACAACTGTTCAAGTCTAACTGTTACAGATATTTTATGAATAGAGGACACCAGTAATCTGGTGTATGGATTTTTTTTTTTTCCCCATTTGTTTTTCCTTCCTTCGTTCTGTTATTTAAATATATATATATATATATATATATATATATATATATATATATATATATATATATATATATATATATATATATATATATATATATAATATTCAGGATTAAACACACGAAGCTTGGGGTTAGAAGACCGATACTTAGCGACCTTTGTCAGTACTGTATTGCAGTTTACTACATTGAAGGGCAATTTGTTCCATGTATTTACAACTACTAAGGAAATAATGTTTAGCCTCATGCTACCGGAATCTTTTGCAGAAAATTTTTTACCCATTACCTCTAGTATAATTCGAGCGATCAGATGCGAAGTATTTATTGATAGCCATGTAATCGTGTTCTTTGTATATTTTAAATACTTGAATTTAATCTTGTTACCTGCGTTCAATTAAGGTCAAAAGATTCAGGGCTTCTAAAAGCTCCTTTTATGGTTTATTTCTCAGTCTGGGTATCATTTTTGATCACCTTTCGATGCAGTCTGAAGTTTGTCTTTCATTTTATTTTTTTCTTTTTAATAAGGCGACCAGAACTGAACACAAGACTCTAGTTGTGGGCGTATTGATGCATTATACAAAGTGAGGATGATATTTTCTGATTTATATTCGAATGCTCTACCAATGAATCCGATAAAATCGCAGGCATCTTTGCCTTCGTACACTGTTTGGTTTAAGATCAGTTATTATAATTCCTAAATCTTTTTCATGACCGACATAATCTAGCTGGATACTGTTCACAGTGAAACTTGCTTTTTAATTTCTATTTCCAATGTTAAGCACTTGGCATTTACTAATATTGAAGTCCATCTGCCAGGTTTTGGCCAAAGTAAGCAGTTGATCGAGGTCACTTTGAATTACCTGTCTCTGTTAAGATGATCTGCTCTGTTTCCAACTTTAGTATCATCAACAAATTTGGATATTGTGCAAAGTAAACCCTCGTCTGTATCCCTTGTCTGTATCATATATGTATATTAAAAACAACAGGACCCAAATTGAAAACAGAAATGTCCATATAGCAAATCTGAAATGATCTTGTATCATCACTCAGATGAAATTATGTACTCGGTACTGTATATATTATCTTTATATATATCCGCGGTGGCTGGGTGCTTATCACTTTCATCTCATAATGAGCGACCTCCGGGTCTAATGGGTTCGAGCCCATGCCGTGGCGGATATTTAAAGTGGGTGCTAGTTGTATGTCCTTGGAGAGGGAGATGAAGACAAACATATGAGATGGAGGCCACATCTGCTACTGCCTGCGACCCGTTGAAGGGGGCAAGAAGCAGATCTCAGTTTCCTGTGCCCCAGAAGGTCAGGGGAACCTTGGTTTAGTTCAACGTCAGGGCAGGGTACGGCTTCCATCAAGTGCCAGGGTACTGGCATTAATGTTTTTGTTCACCGCCAGGCTGTCAATGCACCCACGGTCAAAGTAAAATACAGTCGTCTCACGCTCAGGAGGATGACGTCACAAGGTCTCTCATATAGAGAAAACGGGAAGTAAAGGGATAACGCGTGTGACTATAGTCTGTCTCAGGAAACATGAGGGAGAGAATTTTACAAAGCCTTTGCCAAAATCGGAACTCGAGTGACCGTGTGAAGGATTAAGAGGTCCCCTCTGGATTCTGGACCTTCCTCCTTCCCTCTTCCGTTTTCTTTCCTCTACACACACACACACACACACACACACACACACACACACACACACACACAATGCTTAAATAATAAAACAATGTGTAGCCTCTATTTATCTATCAGTGCCCAGATATTGGTCCATATGAGGAGGGATGGAGGATGGGAGTGGCCCGGGTCGGAATGTGGGGAGAGTTAGGGTAAGGAAGCCAATGAAATAGCCACGAAAGATGAAGAAGAAAAATTATTTTATTTTATTTTATTTTATTGTTTTATTATCATTCTTTATGAAAAAAAAATGTTATGAAAAAACATAAACTGATTTACAATAGTTTTACTGATCGAAGGATCAACCGTAGCATTTCCTTAATAAATATTCATTATACTCTAAAATTTACATTGAAAATACAATCTCTCTCTCTCTCTCTCTCTCTCTCTCTCTCTCTCTCGTCCTTCCTTCCTTCATGTTCTCTCCATCCTTCCTTTGCCTCCTCTCTCTCTCTCTCTCTCTCCACATCCCAGCACTCCCTCCCTCCCTCCCCTCCCTCTCCCCTGCCCCCGTTGTAAACCCTCTTTTGTCAGTGCTTGCCGGAACATTTACAGTCGATTACTCTCTCTCTCTCTCTCTCTCTCTCTCTCTCTCACACGCCCCCCCCCCCACACACACACACCGACGGGTACCATAAAATTAAAAAATGACAGTAAAATGAATACACGATATATTTTGACCAAAGTTTCCCTCTTTCCTTCCTCGCCTTCCTTATTTCCTTCTCATTTCCCACCGTCTTTCCTTCCTTCATGTTCTCTCCATCCTTCCTTTGCCTTCTCTCTCTCTCTCTCTCTCTCTCCTTCTCCTCGTCCTTCCTTCCTTCATGTTCTCTCCATCCTTCCTTTGCCACCTCCTCTCTCTCTCTCTCTCTCTCTCTCTCTCTCTCTCTCTCTCTCATCCTTCCTTCCTTCATGTTCTCTTCATCTTTCCTTTGCCACCCTCTCTCTCTCTCTCTCTCTCTCTCTCTCAAGTCTCAAGGAGGATTGTGGACTGCGGGATAATGCGAATATGGATATCCAGCTCTGATTGAAGCAAGGGGAAAACTGCAGACAACTCTGTCTTGTCATCTCCCAGGAGTCAGTCAGGAGGTGCTGTGACCTGAGATGCCAACTTACAAATTCTTGATGACAGGCGAATCAAGTTAAAAAAAAAAAAAAAGTAAAATAAAAGGAATAATATGCTATTAAATCTAAATATACAACAAATGACTGGTCCAATATTTTTCGTTTATTTTTAGCGCTTTGTAAGTCAAAAAATAATAATAAGTTGCAACCAAAAACAGGAACCACAGTTCATATTGACCTGTGAGCATAGCGGGTCACTTATACCCATTCATTCATTGTGTGTGTGTGTGTGTGTGTGTGTGTGTGTGTGTGTGTGCCTCTTGCCCTTAGGCCTTGTCCCTGGCCAGCCTGTATTTCCACAGGTCGTTAAGTCAGGTGCGTTCGGCCTTTGACAGTGACTTTGGGGTAAAATAGACGATATTCTACCCTCATCTTTCCTGAGACAGACTATAGTATACCCGGTTCACTCAGGTCTGCTCGCTGGAGCCAAGAAAAGTTTGAATTAAGGTGACAGGTATACCCTGTTCACTCAGCTCTGCTGGCTGGAGCCAAGAAACATTGGAATTAAGGTGACAGGTATACCCTGTTCACTCAGCTTGCTGGCTGGAGCCAAGAAAGATTTGAATTAGGGCAGCTCATTGGTTAATGCAACATTGAGGAGTGTGGTAAATCTACAGCTCTTTTTATTTTAACACATATTTATATTTGTAAACTGCTTGCGGTATAAGTAGCCAGTTTAAATGTGGAATAATTTCCGAAGCTAAAATGGTCAAAGTTAGCTTTAAAAGTTTACTGTTATCAAAGAAAATTAAAGTTGATTATAAAATTTTATAAAACAATGTGTGATGTTTGAAGTAAACGCAGGCATGTTTATAATGCATCATGCGGACGTAGGTGTACACCGTGACTGGATAATTTACTTCAAATGTCAGTCAGTTTTATAAACCTTTATAATCTTTAAATTTCTTTGATCAAGGTAAACTTGTTAAGCAACTTTTGACCTCTTTAGCTTCAGAAATTATTCCATATTTAAACTGGTACCGGTATGTTTTCAAATGCCGCATGCCCGAGCTTCCCATAGGAACAAAAAGAGTCTGAGGGGACACACATCTGCTCCCTGTCGCTGTCCCGAGCCAAGTGACAGCTTCGGGACCCTGTGACGTCATGCGTGGGCTGCTTTCGAAATTTGAACGAAGAGTGAGACGACAGTTTATTACTTAGACTGTGGTTGCACCAAACCCACGGCATCTCCAGTGATCCCTTGGTGATGGTTAGGCTCTTTGGGACTTCCAACGGTCCTGAGGTTTGGGCTGTTACTGGGCCGGAAGGTGAGGCCGTACAGGGTTCTGCTCATGCAGGGCGATGTCTCACGGCTCGGGGACGCCGCAAGGCCAGGGGTCCTGAGAGTCCTAGAGAGATAAGCACCATCGTTGAAATGTGCATCACGACGGCAAGGGTTTTTTGTGGAGGTGACAAGGGGGCTTTGTGCATTCTTCTCCCTGAGATCTTTGAGGAGAAACGGGCTGCCTCACCTTGTCATCCCTGAGTGCTTCGCCTGCAATGTACATTCTGCCCTTTGCCGTAGAGAGCATCGGGCCTGGCCTGCCAGCCCCCACACGACACCACGGAAGAGACTAAGGCTGAATGCTCCCCTCAACCGGAAGACTGCCACACAGAACAGACCTGGCTCTGGACCTACCACGAACCAGGCTGCTGTGGAGGTGAGGTCCACCAACTGCCGTCAGTGACTGAGGAGCGGGAGGGGACTCTTCTGCCTCTGTATCCCTGGCTGAGGATGTCTCGACCTGCTCCTCACCCAGGAAGGAGGATGATGAGTCCTCCCCTCACCAGGCAGAGGAGGGCAGCCCATCTTGCCCTCCCGTTGTGGACTACAAGGATCGGCTAGATGTATTTTCCAACTTCGCCTCCTGACACTTGATGCCCACACCCGGTCGTATGAGCTCAGAGCCATGACCTACTTCAACCTCTACGATCTGCTCCGTGTGGCTGACCTGCATGAGGGGATTCCACCCAGTCTGATTGTCAGGGGGGAGGACGTACGTCTAGCCGATCTGCGAGCTTGTTACTTCATGCTCCCACCCCGCTTGGCCCCCCAGATTGGCCGCTTGTGCTTGGTGTTGACGATGATTTCTCAGTCCTCCTTGGCCTAATGCCCCACATAGCGGGCGATGGCCATAAAGCCGTAATAATAATAACGAAAAAAAGTATGTCCTTTCAAATACTTGCGTATGTTCGCACCTCGTTGGTTCTACCGTTGGCAGACAGCCTCGGGCACACCAACATATAGTGCTCTACCTACTACAACACTTCCACTTTCACATGCATCACCCTTCCGACATGTGATGCCTGACAAAAATGAAATAGTTTTTTTTTTTTTTTTTTTTTATAGATAGTGAATGGAGGAAGGAAAAACAAAGGGAAAAAAAATAAGTCCATGTGCCTAAAGGCATCCTCCATTCATAAAATATTTATAACAACTGAATTTGAAATATGTTTGAGGGAAACAACTCCCAGGAAGTGAATTTCAGAGAGTAGTAGTTCTGGGGATAAATGAATTTTGATAAGCAAAGGTTCTGCATTGCAGGGGAGAGAGTGTGAATTCATGGGCGCTCCCAGCTGCCCGAGTATTTCGGGAGAAAATGTGAAGGGGAGGCACAATTAAAGCCACTTCGTCAGAACATTTACGGTAAAAATATCTATAAAATAATGCCAAACAAGCAACATCTCTACGTACTGATAATGGAGAAAGGTCATGCGTGATGGCAGGATTATTGATTAATCTAATGGCATTATTTTGATTTTTTTCCAACTGCCTCAATGCAACCGCTCCACATCCACTCCACAGTGGTGAAGAGTATTCGATCTGAGAACGCACATGACTTTTGTATATTGTGGCCATCTGCTCGTCAGTGAAGAACTCACGAACTCTGTACGTAAGTCCCAATTTTTTGGAAGCATTTTTAGCAAGGGATTTAACATAAGCTGTCCAGCTTAGGTTGGGGTTTAGAGTAACACCTAGGATATCAGTTGTATTGGATATGGGAATACTGACATCATTTAAAATTATGTGAGAGTCTGAGGGATTCTTTCTGTTGGAGAAATTAATGTATTTAGTTTTCTGAGTATTAAATGAGACCAGATTTGTTTGTCCCCATTAATTAATATTAGAAAGGTCCTGGTTCAGAGAAATTGCTGTGTTTATTTGGGAATTTATAACGTCAAATTGTGTAAAGGAGGTACTAAATGTGAAAGAACTATGAAGGGTCGAGTCATCAGCACAAGAGTGTATTGGGTTGTGAGTGACGGATAGGAGGTCATTTATAAGAATGAGAAAGAGGGTTGGCGCCAAAACTGATCCAGCATTTATGGAATGAAACTGAGAATAAATACCATCTACCATGAAGGTAATATTATGTACACACACAGACACACAGCTGTAATTTTGGCCTTGCCCTGTGACCTCGACCTCTGATTGCTGTTAAAATTGAATCCCTTCGTTTTTGGCTGACTATTAATGCTTCAGACACCTTTGGTTAAAGTCAGATCAAGACTGAGTTGACATTACCCTGTGACTTTTGTCTTTGACCTTTATTTGTGCCTTGACCTTTGATTGCTTTCAAAATCGAATAATTTTCATCTTGCCTTATCCTCAGTCCTTCTACAAAGTTTGATCTAAATCGGATAAAAATTTAAGGCTGACCTTTCCATGTAACCTTCAACCTTTAGCCTGTTGTCCTCGAGACAAGAAGTTTACTCGTTGACAGGCCCTCAGCCCTTCCACCAACGTAGGTTAAAATTGGATAAAAAGTTTGAGTTATTTTGTTAAAACACACACACACACACACACACACACACACACACACACACACACACACACACACACACACACACACACACGCCTTGTTCTGTGGCTTTGATCATGACTGAGTGTTCTCAGCATTGAGTAACTTCATTCTTACCTTATCCTCCACCCTTGTGTCAAGTCTGGTCAGAACTGGATAAAAGCCATTTAAGTTGATTAAGCTAGGTCAGACTTTGCCCTAGTCCTGTGACCTTGATGTTTGGCGTATTAGAAAAAAAAAAGGTTTGTTTAATGGCTGATTTTCAAATGCTTCCACCACGTGCACGCACACCGATCAAACGTTACATTCGTTCTCGCTTAGCAAGCATGGGTGTAAAATTACGTGGTTCTTATTTATATAAAAAGCTCATTATATCTCAGCTTTTCCACATCATTATTTCACAAGTGAGCGGGTATTTTTCGTAATCCCTGTCACTGATACCATGGCAGTGACAAGTGCTTAGCGGTCCGATATTAAGTGTTTGCCCAAAGACACGCACTGACACTAAACCTGAATTTGACCTGCTCTAACATACCGGGCACGCCCGTGCAAAATTTCAGCTCATTTTTCCCAGCGATATGACCCGTAGAGTGTTCCCAGTGTCTGGCGAAAAATCAGGCACAAAAGTAGGCTTGGCTCGCTCGCAGTTGACCGCACGCTGTAACAATTTATACCATCACTGTCAGCTCGTTATTCCACGTCCCTTGATGTACGGCACATCGAAATCCGAGGGGTCAAATGTGGACACACAGACAATGCTTATTCGCTTGGAATTATTGATACCTATTTGAAGACAACACAGAATGGTGTCGGTCATATGATGAGTGTCAGGGCCTGTGATCGTTCTGCATACTTCAATCTTCGCCATCGTATATCAGTCCTGTATCTCACTTTCCAGATACGAAATATTTACGTTGATAACAAGGATCTGAGTACACTGTACTGGAATGTTATTAATTTCCTGTAGCTTCTTTAGTATGATGGCGTTGCTGTATTCTTGCGTTTAGGAGAACTGTGTGTAACCCTTCCAGTTCTGTTAAATTCAGTTGAATACTGTTATCAGGAGACAACACAAGTCATAAAATGTCCTCGTTCTGAACGGGTTAAGCAGCAGTTATAGTTAGAAAGAAATCAGTTGAATATACAATCTAGAGCAGTGGTTCCCAACCTTTTTGGTCCTGTGGACCCCCGAGAAAATTATGAGAAGCTCCATGGCCCCTATATAACTCAGATCGTATATTTATATAATTTTAATATTTGATATTGTGCAGAAAACGGTAATTACCCCAATATACTTAAGGCTAAACTAGCACAGTAAGGTATATTTCATACCTGATTAAATGTCAGATTTTACCCAGACCAAATACCTTATAATATCTTATATTACCAATAAGGCCCATGGCCCCCCAGCCAATGTCCCATGGCCCCCTTGGGGGCCATGGCTCCCAGGTTGGGAACCGCTGATCTAGAGCAAGTTCCTATATGCTGTGAGACACTAATTATAGTTTTTCTAACTGCTTCAGGCTGAGGACTTTGAAAAACTCTCTCCTCACATTATCAAACCATTTTACTCGGTTTAGGAGAGTATTATTGTAATACAAGGATTAAAACTGACTAATTCAAGCCCCTCAAGATCGAAAAATTTTCTCTGGAGCAAGATGAAATTGTCTGGAGATAGCAAGAAAAAAAAAAGAAAGACCTCGTATTGGAGTGAATTTCATGGCAACGTTTTTACTCTACACATGAGTTATATGCCAGAAGAAATATGCAAAAATGAAAACGACCTCAATTAAATGTCACTGTCGAGATATGGGGGCCAGGGGCCAGGCTATCCAAGTACAATACATTAAAGGGTAGATGATCAGCATGCACATGTTTGTGACACTGCATTATCGAAAACTCTACTGTCGCACCTTAGGAATCTAACCAGGGTTGGTAATGATCTTTTAAAAATAAAATCCTACCCACCCGAGTTTTATATAAAAACCTGTTTTTATAATAAAACCTTGGTAATTTTTTTTTACGAACTAAAATTATTGTTGATATTTTTATTTCTTGTTTTATTATTTTCACACATTTTAGTGTTTAGATATTGTCCAGTACAGTACTGTACAACTATTTCAGTACAGTATTGCATGTCGAAACATGCAGTACAGAGATGATGAAATCTAAGGTGAAGACATTCATGATGACACTAAAGATACTAGTAACCACTCAATTATCCTTTCCCACATTATATCCTTTCCCACATTATATCCTTTCCCACATTATCAAGAGGCGTCAGTATCCGCCACAGCAAATGAGGATGAGTTTTTAAAATTCCGCGGCAAGCCCTCCCCCTCCCTTCCCCTCCTCCACCCCAAAAAAAAACAAATATAATCCGCGCCATTCATCGGGAGTTGTACTACTAAACCTGTTCAGCACCGTGAGTCTCGTCACCAAAACACTGCTTTTGATGCCGCCAAATTTGGCAAGTTTCTTACTAATTTGGTACCTGTATGTCCCGATCTTTTGTTTTCTTCTCATATCCAGTGTTCATTACACCACCTGTATGTAATCCCTGCCCTCAGTATATTTTATACTCGTTTTTCCTTGTGTATCGTCCCAAGATGGATGACGATGTGTCGGCTAGCCTCCCCCCTCCCCCCTCCAACCGCTGCTGTTATACGCTCTCTCTCTCTCTCTCTCTCTCTCTCTCTCTCTCTCTCTCTCTCTCCAGCACTGTAGTGTTACACTGCGTGGCAGGTATACTTACAATGGACTTCGTCATATTTTTCATCTCATTCGTTCCGCATCTCGCACTGGCCTCATGTATTTTAATGGCATATGTTACAATGGCATCTCCACCTGCAAAGCTCCCCTGGAAGGTTCCAACCTTCGAAAAGAAACGGGAGATTAGCGGGACACTGGACAAGGGATGAATTGTGAGTCGGGTGGCTAAGTTTTTTGGTGTCCCACGTACGACCCTGCAGATATCAAAAAGCACGAGAACAAATTTTGCAGTACGGGACTGAATATGGGCTGACTTCCTGAAGCCTTGAACAGAATATGGTGGTCAGACCCCAGTATTTATTTTTTATTACTTTTTAATTTAATCAATAGATATAAGAAAATGCAAGTTTAAACAGAAATAATTAAGTTGGCCCATATTAATAAAAATGCCAGGGCTTTATAAACAACAACAAACGGTCTGGGCACCAACCTTGGATCTACCAAAGTAAAACTGTCAGTTTCGACTGGGATATTCTAACCACTAGACCACCAGGTGGCCGCAAGAAATATAGCTGCATTTAAATGATGATACTAGCTTCTGTACAAGTTTTTAAGCACAGTAGGGTATTTGATTATAATCCCCCCCTCCTCCTTTCTTTTATTTTATATTTGTCAGCAACTTTCCCTCCCATTAAATACGGTTGCCCATCAGTTATATCTGCCGGTAGTTGAGAAAATTATAGTATAGGTTATTAATGATACAGCCTTCCGTACAAGTTACTAAATAATAAAGAGTTGATATTCACAGCCGTTGTAAAATCCCTGCGTACATATTAGCTTCCTTTCATATTTTTTATTGTTTGTCAGAGAGGTTTTATTTGCTTACAAATTATGGTCGCTATAGACTTTAACGTGTTCGCTACGCTGACGTGGTTTTCGTATCCATTCTACGACCAGAAAGTGTTGTCCTAAGAGAGACTTGGAAGTGGAGAGTCAGCCAAGAACCTTCACTAACCCGTCCAGTACAAGGAATCCCGTAAGCTGGAAAAAAATCGTATGGAGGTAACAAAAATAAAATTCAGTAGACGTCTTTGGGTTTAAGGAACTAGAACTCGATGCTGTACTGTACTTGTTTTTTACTACATTTCGCTTCTTCAGGACGACGACGTCCTTTTAAAAATTCAATTCCTGCAGCCACCAGACTTTTTTTTTTTTTTTTTTTTCCAGAGCCTCCGTCACCTCAGCGACCATACGTTCCATCCCTCCTTTGTAAATTTTTTCCTTTCAAAATTGATGTCATCAGACTATTTCTCTTTAACACATGGAAAGACCTCTCGTACTGAAGGGATACTAAAGGCTACATTAATTCCTTACTTTGTTTTGCCATCTGTAATTAAGGAATAGCGTTGTTCATCAGCTCCAGTGCAAGATACACCATACACAGATGTGATCACGGAATCATGTCATTGAATGTAGGAATTTGGTAATAAATTTTGATTTGCTTGTTTACGTGATGCAAGTAGTAGTTCCGCTAGGACTTTCCCACAACCACCATTTTTTTGTTGTTCAGAGTGCTGGCTCCTGCCGTGCCATTATTACATGAGATCATGCTAAGCGTTAGGAAAGTCGTCTGCAGGTACAAAGGCCATCAAAAAGACGTTATCGTAATGAATGGGTTAAGGTGCAGCATGCAAAATACATCGGACTGGAAGCAGTGCTACGAAGTCTGCCCAGCTAAGGTAGCATACTATCAGGGGCGTAGCCAGAAAGTTCACAAGGGAGACGGAAGAAAGATGTCTATAAATTCTTGAAAAGGTGGTGGGAGGAGAGCAAAGCGAGGCTCTGCACCTGGGGTGTCTTGGGGGGCGCTGTGAGCTCCCCCGGGAAAATTTTTTGAAGATTATGTACCTATCTGGGCTGTCTGAGGCCGAAAAAAGGTTTTTGGATGGTCCTTATGGAATAAAAGAACAATAATGGATCTGGGAGTCTCATCATCATCATCATCTCTCTCTCCCTATCTCTCTCTCTCTCTCTCTCTCTAATATATATATATATATATATATATATATATATATATATATATATATACTGTATAATGTGATTAATTAATTAATTTACTCATTTGTTCCTTTATTTTTAAAGATTTGTTGTTGTTTTCTTAGCCCCATACGATTTCAAGACCCTCAAGAGGGGGGCGGCCGCCTCCTCCGTCCCCCCCCCCCATTTCGCTGCGCCCCTGAAGATGACCTTGTGTTTTTTCGTCCCTTAGGTCAGTGGTCCGTGGCTGGTGTGACGAGAGTAACCGTTAGGTTGCGGGTTTTTATTTTTCAGTTGAATAATATAATCGTCTTGTCTATCTATCTATCTATTGCCAGACGCCTCAGTCCCGTTTGGGGTGGCCACAAACAAATCGCCTCCAAGTCGCCCTGTCCCCTGCCATTTCACTGCCCTGCTCCCAACTCACACCCCCCTCTCTCATATACCTCTCCACCCCATCCCTCCATCTCATCCTCGGCCTCCCCCTCCCTCTTCCCCCCTCCACCTCACTCACATACACTCTCTTCGTCAGTCTTTCACCCTCCATCCTCTCCACATGGCCAAACCACCTCAGTATGTTCCTCATAACGCTTCCTATCACATCCACATCAACACCACAACGCTCCTTTATATCCTCATTCGTCAGCCTGTCTCTCCATGTGACTCCACAGGCTCCTCTTAAATAACTCATTTCCACTGCTCTCACTCTTGACTTGTGTCCTTCCAACAACGTCCAAGCTTCACTTCCGTACGTTAGAGTTGGTATCACAATACTGTCATGTAGTAACTTTTTCACTTCCATGCTCACTTCCCTGTTTCTTATCACTGCTTTCAAAGAACCAGCAACCTTTCTTCCCTGCTGTACCCTTTCAAGCACTTCACCCTCCAAACCTCCATCCTTACTCATCACACTACCCAAGTACTTAAACGTACTCACATTTTCCAATTCCTCACCACCCAACCTCGCTGTACATTCACTGACTTCACCTCTCTCAAAGACCATCACTTTACTCTTCCCTACATTCACCTTTAGATTCCGTTTCTTACACACTCTAACAAACTCATCCACCAAGCCTTGCAGCTCCCCTTCGTCTTCACTCAACAACACAGTATCATCTGCAAACAACAGCACAGGGAGTTTCCAAACACTATCCTCTCTCACCAGGGCCACTCCAACATCCACTACCCTACCTTGTACCTCTTTTATTACCCCATCCATGTACAGATTGAACAACCATGGAGACATGACACATCCCTGTTTCAACCCAACTTTCAAAGAGAAAAATTCACTTAGTTCACCATCCACACGCACTGCAGCCTTCGCACCATCGTACATACTCTTCACAGCATTCAACAACTTCCCATCTACTCCATATATTCTTAACACTTTCCACAATCCTAGTCTATCCACCCTGTCATATGCTTTCTCCAAATCCATGAAAGCCGCATACAACTTCTTTCCCTTCTCTAGAAACTTTTCCACTAAAGATCTGAGAATGAATATCTGATCTACACAACCTTTTCCCTTCCTAAAGCCTCCCTGTTCTTCTCCAACTAATTCCTCTGTTCTTTCTCTAACTCTGTCAATAAGTATCCTACCATACACTTTTCCTATTATACTAATGCCCCTGTGATTACCACACACTTCTTTTTCCCCTTTTCCTTTGTACAAGGGAATAATTATACCTGACTTCCAATCCTCCGGGACTCTACCTTCCTCCCAGGCCAATCTGCACATCTTCCACATCCATTCTACTACTATCTCTCCCCCATGCTTCAGCATTTCACCACACACTCCATCAATTCCTGGGGCTTTCCCTGATTTAACTTTCTTCATTGCTTCCACAACTTCTATCCTACTGATTTCTTCCTGTCTTCTCACCTCCCTCCTTCTCCCAGCCATTCCCCAGCCACTTATACTCGCATTACTTCCATCCTCCACGTTCAACAATTCCTTAAAGTGTTCTCTCCATCTGCTCACTTTTTCTCCCTTCTCCACTAGTAATCTACCATTTTTATCTTTCACTCCCCTGCTAACTTCACTTCCACCCTGTCTTACTCTTTTCACCTCTCTCCAGAACATTTTCTTACAGTCCCTCCACTTTACACTCAGATTCCTTCCAAATTCCTCATCCACTCTCTTCTTACTCTCTCTTACTAATCTTTTCATCTCTCTCTTTCTTTCTACATATAACTCTCTCTTCCGCCTCTCAACCTCTTCCACGCCCCTATTCCTCATCCATTCATTGTATGCTTTCTTCTTTTGTGCCACAGCCTGTTTCACCTCTTCAGTCCACCACGCTGTTCCTTGCACCCCCCTCCGTCTTCTCTTCCTTCCACACACCACATCACATGCTGCACATATTTCTTCTGTAAATATTCTACACACACATTCCACGTCCCCCATCTGCTCCAATTCATATTTGCCCAATCGTTCCTCCACTTCTCTCTTATACTCTGCCTTTTTCTCATCCTCTTGTAACCTTTCCACTCTCCTTGCAACTACTCCTTCCTCTCGTCTTTCCCTTCTTCTGTTCCTCCATCTTACATGGACTTTAATTCTGGCCACCACCAAGTAGTGGTCAGAAAGTCTACTCCCCCAACTTCTATAAGCTCTTGCTACCATTACACATCTTCGCATCCTTTCATCCACACACACATAATCAATCATTGCCTTCCTTTCATTCAGTTCACCACCCACCCTTCTCATCACTCGCCATGTATACCTGTGGATCATTTTATGCCTGAAGAGGGTATTGGCTATCACCAACCCCCTCCCAGCACAAATGTCCACTAACGCACTCCCATTCTCATCTATCTCAGCAGGCACACCCCACTCACCAACTATTCCATCCACCTTCACATTCCCAACTTTACCATTCATATCACCAATCAAAAACACTCTCTCATTCCTTCCAAACTTTTCCATGCACACTTCTACATTTGTCCAGAATTCTTCTCTCACTCTTCTAGCACAATCTTGCGTTGGTGCATATACACACACAATCGCCCACATTTGTATTCCAACTTTCAACTTTACCCACACAATCCTTGATCCAACTGATCCATACTGTCTTATGCTCCTCTTCCATCTTTTACTCACAACTATACAAACTCCTTCCTTTGCCCTCTCATTCTCACCTACTCCTGCACATATACCCCATCCATACTCCCATTCTCTCACACTTTCTCCTCTCCATCGTCTTGTATTAGCTGGAATTAGGTAATCGGTGTCCACACTAAGGTATGGACCGTGTTCGAGAGAGAACATGTTCCAGTCGAATAGCTTTTGAGGAAAATGATGTTAAGCAGAAATGTTATTCCGATTCACCTATTTCCACTTTGGTTGAAGGTATTTTCGGTTTGTTGCTTGCTTTACTCAGAAATCAAATAAACACTTTGCGACCTGGGACTCCGACAAAGTTGTAACTCGCGCACTTAAGAGTATCACAGTAGCACCATACATCGACAAAATCGGTCAGTCATAATCTATCATCAAATCGCTATTTCGGAACCATTTTTCACTTAAGGAGCAGTTCCTGTGTTTTAAAGATGTCCAATCAAATAAACTATAAAAAAAAAAATCTAACCAGTACGTTCAGCTCAATGTTGAATATAAGCAATTTTTATATTCAAACAATGAGAATTTTGAGAAATGAATATTTCGGAAAAGTATAACGCATACCTGTAAGTACAACATTTCACAAAACTGCACGATTAAAGGCTGCCCCAGTTGACACCCCTACCCATCCTCTGTCCTAGGTAGAAAACTTTGTGTATAGGCGTAAGTGGTCCTGCTCGCTTGCTTGAACAATGAAGGACAGAGTTTGTATTTTTCCGCCACATAGTTATTGGAGATCGTTTTAACCATTTAGCTGCCGTGGGGGCCTGAGCTTAAGAATAATCGTTAGATGTTAGCGGGAAGAAAGTGCAAGTTCATATTTCGGAGCCAAAGGGTAGATGCCGCGGTGCGTTCCCTTAAAAAAAAAAAAAAAAAAAAAAAAAGTGATATTGTCAGTTTGAAAAAGTCATACCTCAAACATTCAGGCTTTTTTTTTTTTTTTTTTTTTTTTTAGCTCAATCTCAGCTGAGTGAAATCGTGTGACGTTATCAAAAATATAATACTAGAGTTGTCCCGACCATGAAGAGAGTTGGTGGTGACAGTATAAACGGTCAGGTTCCTGTGAATCACACAGAATATACAGTAATCATTTAACTTTAGCTAGAATGAGATACTAGCGTTTTCAGGATCATGAGAAGGTTAAGGGGTAGGCTGTATGCGGGAAAGTAGTCTAGGATAGGAACAAGGAATGGAAATCGTAGACAGATATCCGTACAGCTAGACAGACTACGTTAGATAACCTACGCTTCATCACGGTTACAAAACAGAGTATAAATGTTAGAAATATTTGCGCATTTCATGGCCCAGTTTAACATCATCCCTACGAAAACTCGTTCTGTAGCTCCTTTCCTTTCACTACGTAACTAATCTCATAATTTTTCTGCTACTTGTTTATTTGCTTCCCATATCCCATTCATTACCTCAGCCAAGGAGGTAATGTTTACCCCGAGTTGGTTTGTTTGTCTTTGTCAGTATGTTTGTCTGTCTCTTAGCAAGATTACTCAGAAAGTTATGAACGGATTTTGATGAAATTTTGCGGAAAGACGAGCCATGGTCCAAGGAAGAAATGATTAAATTTTGGGCTGGATCCGAAGTATTCCGTACAATATCTCTAAAAGTTCTCTGTGAATTTCAGTGATATTTTGTGAAAAGGTGGGCCATGGACTAAGAAAGACTTGATTTAATTTTGGGGCGGATCCGGATCCAGATCCTATATCTACGGATCCGGATCCGGGATTTCTCAAAAAGCTATGAACGGATTTTGATGAAATTTTGTGGAAGGGTGGGCCACGGGCCAATGGAGAAACGATTAAATTTAACCGGATCCGGAGCGTCCCTCACAATATCTCCTAAAGTTCTCAATGATTTTTAATGAAATTTTGTGGAAAGGTGGGCCATGGACCAAGAAAGAATTGATTAAATTTTGGGGGGGATCCGGATCCGAATCCATTTTAATGGCAATGGCATTGGCGGAGGTATGCGCTTGCTTAGCGCTTTCTAGTTTTTTACTTGTTTTCTTCCATCCATTCTTTGCCTCTGTCCCCCCTTCCCCCCCCCTCCCGCTCTTTTTTATTCCCGTCCTGTCTTCCTTTTTTTTACCATTTGTTTCCTTACTTTATTTTTATTCTCCTTTTTTTCCTCATTCTCTTCCTACTTATCTTTTACCGTCAGTTCCCGTCCTTTTTTTTTTTTCACCTTTGTCTCTTTCCTTTCGCTGTTTACGATAGATTCTAGTCTTTCTTTATCCTTCTTGTTTTCCTTTTTTTTTTTTTTTGTCTCTTTTTCCTTCCCTTCCTTTCTTTGCATCATTCCCTTCCCTTCTGTGTTTACCTGCCAATTTCCTCTACTTTTCCCCTTTTCCTTTCATTCTTGCATCTGCCTTTCTCTACCACGCGTCTGTACACGCACTAATACCAGTGCAATGTGAAAGAAGTTGACGAGGCATAACTTAAACATAACATCCTAATCAGAGCAACATTTGTTTGCTGATGACTTTACCTTTTTTCCCCATCTCCCTCTTTGTGTATTTCTGGTCCACCACTCGCTTCTTTATTACTCTATTTCCTCTTATTCTCCTTCTCTCTCTTTTATTCTGTTAAAATCTTTCCACCATTCTTAAATAAATCTCCTGCTTTTCTCATATCTTACATTTGTGTATTTTTGTTTCCCGAGTCTCATCATTCTAACATTCTCCTCTTACTACCCTTCATCTTCACAAACAAAATTACTCGTTGCTTTATGAATGAAGTCATTACATAAGCACAACTTCATTATATGTAAATTTATCCCACCCCAATTCCTTTCTGTTTTTTTCCTCTCTTTCGTTTCTTTCTTTCTGCTTCCCCATTTTCTTCATCTTACTTTTTTTTTTTTCATCTTGATCCCAGACACCCACTTTCTTTCTTTATTTCCCTGTTCCAGTCACTTTTACGTCTTCCCTTCTTTCCTATCCTTCCCTTTCTTTAACAATGAAAGCAAAGCATTCGGGAGCCGAATGCTAATCGCCCGCCAGAATCTGCTGTTGGCTAAATTACAAGCGCGGTCTCCCCCGAGGGGGCGGTGGAGGGGGGCCCCAAGGGGGGCAGGAAGGCGGCGCCCCTCCCGGGGGGGGCAGGAGATGGCCGGGTGGTGGGGTCCCTCCCCGAGGGGGCCGGGAGGTTGCGTCCCCTCCAGGGGGGGCCACCGCCATCCTTCGGGGGGACCGGGGGGCCCCGGGAGGGGCGGGGGTGGGCCCCCCCGTCGGGGCCGGATGGCAGAGTCCCTCCTGGGGGGGGCCGGAGGTGGCGGCCCCCGGAAAATTTTGACCATATATTGATACCCTGTAGATTGCATGTTGATAGCTCAAGCCGTTCTTGAGATATAATGGTGCTAAAGGCGGGCAATAAAAACTAGTTGACCATTGGCAGCCATTTTGGTGACCTTGACCTTGGCCCCCGAGTGCCCATTTTCGAATTCGGTCAAGATTTTGGCCATATCTTGATACCCTGAAGGTTTCATGTTGATACCTCAAGCCGTTCATGAGATATAATGGGAACACACACACACACACACACACACACACACACACACACACAGAGGGAGAGAGAGAGAGAGAGAGAGAGAGAGAGAGACAGACAGACAGAGACAGACAGACAGACAGAGACAGAGGCGGGCAAAAAATTATCGCTCCACCTTGGTAAAGGCGGGCGATACTAATACCGCTGGAATTTGAGTGAATTCGACTGGCCATTACGTCACTCATATACCGGAACATATTTGTTAACAAACCAACCCTCTTCTGTCTGTCTGTCTGTCAGTCTGTCTCAAGTTTATTTTTTCCCTGTTCCCTTCATACGTCTCCTTTCTCCCTGTAACTTTCTTTTCTGCATGTAGGAACACTCGCTTAATGCAAATTAAGTGGAAGAGCTGTTGCGTAAATAGTCTAGCTTTCTAATGTCTTAACATAATGTGTCTGTTTTCCAACCTTTTCTTTTCCCCTTCTTTCCTCGTTTTCTTTAGTTCTATTTCCCTGTTTCCCTTCATTACATCATCCTCTCTCTCTCTACCTTCCGTCTCTGCAAATGCAAATACCTGTGGAATGTGGGTGAAATCGACGAGCCACTTCGTAAACATAACCTCGTTTTATCTCATCATTATTTGCTTGCTGACTATTCTGCCTTCCTTTTTTTCTTCCGTCTCTCCCATTGGTTCTGTTACCCCATCCCCTTCACTTTTACACTCTCTCCGTCTGCCTTCACTATAGCAAGAAAACCGTTCACAGAGTCATGTGATTATTTTTTTCTTTAATATTGATGTATTCAGACCATGAATAAATGAGAATAAACACGAAACAAGAACAAAAATGTAGTACAAACTTGTAAATATCACAATGGTCACATTCAACAAATATATTCACTAAATGAATTCATTAAGGTTTGCTTTGGCGTCATATTAATATTGATTATGGAGATATTAACTTCATTAATAAAATGTTTACTTATACTTCGAAAATTGATGATTGACTTCAGAACATGAAACGAAGTATAAAACTTCCTGTGTATATTAAGGCCTAAATGAAACTCAGGTAACGAGGACGGAGATCGAAGCATTCTCGTTTCATCAAAGATTCATCACGGAATCTCACTCTTTCCGTAGTGCAGCTCAGAGCCAGAGTAGGAGCTTCTACGAGCTTCGAATACGACTGTTAGAATTAGAGGAGTCGAAACACTGACTCAGATGGAAAGCACTCTTTCTCCAGCCTCCGTCACTGTGTTAGGAAGACCGACGGATATTCATGTTTACATTCACAACCATACTGACTGCTGAATAATATGAGTCTTTTTGTTTTCTGTATGCCCATGTTTTCCTCAGTTCTGAGTATATGTAGATATAATACATGCAGTTCCAGCCTTTGATGTGGGCTCCTTGCCTTGGTTCCTTCTTTCTTGCATAAAAAATAAAGGTGCAAGTTGCAGATGTTTGCCTTCTTTCCCGTTGTGCGATACGTCAAGTACGCTAATGAAAATGTCTCGATATATAAACATATTAATCCGGCGACGTCCATTTTACTTTATTGTTGCTGCCTTTAGTCGAATATATTGAACATATGAGAACTCCCCATTAACCCCTACACCGCGGGGCATGTTTACCAATGTTTTGCGTGTCCCGCGGGGTTATTCGGGCTCCGACAGACTCTCAAAAAATATTTGCCAAAAATCAGTTATTAGTCCTAGAATATTAAAATTACATATGCTTATGGCACATACCTTCAGCTTTCTCCTGGAATGTTTTTTGAGCCTTCGTCTGTTACCGTAGGACTTGTGGAGACCTCTGAAGTTGGGTAACGAAGTCTCCACTTTACACTTCCCGACAACCCGTAATATGATTACCACAGCCAGATATAAACACTATAAACACTACTCTATGATTTTCAAGTAGTTTGGGATCCATACTCCAAAAAAAAAAACACTGTGAAAGCAATGGAGATTACGAGCGCGTCTGATCGTCGCACTTGCGCTAGTTCGCTCTTGGTACTCTGTCATTTATTATTCATAAAACCCCTCACACTTTATATTTCTATTACTATATCACACTTATATATATCTGGAGTCTTTCCCCATAAGTTTCCTTCAGTAGTATTAGTTTATTGTCACTGAAGTCATTCAATTTTTCATTCAGTAAAATACGTAGAGAGCCACGGATTCACTTTCACTGTTATAACATAAATTATTTGTACTCATATTCTTGTATTACTAATTACTTACATTACTATATACATTTTCTATTCTATTTTCAATATTTACCCTTCTATTTTACTTACACTATGTTATTCACTGTCACTTTCAGTAAGATAAAACTATAATACACTGTTCAGTCATATGTACTGAACATCCATTGCTTTCACTTGCTATTTACACATTATTTACACATTATTTCCAAATTATTCTCCTTTCACACTTGCACTGTTAGAACTGCTTCTGGCTGTGGTAATCGAAGAAGCAGGTAACACAGAGGGGAACCTGGCACTCAGCGCACTGCCAAGAGGTGCATTTGTGCTCAGGTGTGCAGCGGGTGGTATGTGCACACACCTGACACCTGCGAATCGCAGCCTTCCTTTTCCCTGTGGCAGGCATAAGCTCAAGTCTGTGCCGATCCATACACGCCCTCTGCTCAAGTCGGTTGGGAAGTGTTGCTGGATGGCGCCTTGGAGTTGCTGCTGTCACCCTACCATATCTTTCCAGCAGCTGCTGGACACAAGTCCTGGCGAACAACCTCAGGGAGAAGGACTTGGGTGGCTTGACCTTCATCTTGTACAGGATGAAGGCGTTCAGCATCGTCATATCTATGAGATGCAGAAAAACTTTCCTGTACCACCTAGTATTCTTCCTGAGGCAGTCAATCTCACCAATCATCATGTCGGACTTGTCCACCAGCCGCATGTTGATATTGTAGTCCAACACAGCATCAGGTTTCATCACAGGTTCGCCTGTCCTACGGTCGACCTTCCCACTGTCTGTCATCTCCCCCTTATGTACGGTGCTGAGCATGTGCACGACCCTCTTGTCATGCCACCATATTGCCAGCATCTTCTCAGACTTCGTAGGTGCACGTCTCCTCGCTGCGAGCTTCCTGCCTCTGTGAATTTGGGGAAGTGGGCACGATTACTTTTGACAGTGCTGCAGGAGCCAATGCCGTGCTCAGAAAGGTATTTGGCAAGTTTCGGTGCTGTATAGTAGTTGTCTGTATACAGCACATGATTCCAACCAAAATACTTTTCAAGGAGCACTTTCACTACACAGCCTGAGAAGCCAGGGGGTGTGTTTTATCCAGATCGACAGTGCTGGCTGAATAAATGACGAAGTCAAGGATGTACCCCGTCTTACAGTCGCACAGTACAAAGAACTTAATTCCAAAGCAATGGCGTTTACTTGGAATTTACTGAACAAACCGAAGACGTCCTCTGAACAAAACCAAGGATTCGTCAATGACAACCTTCTGAAAGGGGTGGAAGAATGACATAAACTTATCCTTCATTCTGCTCAGAATCTCCCGGATCTTCCAGAGTGGGTCGGTTTGGGAAGGTACATCGTTGTCGGCAAAGTGCAGGTTTCCCATGATGTTCCGGAAGCGATCTCTGGCCATGTACTTATTGAAGGTGGGTGAGGGTAGTAAGGGGTCCATGGACCAGTATTCTTCCAACTCATGCTTCTTGGAGTGTGGCATGAGAAGCATGAGGGCAAAGAACACATACAGCTCCTGCACTCCCAGCATGGACCACTGTTGCATCTTGGCTGCACCTGTACCACTTGCACCACATTGTGATTCATACCTGTTGGTCTCATCACATATGTGCTGCATGACTTCATCATCTAGGAAGGCCAAAAGGTAGTCCACACACTCAGCATTTTCGTCAATAGTGAAGGCAGGCTGAACTCCTGAGGAGCTCTCATCAAATACTAAATTTTCAGGCACAAATCTGACCCTTCCGTCCACACGAAGGGGTCCAGGATTCCCTGTCGTGGTGGTGTAGGGCGGGTGGTGGTGGTGGTGGTGGTGGTTGGCTGTGAGGCAGATTTATCTCGTTCAAGGTCACTCGCACTGACCCTGGGTTGCCGTACAGCACTAGCAGCCCTTACCCTACTAACAACACTACTTTTCACAGTCCTGGATTTACCTCTTCCTCTACGGCCTGCCTTCACTGTTGATGCTGGTGGTGACTCCGACGACGAAGACTTCGGAGATAACTCAGCCGATGATGAGGAAGAAATGAGTGAAGTGGGGCTTGGGGAACGGGGAGGTGAATGCACTCGGGACTCATGGCGGGCTGGGTCACGCGGGGGCATTGTTCTAGGGCTAACACGCCGCCTTTTCACTCCCTTCCCAAATTCCTTGCCTTGCTGCACTAACGGCTCCTTTCCCTTGGAGCTAGAGACTACTTCCGACACTAAAGCACTCAGACTAGCACTTTCTGGCACGATAACCTCACCTGGCTCATCACACGATTCACCCGAATCGTCAAAATCACTGTCCATCATCACCATGGACAATTCTGCAAGTTCACGTGCCACTGCAGAGTCACTAAGTCCTTTCCTGCTTCCCTCACTACTTTTCTTAGGGGTAGAGGTCACGGGGCCCTTGGCAATGGGCACAGAAGCGGCAGGAATGGCGGGGCGCGAGTGCAACATAGTTTCACTACAGCGGAGGACAAGGAAGTAAATGCCGCGGCTTATCTGAGAAGGGAAGGGTTGACAATGACACTGAGGCTGACTGCTGCTAACTTACATGCTAATTTTTTATAGGTAGAAAATCTCGGCAATACATAAAGAAATAGGTAGTTCCAGGTGAATGTAAATGTCACTTAGGCTTCTCCCTTCCTTTCTGATATATATTTTTATTACAGACATCGATTACAAGGCATAATTCAAAGGGGAAATTACCGTGGTAATGTAGCGAATGAATGCACGTGAGATGTTGTCAGGTGATAATTAGCCAATTCCTGGTGTATAACACTATCACTTGCCTTATTTTTTTTTGGTATATATTATTTTGTATAAGTATAGAGCATAGGGCTTATTTCAGTGGATGAAATCTGTGGAAAAATCCTAGGGAAATTTGCGTAGCGCAGTGCGACGTGGGAGGTGAGAGGACAGGGTAATAGAGGGCAGGTAGGGAGGGGAGTCACGAAGGGGGTAAAATTGCTAAAATGTCAACAATGGATGGGAGTACAGATGAGATTTGGAGTGCTGACTAGTGTTGGACATTGGCAGTACTGATAGATGATACAAGCCACCACTTGAGAGCCCGGGATAATTCAAAACAACACAGAATCACAAAAGTGACGCCCCGCGGTATGATCCATTGTGGCCAAGCATCACGAAAGTGACGCCCCACGGTTAAGGGGTTAATGTAGGGGCTAATGAAGGCTGTATCTGCCTATCAAGTTTGAGAAGAACCTTCTGAGCTGATTAAAATCATCAGGACATTCCAAAAATAATTTGAAAAACTATGTCATCACACTCAAAGGGATAAATTTGGTGATGACAAAAGTACATTTATGATAACTGTATGTTTGACTTTGGAACTCCAGTATCGTCCTTACTATTATTACAGAAAATTTTAATGGCCTCGGAAGTTGCCCTGCTGTGCAATAGTGAAAGTGAGATTAATTTTCTCTGATTTTTTACTGGAAATATTTAATACAGTGCAATAGAAAGGTTCAGTAACAGTATACTTAGTAAATCTTGAATAATCGGTTATTGCTGCCAAACTAATAAATGTTTGTAAAGAAAGATATACTAAAAATAACTGTATAATAATAAATATTTGCAGTATCAACTGTAGAGTCAAGTTAAAAATAAAATTGCTCAGTATCTGGAGATCCTCACGTACCGAAACACACTATTTCCATAATTTCAGCATACTGAGAAGGTGATGATTACCACTATTGTACTTTTTCCTTTTCCTTTTTTTTTTTTTTTGACATCCGTGTACAATGGCATATTGTGTTAGAGGTGGGTAGCCTTTTTTAACCCTTTCAGTCCGAGGACATGCTTTTAATGGTAAACGTGCGCTTTACTTTAAGTAGTAAAGACACCTTAACAAATCAACTCTTCTTCCTTATAATGCGTTATATTTTACTAATTATTTTTGGGATGGTAAATAAACGTTTCGTGTTAAATCTGTTTCCCCTTTGTTTTTAGCTGTGTTCTGCTGCGTCAACTCGTTTGATTCGTCAGGGTAATGGCGGAAGGGACTTTCTTAGCCTAAGTGTTTTACTAAACCTAACCTAACCTAGTTTAACTGCGCTTAATAATTTAATCTAACCTAACCCAACCTAACCTAACCTAACCTAACCTAGCCTAACCTAATCAAACCTAACCTAGCCTACCCTAGCCTAGCCTAGCCTTGCCTAACCTAATTTAACCTACATTCCAGTTGGGAAATTAGGAAACGAAATTCACCTTTGAGTACAATTTTTCGATCACGCCGGAAACAAACAACCGTAGGTACGGCATAAAGGAACGTGATGAAAGTACCAGGGGGGGGGGGGGGACTTTTCAGCAGGAAAAGGTTATTTACCAGCCCGAAAATAGAAAAATACATAAAACAAACTGGAGGAATATGAATGTAATTGGTAAGATCTTTGCTTCTTAAAGTAAAGCGTACCTTTACCTTTTTAATTTCAGTTTTGATTCCTCCAGCCTAGGGATTCCCTGCCTTTAACTGCACATTGCTTAGTTCGTCACATCTGACCTGACCCCCATCACCCCACATGGCAGATTACTGTATTTCAACACAGAGGGCTAAGTCTATGAAAGCTGGTTGAAAAGGAGGATAGTTATTGGATTTCAAAATAAGAATACTTTCGTTAGGTTTTATGTTTATAGTGACTTTACACATTAAATTTTCTGTACATTTCTGTTGCTGAAAAAAAAATAAAATCCATGTATTCCCAGTAGGTGGCAGAAGGTCAGGAGACGAGGTGGTGTGGAGACAAGGTGACAACAGCTCCCAGCATTTGCAGTGTGTTGCCAATGCACATATCTCACACCTGCCATGAAACAGCAGACGCAAGTTTGTGCTGCATTTGTGTGTTCTTTATTTGTCTGAATGTACGAGTATGAAATGTGAATATATGAGATTTGGCCAAGATGATAGAACACAGAGAATTAACTTTCTTGTATTACCCCATATATTTCTTCAAGTAATACTCCACACCGAAGGCCTTAGTACCTCTCGTTAGGTAACTTACTTCAGTTTGCAAACCTAGACTCTAGACGATCATCAGTTTGGGAACACCCTTTGTAGAGAAGGGGTAATTGAAAGATAAAACTAATCTCCAATATGAGGTCTCTCCATAGCTGAATAAAATAATCTGGATATATCGTCGGAGTAAAGGCAGTAAGGCATGCAAATTATGATATTTCGGCATGAGATGGTCTTCATAGCCTTATCTTTCGGAGTTACCTCGTTGGAACTGTATTCTAAATCTGTGTAGGAATAAAAAAAAATCCCCGCAAATTAGATTGTTTTGGGGGTACAGGGTAATCGTGGAAGTTAACCATCATGGTGGCGATGTATTACAGGTACAGCCAGACGATTTTCCTCGGCCGAGTCGTAGGAACCTCAGTGTTAGTACTGGTACCATAAATCCATTCATGATCGGGAAAACTCTAGTATTCAGTTCCAGCTAACGCCAGAGTGAGTCCAAGAGAGTATAGTATTCCGTGGATCGTGTGTAGTTTTGATGACGTAGGTGTTGGTATGTGAATATTAGTTTGGCCTAAAACCGGTATTGAATATTAGATAGGTATTAAGAATCCACTAACTTACCAGTGTATTATATCTCTCTTTAATATACATTAGTGTATTCTTTGTCTTGATTCTGCCTGGAGTGAGCCTGAATAGTAAACTTGTATACTGTAGTTTCCAGCAGTACCCGTCGAATTTGAATGAAATGAACAGCCGTTCTGGAGAAAAGCTTTCTATCTGAAAACAGTGTACATTGGTTTGGAAGGATTTTCCCGTTTGGTTTAATTCTGCTTTCCATTTCTTGTCATTCTTATTTCTTCCTTTTCCCATTTGTTCCCCCAGTTCTCATCTTTACAAATGTTATGAATGAACCAAGTCAGCGAGGCATTATTCAGCCACACCCAGCGCCAACCAATACAGTGTAGGCCTGCCATCCAGAAATGTCTCACATCCATCTATTTTGCCCTCACTATTTCCTCTCATTATCGCTGCCTCCTTTCTCTGCTTGCTTTCATTACACCTAGTCTGCAAGCGCCAAGTACTGTGAATCTGAATGAAGTCTATGAATCATTCTTTAATCTCTACTCCGATGATTCAGAAGATTTTATTCAGCTTACGAAGGGCCTCTAATAGTCAAAGTGTCAGTGAAGGCGGTTTCTATTTCCTGCCTTTGAATACTGTCATCTAAACAACATATGATTTATCTGAGGTTGCAAGAAGAAAATAAGATATCCTGGGGCCGAAGGTGATAAAACATAAAGGAGTAAACTTAAGAACATAATTTCCTCTCGACCTTTTACCCATTTTGTTCTTAATCTTATGCCTTCATTTTAGTATTCCATCCCCCCCCCGTCTCTTTCCCCCCCCCTCTCTCTCTCTCTCTCTCTCTCTCTCTCTCTGTATTTTCCCTATCTCTCCATGCATGAATACCTATGGAATGTGTAATGAAGCCGTCGAGCCTTTACCTAAACATAACCTCTTTATTTGCGAGCGTTTCTTGCTTGTGAATGATTTTTCCCTCTAATGTTTTTCATTTCCCTTCATTCTTCCTTTGACTTCTTTCTGCTTTTATTTTCCGTTCATTCCGTCTTCTTTCCCGCCTTTCTCATATCTTCCCTCTCTGCAAGCACAATATCTCTTGAGTGTGAAGAAGGTGAAAGAGCCAGCCATTATTCAGACTTAGCCGTCGTATAAAGGAAGATAATATATATATATATTCTTTAGCTATTTCTTCTTTTTTTTCTCATTTTTTCCATCATCATTCCTTTCTTCCTTTCACTAGACACCCTCTTCTGCCAGCTCAGTGCAGTCATCTCTCATTTTGCTTTTCTTTTTCTCTTATTCTGTCATTATTCCCTCTTTTTCCTATTCCTTTTACTGTTCCTCTCGGATGGTTGCAGTCTTTTAACTTTATCTTGGTTCATTTTTTCGTCCTTTTGCAGTTCATTTCACGTAGCTAAGTTGCTGAGAAGATGGTCCGGTACTGCTATCTTACCATATATTTCTTCGTGATTAGCACCATAATCTAGTGTTATTGTGTCGTTACAACTCTGTATTCGAGATGGAAAGATGTTAGTTTTAGGCCAGCATAGTGCACATACGTCTTGAATCTTAAATTTATAGAAAACATTTCTTTATTGAAACTTGGAAGGCTTGGAAAGGAATATAATGTAGTCATTTCTTTTTTTATTCTGGTTTCCTTCTCTGCTTTCGTTTTCCCTTCATTCCATCTTTATTTCCTCCCTTTCTCTCTCCCTGCAAGCGAGAACACCTCCGGAATATGAATGAAGTCGACCAGCCATTATGTAAACATGGCCTCCTTATGAGGGAACGTCGCTTGCTCGCGATTTCTTCCTTTCCTTTCTCACATTGCTCTTCATGCCCCTGCCTTTCATCATCATTTCTTCCTTTCTGCACCCTACCAGTCTCCTCTAGTGTATATTCGGATTGTGGGTAAAGTCGATGGGCCATTCCTGTGGACCAGTGTTTTCAAAACTTGGGGGATGGGGTGGGGTGCTGCCTCATGGTAACAGATTTAACTTTTAAAAAGTTCACATTTTCACATTTTTGCTGAACAATCTAAGACTTGCATTTGTAGTTCTGTCTTGTATAATTAGTGAAGTTTAGCACCCTTTAGGCAGTATTTCATGATTTATGCAGTTCGCCAATAAAAAGATGATTATAAAAATACGAATCTTGAGTTAACGATTCTTCAGAGCATTACAGCATGTGTGGCCGTAAGTACACAACATCAAAAACTTTCAGTGCAGTTCTTTTACGCACAGCTTAGTGGGAGGTATTTTATTATACGTCCTCACCCTTTTAAAATTCATTTCTTTCTCTTTTAGCTGTTTGATCTTATTGCAGACGTTTAATTTCATAAAGTTAACGTGCAGAGAGAGAGAGAGAGAGAGAGAGAGAGAGAGAGAGAGAGAGAGAGAGAGAGAAGCTTTCTTTATGTAATCAATAGTTTTGTCATCATTGCAGAGGTGAAAAGCAAGTAATATAATGAGCATTATCAGTAATGTTCCTTTTCTTAATACTTACCTAGAGAGAGAGAGAGAGAGAGAGAGAGAGAGAGAGAGAGAGAGAGAGAGAGAGAGAGAGAGAGAGAGAGAGAGAGAAGCTTTCTTTATGTAATCAGTAGTTTTTTCATCATTGCAGAGGTGAAAAGCAAGTAATATAATGAGCATTATCAGTAATGTTCCTTTTCTTAATACTTACCTTGATCTTGTAAACAATGTGGTGGTGGAGGGGGTTCAGAATATTAGGAAGATAGGGGGTCGTTATGACTGAAAGCTTGGAAACCACTGTTGTAGCCAAACCCTCCAGGCTTGGAACAGATCATAACCCGGCAATTTTCACTCGTATTTTGGTTTCCTTCCCTGTTTTCCTCCCTTTTTTTCGTTAATTATGTCTTCTTTCTTTCCTTTCCCTCCCTCTGCCTCTCTTCTTCACAGACGCGAATACCCATAGAAAGAGAAAAAAAGGATGTTGATGAACCCTTATTCAGATTTAGTCACTTTGTAATGGAGCCTAATTTGCCTCTACTATTCCTTCCTCTCTTCTCTTTTCGCTCTTCTTTTCCGTCCATTCCATCAGCGTCCATTTCTTTCGTTCTCTTCCTTTTCCTGCAAGCTGTTGTGTATGTAAGTTTTGAATGTGGACAAATTCGAAGTACCATATTATTCTCCAAACGACAAGATATTAGCAAAGAAATGTCCGGTAATTTTTCACCATTTTCTTCCATCCTTTCTGTTCTTGCTCTTTTGCTCCATTCGTTCCATCAGCTTTTCTTCATTTTCCTCCCTCTAGCTACAAGTATGTGGAACGTATTTGAAGTCGAAGAGTCCCTCCTCTTTCAAAACTTTACCTCCTTATGACGGATTTCGTTCTTGACTGTCTTTTCATGCTCTTCTTTTCCGCTCATTCCATCATCATTTCTTCCTTTCTCTCTGTCTGCCTTCCAGCTGTAGTGCGTGTGTACGTGGTGAATGTGAATGAAGCAGCCTGGGTAGCCATTATTCAAGTAGCGGGTGTGTATACCGGGTGAGAACGGCCATTATATTCCCGGCGACGGTTTCTGAATACAAAGTTACGATGATTGGCACAACTCACCCGTTCACTACAAGAAACCATTATGTTCGCTCTGCCCCAGACAGCTCTCCTTAGGCGATTTATTCAGATCAGGGCAGAGCTGTTGCAGTGTAAATATTTCTATGAGTATATGGGAGAGATTGAGTTCGGTGCGTGAGGTGTGTGCAGAGTACATTATACGAAAGAAACATTTGGGAGAAAAGTATGATACCGTATGTAAACATAGAAGTGCAAGGTTAGACAACGGCATTATCCATAGTAGCATACTGGAACTATATAATTTTCATTAAAAAAGAGAGGCGGGGGGGGGGGGACCTGTTGTTCAATGTCAGTTCTTTGATGAAGGGGGTGATGGAGAGTACAATACGAGGTTTTGAAAATACGGTGGGACCAGTACAGCAGCAGCTCAGTCACTGTGTATTAATGATGACTGAAAACATGCAGTCAACAGCGTGAGTCGTGTTTTATTACTTGTATTTGATCCTCGTTAATCGTGAAAGTTCAGGGCAAGGCTTCCGTATTTACCCTGGCCAGTACCGGTACCAGACTATTTTGCTCTGGCTGACACCAAACGAATTAACCCGCCACTGACAATCTCCCCAAAGCTTGAGGTTATATTAGTTTTTCTTCATTTATTTAGTACCATAGATGTTGCAGTAAAAACCCTAAATTAAAACTACTTAAACTGGTCAGCACCAAAAGTTATTTTACAGTCGTAATTACCTAGGCAGAACTAGGTCCTTCGCCAATGGAGGCCGAAGAAAACCTGAAATGCAGGCCTGGAGTGTTTTAAAACCTAGTTTTAACTAAACACTTCAATCTACAAATTCTAAGAAATGCTTTGGAATGCTTTGTTTGAGAGAACTACAGTATATTTTGTTTACTGTAGATGTAAAATTGCTCCATATCAGACTTGAATGCCGAGTTATAACAACTTAGCAACGGAGAAATATGGTGCTGATCATAAAAAAAAAAGCTATGGAAAAGATAGAGGGACTATAGTATTGTCTTAATCTTCCTCTGAGCTACGGAAATATGCTACAAAAAGGACGAAGTATCTACCAAGTGAAGGTGAATGAACTACAGGTGTTCCTGGTAGTTACCTACCAGACTCTTCAGTGAAACCTGGCTATTATACTTGTTAATGTGTGAGGCACTCTGTAAACTTTATTCAAATGAGCTGTCCGTAGAACAGCGATAAACAAGATAAACGAATTGTCATGGTATACTTAGATCACCTCGGTATGGTGTGAAAGTACAAGTATCATGACCCATTATAGTACTTGACGCCCAGCATAGATGTCATGAACAACAGTAACATTCGGTTGTGTATCTTTACATTTACTTTGCCGTCTTCATTGCCAGAGGACTTCATTTACCGTGGTTATTAGGCTTTGTTAGGTGGCTCGTGCGCTGCCGTGTAGTTGATGATGAACTGTCAGAAAGGGAATTTTGTAGTCCTGACTTATAACCAACCTCTATCTCACCCGACCAACCACCCTGTACAACCGGTAATATAAACTTGATGGAAAAAATGTTCAAACACCATAATTTGGTGCAACGAGAGCAGAGCATCCCATTACATCATACTTACAGAAGATAAGTATGCTCTACTTTAACATACGACCAATGATAAAACTACTGAAAACTACTCGTACTTTACAACACAGAAGACTAAAACTGTTTGATGTTGAAACCGGTTGTTTCCAAAAACTGATTGCTGAGAGTAACTAAATAATATTGGTTACTACTTGCCTGCTGCAGGAATATTTTTACTAGTATTCACAGTGGTGATGTGCTAGATCTAATGTCGCTATACAGACCTACTGTTGAAACTAGTTTTGACGAATAAGATCGTCAAGGACTAGGTTTGACTTAATGTTTATATATATGTGAATTTATTTATTCTTTGACGTTTCAGGTTTTCCCCAGCATCCTTAGGTGCAACTAGTTCTTCCTAGGTAATGTTAGTTGTACACTTATTACACGGGTTTCGTTCCGTTTTAAACTAATTCTGACTAATTTCGGTTTTTAACACACACACACACACACACACACACACACACACACACACACACACATATATATATATATATATATATATATATATATATATATATATATATATATATATATATATATATATAATATCGGTTTGTATAATTCCGGTATGTATGATACCGGTATGTATCGTTATAACTATTACTAAGGAAAAACACTCTTATTGCATGCATTAAAGTGTGTGCTGTTATTCGCATTTTATCAGTTTACCACCATATTATAAAAGTAAATCAAAGGTGAAGTAAACAGGTAGATTTGTGGTATTTATTCTTTTGGAGTGCTTTAGGTTTTCAGAGCCTGGCTTAAGGCGGTTTCATAACAGAAGTTACGTGAGCCATGTATGACGTATTAGTCCTGCACATCTTTGAACTGAAAATGAGCTGATTCAGTGAGAACTCGTACCAGAGACTACGCTACGTATTGACGGGGTTGATGGAGTGTTTCTAATCATTCTGCTGGTGGAGGTGTACTGTTAGTGTTAAGTCTTACGCCCCACCAGTTTGTTCAGATGGGAGAAATGGCTGCAGTCTAAAGGCAAGATTAACCTTTTTAGAACTAGAACGCCTTTCATCGTATCCTGCCAACTCGAGATGATTTCCTGTCAGCTGAGGGCGATATCTCGTACCGAAATGGTGAGAAAATATATGTACATCATTAACTGTACCAATTCGTTGGGTCTCCTGTGTTGACCAAGATCATCATACGTCAGGCAGATTGAAATAAACTACATCCTCAAGCTAAAAATGGGTTAACTGAGATTATTACAAATTAAGATATTATTTATTTATTTTTTGTGAGCATAAGCTTAGCAGGTGTTCCCTGATGCCCCGCAGGCCTCCTACGTACTTTAACCCGTCCATCCATAGGGTCTATCCTCAGCTGATATAATCGCCTGGCGTTAATAAAATATAATAATTAGTACTTCCTCGGGCTGAAGGGGTTAATGCCTTCTTTTGCAGTAACCTCTTTTCGTGTTCTAGCCATGGTATCAACAGGCGGTTCTATACAGCTGAGGGAAGACCCATTGCAGCGAAGGGCATGTGCCATCCTATACATACGTACATACATATATATACATACATATACATACATACATACATACATACGGGCTAAAACTAGACTATTTTCTTCGCCTGAGAAAGCACTGGAATGAGAGGGTTTATGAACTGTCGGAAGTCAGAGGAGAATTCGTATTTGGTCATGACTGGCGTGCGGATTGAACTGCATGCCTTTTACATCCTAACTCCCTCACTACCAGGACGGATTATTTAATCTGTTGTTACCTCCAGACGATATTTTTTTTTATGGGAAATATCTATGTTCGTGAAAGGAATACTAAAGCCCGTATCTAACCCCTCCCGTTCCTAGAGTTGCTTCTAAGTTGAGTAAAACCGTCTGGATAACTAAAATAAAATGAAACTTTACATGGCCGGTCTGAAGGAGCTTACAAGAACGCACCTGAATGTATCTTTGGCCTAGTTCCCATTCTCCTCAGCTGAATATAAGCCTCAGTGAAGCCTACATATAATACTAAATGCACATAGTTTTATTACCCCTGAATCCTAGATATTTCCTCCTCATAAGAAATCCCCTTGGTGTAACAAAGAATAAAGTACCGTCCATGTCAGCTGAAAGGTTTGGCTAGTATACAGGGTGTCTCATAAAACGTATGTCGGACTTAAGGTGCAAATTCTAGGGCTAATTTGCGGTAATAAATGCTGCATCAATGCGAGGCCAATTCTCAGCAATTACAAAGTTACATACTAATGACCTAATGGGTGATTTATAAAGGGAGACTATTTTCGCCCATAAGGTAATCAGTAATTGTGGCTCTGGAACACGTGAGTGGTTTAGGTTGGTTGATATTGCATTTATTACTGAAAATTCGTCCAAGAATAACCTAAAGTTTGGTACACGTTTCTCTTTCTCTCAGCAAAATGAAATCATCTGTGGTTAGCCTGAATAAAATACAAAGGAAGGGTTTTTAGGGATCTGTTTGTAACACTCGGGCGTCCGTGACTCCCCCTCAGATGGATAAAATCGTCTGGAATTAGCTTGAATAGAACACTAGAGTTGTCCTTGATAGGGAATTTTGCCCTTTGTAGAGCAGGACTTGTAGGCATTTTATTGTGACCACCAGCGAACTACTGTATTTTATTTACCTGTGGAACATCCTGCCCGACAGTTCAGATGTGACTGTTTGTATCTTCCTAATGATGGTTGCAATCAGTACAGGAAAGACTTCTGTGTAATACCTTCCCTGTGGTGACTTGTAATTTTATTCTTGCTGTCTCCAGAAGCTTATATTAAACTTGAAGCATCTCCTGCAATGAAGGTCACATCTAACTCCTCCAGTTCGAAGTTTCCCGTATGGTGAATAAAATCATCTGGCAGTCTTGAGAAAAAGATGATGTACGTCATCGGATGGAAGGGGTTAAAGGAATTCATGTAGGCTGTATCTAACCCTTCCAGCTCATTCAGTCTCTCAAGTTGAATGAAATTGTCTTAAGGGCAGCAAGAATGTTAAAAAAAAGTAATCACAGTGAGGGTATAAATAGCAGAAGCATTGCTCAAGGTCTTCAGGGTGGTCGTAAATAGCGCTCCACTAGCAAGGCACCAGGGGAGTGGAGGCAGGAGTGTTGTATAGAAACCATTCTGTATTTTAACCTATTGGCTGGCAGGATTTTTCTCGCTTGAATTGAATTGTTAGGTTTTAGCCAGAATAAAATGAGCTTCTGTGGCACCAAGTGAGTTTCACTTTGATTGCTTGAATTTCTCAGATAAATCGTCTGGCAGCCTAAGTGAAATCCGTAAAGTTATTCTTAACAGCTAAATTTTCCTTTGGCTGTATCAAATCGTCTGGTGTCAGGGTCAATAAAATTTCCGAGTGCGCTTTTGGCTGGCAAAGTTGTCCTCGACTGAATAAAATAATTTCGTTTTAGCCTTAGTAAATTTGGTCAAGTCGTCCATAGCAGGAAAAGTGAGAATGGCTGCGTTCATTTTCGTCCCTCTGTATTTCGCCTAATATTTCGCCTCTACTGGTTGTCACTTTCTTCTGCTGGCTAATACTTGTAAGCTGAGAGGGGCTTGATATTATGTCTCTCTTTTAGGAAGGCATGTGACGGGTGTGGCCCAAGTGTGAAGCTAGACGCAGTGGATGGTAAGCGAACTGTTCTCTCTGACTGTACAAACTAGTAATTACATTAACTTCACGCACCAAAAATAACTATGACCAACTGCGTTTTACTGGGCTCAGCCTTTTTCGTATGGTCATGACAATTATGTGTTTTCCTCGATACTTCAAACAATTTCATGCAGTGATGGAAGAACTGTTTGGACTGGTGGAGTTACAAGCAAAGACTCGTACTTATTTCGCATGATGAATTTATTTATAATTCATTCTGCCTACTGTCGGCCGATTTCATCCAGCTCTGACAGCATCTCGGATGAAAGTGATTAACCCCTTCAGAGGACGTCCGTTTATTGTGGGTATCACCAAGCAATTTTATGTTAGCTTCGGGAGAGACTCCGACTGAAGGGATTAGAGATAATCATCCTCAAAGGACGTGTTTCCTTGTTTTCTGGCGGTCACTTGACCACTTTGTTCAGCATGGGAATAACCTCTCGGTCTGAAGGGTTTATTGAAATTGGGTGTGTTATATGGGATCCTGTACAACCTATAACCACCAAACCTAACTCGCCAAAAATTACGATGTCTAATAATCGCTTACCGAACTTGCACTTAATAAGTCTCGTTTGTTATCGGAGGCGTAGTGGTAATGAAAGGAGGGAGTTAATTCGACAAGCACGCTGTGACTAACTGCGTGGCGCAAATGATGGCCTCTAAATTTTAAATTGGTGGAAGGAATTAGTCGAGATGGTTGATGGATGCCCCGCTGCGCAACCAAGCCTAATATCCCTCGCATCGTGACGAATAAAAATGGCGCCGACTTTGATGAGCGAGAGGCGAATTGCTGGAAAGCCTATAAGCTCTGCAGATATTTGAGGAGTTTTGTAATGTTTGAAGTCAGTGTTGACACTGGAACATTTATAAATTTGGCGGATACAAGTGGAGTTTTGTAGTAGCTAATTGAAGTTAATAGCAATGCTAAAAATGATGGAACGTATAGAAGCCTGGCGATACAAATTTTGTTTTGTAACGTATTGATGTTATCATTGATGATGGAACGCCAGGATACATGACCGCCAATGGTTTGAAGTAGGTAAATTGTGCATGAGTTAGGGAAAGGCTTGACGTTACGGTGTTCCAATACACTCGCTATTTAGGGAATGTTTGAATGTTGGAACACTGAGATGTGGCCGATACAAGTGGCGTTATATGTTTTGAAGTCAGTAGTATCTATCTATCTATCTATTACCAGACGCCTCAATCCCGTAAGGGGTGACCACAAGTCAACAGTAGTGTTGGAAATTTTGGAATGCCTGGGAGCATGAAATCCTTATTCACCAGTTACAGCCTAGTGTATGATTACCGGGGTGTCATATGCACTGGGCCTGCAGAAACTCGGTGCATGTGACACTGAACAAAATTGTTTGCAATGCTTATGTAAATCAACATACATGTGCTTTGTACAGACAGAGGTGAGATAGAAACTGATGGAATGATTCTTGAAAGTAGCCGAATTTCTTTAAAATATGCTAATATTTGCTTTCGATGCAAGAATTTCGAGGGAACTTTTAATCATCAGTACTGATATTCCTCTCCAGGTGCAGCTTTGGCTGTGTTTGGAGTAAGCTGTGATCTGAGGATTGTTAATGTGCCGAAAACCATTACAGTATTATATTCCGTTGTTTGTTCAGCTTGTGTGAGTGAATCAAGAATCTAACATCAGTGCAGTTGTGTCTGGTTAAACTCACTGCAAAGAAGTGACCAATGAATCTAAATGATGCAAAAAAGTTCAGAGTGAACCTTAAGTTAGTGAATCGAAGAGAACAGTGTACCTAAAATCAGTGCAAAGAGTGAACAGCTCAGTTAAAAGTTTATGCAAAATATGGACAAGCAATAAAAAAAAATCATTGCAAGAAAGTGAACAATGAAACTGTAAATTAATGCAAGTATCTAAATGAAGAATATACTTTACAAAATCACTGGAAAAAGTGAACAGCGTACCTAGTAATGTAGGGAAGTAAACATTGATCTCAAAAATAAATGTAAGCTTCAGTATGAGAAGTGAATAATGTGCCTAAGAACGGAAGAAAGTGAATAATGAGTCCAAAATAATGGAAAAATCAGTGCAAGAAATTGTACACACAAATGCAGGACCGTGGGTAATATCTCCAAAAATCAGTACAAGAAAGTGAACATCAAACCTCAAACTTAATGCAAGAAAATGATCAGTGAAAAAGCCTACAGTGAACATTGAACCTATATTCATTGTAGGAAGGTAAACAATGAACCTAATGCATTGACGAGAAATGTACCCAAACTCTGTGCAAGAAAATAGAGAATGAACCTAAATTAAATGAAACTACATGAAATGATGTGAAATGAACCCAAAGTCAGTGGAAAAGCTGAAGAAGGCTCTAAAATATCAAAACTTTTACACTTATCTAAGCAGTGCAAGCAATTCCCACTGTCCCTTGTCTCAAATATCAGTATATGCCAAAACTTAATGTATTGGAGGTAAGTGAAGCCATAATCAATACAGTGAATCTTCACAAAAATGCTGTGATCTTATGTGAACGCAGAATAAAAGAAGTAAAAAAAATCCATGGAGTAAGCCTAAAACACGAGGGCAAACTTTAGCAATGTTTAATTAGTCATGAAGAAGTTTGCATAATAGAAGGCTAATAGTGATGTGCTCGGAATCCCTTGGCTTTTGTGTCGGAAAAACAAAAGTCAGTACAATGACATTATAAAAATGCACTGAGGTGAAGTGAAGGCATAATTAATAACTAAGAGTAAAGTTTGCTTAACATAATAGCAAGGGGTAAAGTTTGCTTAATATCAACTGCGATGCTTCGCTAGTCTTCCCGGCATCCAGAATTCCTTGCTTGATGTCGACTGCCCATCTGTTGTAAGGTAAGTCGTACACAGGCAGTTTTATTCTCCCTTCTCTGACAGGAATAACATTAATTTCTATAAACTCTCACTGCTGCTTTGTAAAGTACTGGAACCTTTTTATGCTCCCCAAATAACTCCTGTCCCATTCTTTGTGCCTTGAAAAATGTTGGAACTTTCTGTACGCGCCACATATTTCTACTTGTTTGTATTTTTATTGCATTTCTGTGTGGTAAGTTGTGGGAGATTGTTGACGCTTTGGATTAATTTTCAGAGAGAGAGAGAGAGAGAGAGAGAGTAGTTGTGTGTTGTCTTGTGCATGAGGGTATGTGGTTTGTTTGCTATGTTTTGTGAGTACTGTTTTGTTGAGAGAGAGAGAGAGAGAGAGAGAGAGAGAGAGAGAGAGAGAGAGAGAGATTCCTGTGTAACTCTGAAGTCGTGTCTATGGTCATTAACTATTTACTGTATGTGTAGTAATTTGTTCAGCGAAATGAATTACACAGCAACTCGGTCATTTGGTTTTGTTCAGTGTGTGTGTGTGTGTGTGTGTGTGTGTGTGTGTGTGTGTGTGTGTGCGCTTTGGTATGGTAGCCAAGCAAACATAGCAACCGTAATAGCCTTCTGATTCTAATGAAATAGGCACATGTTTGCAATTGCCTTTGAATCGAAAAGCAAATATTGTCATTCATTTTTATTTTTAAATAATGTACCTATAGTCGTCCTGGTGACATGATTGGTAGACGTCTCGTGTCAGAGGAGAGTTTATGCTAACTCCCTCGGCTCGAATCAAGGTGGTAGCTGATTTTTTTACTGCCAGGAATGTAGGGTGGTTTCCTACTACTTCAGTCATTTACGGTAGGCCCTGAACCCTTCTGGGACCTCATAATCATGATGGTGATCAATATACTAACCTCTTTTCACACCTGTGAATGGTGTGAGGTATGATTAAGAGAAAAAGAAAGTAGAAAAGTGGGAGAACTATCATCAGCATGCCCAGTACGGTAGTCTAAAATGAGACACACAGTCATATATCATTCAGTCCTTTGGCATCCAGGCTCACAGCCCTAACGATCGGCTTTACATATGCCTGCCAGATAATCAGTCCAGTGATTATCAGCAGAAAAAAAAAACGAAAAATTGCCAAACCCTTGTCAGGTGCTTCTTCATGCGTACTAAATCCAGCCAACCAACAAAAAAAGCGTCTTCGGATTTGTTGTTTTTTAAGACATCCATACCAACCTGCTAATGTAAGAAATTTGTGGGTAATATTCTGTTTTTGTTGAATACGGTATTCCTTTTACCTGCGTTCGTGTTTTCCCCGTCCTATATTTAGAATACAAGATGTGAAGAAACACAGGTACCGGTAGTCAATTTATCCATCCTGACGTGCCTGAAACTTACAAATGTTAGGAAGTCTGCAGTTATCATCCAGGTCAATGACAGAGTTTAAAATCAGGCATCTTGAATAATGTCTGCTAATCAGGTAATGCGTAAAATCATTGTCAAAGTGAAACTTCATTTACACAAGGAGGTCAGGTTTGGTTTGGTTTGTTTTTATGTGCATGGGTAATGAGTAGGTGTAGCTTTTGATGTTTGGGGTATTTTCCACATTGCTAAGGCGTTGTATACAGGCTTAATTGTATACTTTTCCCGTAACATGCATATACTCTTTTGTCGTTGCAATTTCCTGTTGTTTAATACTACTTATTTTCTTACAACACCATTTTAATTAGGTCAACGTTCATGTTTGAAAATACTGAGAGGAAGATTCATTACAAATCCATGAATGCCAAAAGAAACATGAGAAAAAATAAAGTAGGAAAACAGGTTGTGGTGGGTAAGACATTCAACCCTGACCCGACCTGGTTGGGTAAGCTGTTTCCAGTATGTGTGTGTGTGTGTGTGTGTGTGTGTGTGTGTGTGTGTGTGTGTGTGTTTGTGTGTGTGTGTGTGTGTGTGTGTCCCCATTTTTTCCCAGCTCAGATAACTTCTGCTTAAATAAAAATCAAGTTTTGGATCCTCACCATACCAATAACAATAATAATAATAATAATAATAATAATAATAATAATAACAATAATAGTAGTAGTAGTAGTAATAGTAGTAATGAATGGTGATGGATGGAATATCTCAAATTTGTTGTATGCTGATAATGCAGTACTACTTGCAAATACCGAACAAGAACTTGGTAGACTAATGCAGAGTTTTGCTGATGTCTGTGAGCGTCGTGCACTGAGAGTAAATGTAGAAAAGAGCAAAGTGATGGTAATCGAGAGAGAAGGTGACTCCCAGTGTGATGTTACAGTGAATGGAGAGAGACTGGAATTGGTTAGAGTTCAAATACCTGGGTACTGTGATGGAAAAGAGAGGAAAATGTGCAGATGAAGTGAAAAGTAGAGTGACACAAGGAAGGAAAGTAGCTGGTGCTATGAAGGCAACCAGAGGTTTGAGTGTTGCAACTGCGCGAGGCTTACATGAAGGAGTGTTAGTGCCAACTTTAAAATATGGTTGTGAGACTATGGTGTGCCATGAAAATGAAAAGTTGAAAGTAAGAGCAGTGGAGACGGGGCTGCTGAGGAATGTATGTGAGGTACAGAGAGTGGATAGGATACGAAATAATGTGATTCGTGAAAGATGCTGAGTGAGGAAGTCTATGGACACCAGAATCGAAGAGAGTGTACTAAGATGCCATGGTCGTGTGGAGAGAAAGGTAGACAATAGAGTAGTGAAAATGTATATCTGAGCGAATCTGAAGGAGGTAAGAGGCGAGGTAGGCCAAGGAGAATGTGGAAGGATATGGTGAGTGAGTGTGTGAGGAAGGGAGGTATGGAAGTCGGTGAGGCTATGAGACTGACAAGAGATCGAGCTGGCTGGATGAATGTTGTGGTGGGTAAAACATGATCAGGGATTTGGTACCCTTTTTTAACGTGACAGCGTCCGGACTGACTCTATTGGATACATTTATGTGAAGCTACAGAATGTGATGAAAGTTTTTGGCGTATCAGATAGAGCCAGGATTCCGGGGGCTTGAATGATGAGTGAATGGAAGTGTGGCCCATTGGACTGGGCGAACTTGGGCTGTCTGGAAGTTGCTACTCCTCAACGTGCCCTAGGGTGGGAAAGAAGGTCCTGGTGATAATAATAATAATAATAATAATTATAATAATAATAATAATAATAATAATAATAATAATAATATGATGATGATGATGATGATGATGATGATTGTCGTCGTCATGATCATCATCATCAACATTTTCATCATCATGGTGGTGGTGGTGATGTACCCCTTTTTTTTTTTTCCTTTATGTTTCGGGATCCTGTCCACTCCATTTATGGTAGTGGGAATATGATGATGGTGATGATGATGATGGTGATGATGATGATGATGGTGGTGATGATGATGATTATGTTGATTATGATGATGATGGTTTGATGATGTTTTTTTCTTTCTTTTTCTTCCACACGAATAACTGTGTAGCCTAGTCGTGTCGTTCCTGATATGGTAAAACAACTTGTTAACCTAGTAAGGCTGGAGGTATTGCAACCTTGGGAGTTTTAATTAACCCTTTCAGTACGATGACGTCCTTTAATTTTATTTTTGTGTTACCACCGCATCCAGTTTTTAAGGTATGCTGGATATAGTGAATATTTTACATAAATTTTAATGTTCATGTCTTTCCTTTTTACCCTTGCAACTACCAGACGATTGTACCAGTTTTGAGGATAGGCTAATATCTTTTACTGGTTGGGTTAGATATAATCTTTTAATCTTCTTTTGATGCTTTATTCATGATACAGCCAGACGATTTCATTCAGCTCTTGATAGGCTTCGTAGGAAAGGGTTAGAAATGATCTCCTCAAAACTTTTCGGTGTGATAATGTAACTTTTTTTCTATTATATTCTTCCCTACTACCAGACTACTCCCCCCAGCACTGTATTCAGCTCAGTAGTATATGCCTCTCGTAGTGACTGGGTCGTATACAGTCTCACTCCATCTCCACTCAGTACCATGATGCCATTTTGTTGTTACAGCCGATGATTTGATGATTTGATTCTGTTTAAGAGAGATCCCTCGTAATCAAGAGATAAGGTTTTCTTTTAAATACTTTTTGGATCATTATTAACTCTCTTAGTTTTGTTCTGCTGTATAAATCAAAACTTACGAGTATTTTTATTTTATTTTATTTTTTTACTTTTACTTCGTAGCTGCCAAACTTTGCACATGAATTGCCGAGGTCTCAGATTATTAAGTCTTTCAGTGCAATGGCCTTTTTTAACATCTATTCTTCGTGCCGCTGGCCGATTTGATTCATACGAAGATGCATCTAGTGGGGTTAAATCGATAGCTATAATTTAAACCCCCCCCGCCCTCACCCTTCTGTCCGCGATGTCCTTCCTAATGTGAATAAAATCGTCTGGTGGCAGTAAGATTAAAAATGACATGATGTTAGTCAAGGGGTTAATATTGATTACAGGATTATTGGGCCGGGTAGACGATGTCGATGGTCATTATTTTTGTACGAAATGTATCTGTGTGTGTCAGTCTGTGTCGAAAACTCAAATCTCAGAAAGTATTGACTGTAGAAGTTATTAATAAAAGTTTTTTAGAGTCACTGGTAGACGAAGGCGATGGTCATTATTTTTGTACGGAATGTGTGTGTCTGTCTGTCGGAAACTCAAATCTCAAAGTATTGATTGTAGAAGGAAATGTTATTAATAAAAGTTGTTTAGAGTCATAACTTGAGTTCACATGTCACTCAACCAGAACTGGGAGTCATCCAGCATGGATACATAAAGGGCTAGTCAAGTTTTCATCTAACAGTATTATGACAGTCTACCTGGCTCACAGATGACGGCTAGTCTTGTTGCTTTTTATCGTATTGGCAAGATTTAATAGCAACATGTGTATGAAAGTAGCAGTACTAGTAGTGTTATTTCCATCGATGATGAATTCTGATGTTAAAATTATATTTTTAGTTCTGCGAATGTAGATGTAGGTCAGTATCCCATTACTTTATGCTGTTGCTTTTTCGCTGTCATGCTCATAATCATCGTCATCGTCTTACGTTACATTAATACATGGAGTGGGAAAGACCTTGAAACAGCAGAAAAACACATGTAGAACTGCCAGCAGAGTGCCTGTTAAAATGACCTACACATCCATTTACTCGTCATTCTTGCCTCCAAATTCTTTAATCCATCCCACACGCCAAACGATCACCATAAAAGTATGGTTCAGACTGGCTCTGAAGTAAAGATCATTCCTTTTGCTACCATATTAAAAAGTGAGGTGAGGCTTCCTACGTTCGAGTAGTTCATTCATGCGTTGTTGTTCTGTACCTTGTGTACTTTCATGCTCACCTTACTGGGTATTTCATTTATCTATTAACCTACTTTTTCCACCGTCAGACTCACTTTTAAAGATTTACCCTCATCTCCACCCAGCTCTTATCCGTTCTCTCCTGACAAAGTGACCACAGCGTCTAAGCCACCTTCTCTTCAGTCTTTTTAAGTAGTAGGCCTAGGTCTTAAGGTCCTTACACCATGTCAAGCAGGAAGCTTATTACGAGTATATATTTTTTGTGTCTGTCCTTTGCAACCACAGACTGTACATTTTTATCAAAGGTTCTTGACAGTCGTGTTCCTACTGCTCTTGCTCTATTTTTTATTTTTATTTATTTTTTAACAATAGCTACTTATGCTTTGTCAAAATATCACGCCTATAGATGTAGCCAACTTTCATGTGAACACTTTCGCATCCTCTTGCAGCTTTTTTCTAGCCATTGCGGCCAGTGTAGTCCATTATTCTACTAAGGGTTTTATAGCACAAGCCGCTGTGCCAGTACTTCCTTGAGCTACTGTACTCTCCTCATCCTGGTCACATTAGACTTACCTCTCTTCTTTGTCACAACAGAAGGGTACCGTGATGTCTCTTTCAATTCACCTGTGCATCATTCTGTGTCACCAACTCCCTTTAACGACCATCACTTTAATCTCGGATACATTCACTTTCAGATCTCGTTGCTAACATTCATAAATCTCATCTCGTTTCCTATTAGCAAGTGACGCAGCATTATCTGCGTACTGGGTGCTTGAAATACTACATCTAGCTTCATTCATCATTACCTTCATTTCTGTGTCCGTCTTTCTTGTTGTGACCTCATAATCTCATTTTTACTTTTTCCACATTCAGAAACGCGTTGGGCCAGTTTATCTTGCAGTACCTCTCCACAGCGTCGTCGCTGCAGAAGTTTGAGTCACATATCCCCTATCACCATGGACACCACCCCGTTCATTATTGGCTCTTCACCAACGGCATGTCTCACCTTCTCCCCACAAGTCCTCCATTTATGCTACCCTTCCCACATCTATCATCAGACTTATTCCACGATCGTTCCTACCATTACTTCGGTCACCTTTACTTTTATACAAGGGCACAATCACAGCTTCCTTCCGCTGCACTGGTACATCTGCTTATCCAGGCTCTTTTGCTTAGGATCATTCCCACAGACAGTTTGTTGCACTTTCCGCTACAGTTTATCATTTCTACCTGTATCTCATCAACACCTGCCACCATCCCATTGTTCGACTTTCACAGTTTTCCCAGCTTCTGCCGTTGACATCCCCTCGGTCACTAGGTTCCTCCCTTGTGCACCCTCCAGTTCTGTCCTGTGTACGTTGCTGTCTTCCCGCTATTCCTGTTCACGAGTTTTTTAGTTGCTAGAGCATCTCTAGCCCCTAAAACGCAGCCATCGACAGCCGACCCCCCCCCCCCAGGTGGCGGCGTTCGATCGCGGTCTGAGTACCTGTAGGAAAATATTAGCCAAAAATCAGAGATTAATCCTAGAACATTATACTTGGTATGGCAGATAGTACTTACATTCAGCTTTCTCCAGAGACAGGTGTTGAGCCTTCTTGGACTACCCAAGGACTTGTGGAGACTTGCAAAGTTGGGTAACAAAATCTTCACTTTCACACCTCCAGCAACCGGGTTTCTCCTCTACCACAGCCTCATTCTGTCACAGTAAACTTTATACTACAACGTACAGGTAGTTTGGAATCCGTATTTATACAATAAGCACTGACAATAAGGCTAAAATCAGCGAAGCGTATGGCTGACATGCAGCGTGGCGGCGGTCTTCCCGTCACTCAACAAACATTTCCATTTTCACAGCTAAAAACACGTATACTACATTATTTTCAATCATATTACTTCCCAAAAGATCACCACAGCGCGCTTTTTATTCTGCCTTACGCCCGTCACTTTTTTCTCGTTCCTGTCGGCCGCTCGCACTGACTCGGAAGAGCTAGAACTCGCCATAATGTCACCTTGAAAGCCTACGGTAAACTGACGCTAAACAGGGGCAAACCGTGCGAAAAAAAGCTAGTGTTACAACTGGGGAAACAAGCGTTTCCTATTAGCATAAACTGCTTGTGAGAGGAGAGCGCAGATTTACAGTTCTGAGCAGTCAGAGCGCTGCCATGTATCACAGCCAGGCCGGCCGGGCCGTGGTGGGGGGGGAGAGGGGGGAAAAACGCGATACTTGGCAACAACGGAGGTCAGTAGTATAAAGGTAAAGTATGCTAATTGTAGCTAAAGGGTGGTGGTACTGATAGACAATACCAGCTGGAACATCCTTGCCCGCATTTATTCAAAATTAACTCGAATCGCAAATGCAACACTCCGCCGTTATGTCATTTTTGGCGAGTGTCGCAAACGCGACGCCCCGCGTTTTAGGGCCTAGGAACCAGGCGGCCAGTCAGTCACACACTACTGATTTTCAGAATGGAAGAGCTTAACTTCCATAGAATAGTGCAAAACCCTATACAAGGTCCCTAATGCTTTTGTATCAGATTCTTGTAAATAACTTTGCAATCTGTCTTATTTCTTTAACTTTTTATCATTTTTCCCTTTTTAACTCCAACTTTATTTCTATTACATTCTTTACTATGTTTCCTCCTCCAAGATTTTCTTGTTTTCAGGGTAATTTTGTATTGATTTTCCTCCCCCAGTTCTTTATTTACCATTTACTAGCCTTGCAAAAGAATTAGCTGTCTCTATATAGTCATCATATTTATATCCTCTTGCATTTACTTCTACCTTTACCTTTTCTTCTCTATTGGTCATAGGCCATCGCTGCCACATCCTACCATGTCCTTCTGTTAGTACTACTTGAAACCCTTGCAACACCACACAGGTGTTTAACATTCGCCATCAAGCAATATGTTTTAGGTGCAGGAGCATATGTAGGAGTTGCTCTGTCCGTCTGTCACTCACTAACATGTGTCAGAATTAAAGTGATTTTCTCCCGTAAACTTCAACTATCGTAGTGAAGCTCCATGTTAGGATTTTGAAGTTCCGGCATCTACATAGTATATTTGTACATGTTAATTAAACTGGTCCCCAGTTCACCGGTTTTGCAAGATCGTGCAAGCAGAGTGAGAGAAGAGTTCTGGACAAATGTGGAAGTGTGCATGGAAAAGTTTGGAAGGAATGAGAGAGTGTTTTTGATTGGTGATATGATTGGTAAAGTAGAGAATTTGAAGGTGGATGGAATAGTTGGTGAGTGGGGTGTTTCTGCTGAGATAGATGAGAATGGCAGTGCGTTAGAAGACATTTGTGCCGGGAGGGGGTTGGTGATAGCCAATACCCTCTTCAGGCACAAAATGATCCACAGGTATACATGGCGAGTAATGAGAAGGGTGGGTGGTGAACTGAATGAAAGGAAGGCAATGATTGATTATGTGTGTGTGGATGAAAGGTTGCGAAGATGTGTAATGGTAGCAAGAGCTTATAGAAGTTGGGGGAGTGGACTTTCTGACCACTACTTGGTGGTGGTCAGAATCAAGATCCAAGTAAGATGAAGAAATAGAAGAAGGGAAGGACAGGAAGAAGGAGTATTTGCAAGGAGAGTGGAAAGGTTACAAGAGGATGATAAAGAAGCAGAATATAAGAGAGAAGTGGAGGAACGATTGGGTAAATATGAATTGGAGCAGATGGGGGACGTGGAAGGTGTGTGCAAGATATTCACAGAATAAATATGTGCAGCATGTGATGTGGTTTGTGGGGTGAAGAGAAGAAAGAAGGGGGTGCAAGGAACAGCATGGTGTAATGAAGAGGTGAGACAGGCTATGGCACAAAAGAAGAAAGCATACAATGAATGGATGAGAAATAGGGGCGTGGAAGAAGTTGAGAGGCGAAAGAGAGAGTTATATGTAGAAAGGAAGAGAGAGGTGAAAAGATTAGTAAGAGAGAGTAAGAAGAGAGTGGATGAGGAATTTGGAAGGAATTTTAGTGTAAAATGGAGGGACTGTAAGAAAATGTTCTGGAAAGAGGTGAAGAGAGTAAGACAGGGTGGCAGTGGAGTTAGCAGGGGAGTGAAAGATGAAAATGGTAGATTACTATTGGAGAAGGGAGAAAAAGTGAGCAGATGGAGAGAACACTTTAAGGAATTGTTGAACATAGAGAATGGAAGTAGTGCGAGTATAAGTGGGTGGGGAATGGCTGGGAGAAGGAGGGAGGTGAGAAGACAGGAAGAAATCAGTAGGATAGAAGTTGTGGAAGCAATGAAGAAAGTCAAATTGAGGAAAACCCCAGGAATTGATGGAGTGTGTGGTGAAATGCTGAAGCATGGAGGAGAGATAGTAGTAGAATGGATGTGGAAGATGTGCAGATTGGCCTGGGAGGAAGGTGGAGTCCTGGAGGATTGGGTATATTTCCTTGTACAATGGAAAAGGGGAAAAGGTGTGTGGTAATCATAGGGGCATTTACCTTCTTAGTGTAACAGGAAAATTGTTTGGTAGGATACTTATTGACAGAGTTAGGGAAATAACAGAGGAATTAGTTGGAGAAGAACAGGGAGGCTTTAGGAAGAGGTTGTGTAGGGGAGGCGGTGGCTCAATCGGTAGAGAGTTGGCCTGCAGTCCTGACGGACCCGGGTTCAAATCCTGCTGAGGCAGGGAACAGTTTAAGGATTTGAATTTCACAAAAATCAGACTTTTCTGATCTACCAGAAGCCCCGCCGACATGTCGTAAAAATACCCTCGCTAATACCAATACACCAGTCCTGTATGAGACAGCCCTAGCATGTATTCAATATGGACGGTGGGTGTTAGCGCCGAAGTGGTGACATGTGGAGGTGTCCGGTACGTAGGAGGACTACTGGGCCTTGAAAGCAGGCTGCGAAGCCTATTCCCAGAGTCGGTCACATAAAAAAAAAAAAAAAAAAAAAGATCAGATATTCATTCATAGATCTTTAGTGGAAAATTTCTAGAGAAGGGAAAAAAGTTGTATGCGGCCTTCATGGATTTGGAAAAAGCATATGACAGGGTGGATAGACAAGGATTGTGGAAAGTATTAAGAATATATGGAGTAGATGGGAAATTGTTGAATGCTGTGAAGGGAATGTATGATGGTGCTCTAAGGCTGCAGTGCGTGTGGATGGTGAACTGAGTGAATTTTTCTCTTTGAAAGTTGGTTTGAAACAGGGATGTGTCATGTCTCAAAGATTGTTCAATCTGTACATGGATGGGGTAATAAAAGAGGTACAAGGTAGGGCAGTGAATGTTGGAGTGACCCTAGTGACAGAGGGGAATGTTTGGAAACTCCCTGTACTATTGTTTGCAGATGATACAGTGTTGTTAAGTGAAGACGAAGGGGAGCTGCAAGGCTTGGTGAATGAGTTTGGGAGAGTGTGTAAGAAACGGAATCTAAAGATGAATGTAGGGAAGAGTAAAGTGATGGTCTTTGAGAGATGTGAAGTCAGTGAATGTATAGTGAGGTTGGATGGTGAGGAAATGGAAAATGTGAGTACGTTTAAGTACTTGGGTAGTGTGATGAGTAAGGATGGAAGTTTGGAGGGTGAAGTGCTTGAAAGGGTACAACAAGGAAGAAAGGTTGCTGGTTCCTTGAAGGCAATGATGAGAAACAGGGAAGTGAGCATGGAAGTGAAAAAGCTACTACATGACAGTATTGTGATACCAACTCTAACGTATGGAAGTGAAGCCTGGACCTTGTTGGAGGGACAGAAGTCAAGAGTGAGAGCAGTGGAAATGAGTTATTTATGAGGAGCCTGTGGAGTCACATGGAGAGACAGGCTGACAAATGAGGATATAATGGAGCGTTGTGGTGTGGATGTGGATGTGATAGGAAGCGTTAGGAGAAACACACTGAGGTGGTTTGGCCATATGGAGAGGATGGAGGGTGAGAGACTGACGACGAGAGTGTATGTGAGTGAGGTGGAGGGGGGAGAGGGAGGGGGAGGCCGAGGATGAGATGGAGGGATGGAATGGAGATGTAGCCTATATGAGAGAAGGGGGTGTGAGCTGGGAGCAGGGCAGTGAAATGGCGGGGGACAGGGCGACGTGGAGGCGATTTGTTTGTGGCCACCCCTTACGGGATTAAGACGTCTGGCAATAGATAGATAGATAGATTTTTTTTTTCACGGAGTTAATTGTTGATTTTTACATGATGTATATACAGGCCTACTTTACCGTATGTGGTATTCTTCAGTGGCTGTTGTTATTACCGTATAGCCTATTCATATTCAGATGACAGATTAATCTTCTTGAGACTTCACAGGTAATATCAGTCTTTTCAGACATCATCCCACCCCTCCTGCGCGGCACGTTTTGTTTTGATCGAGCGTGTGTGTGTGTGTGTGTGTGTGTGTGTGTGTGTGTGTGTGTGTGTGTGTTATAGGCAGACGCCTTTATCTCGTAAAGGATATCGACAAACAAATACCCTCCATGTCGCTTTGTCCTCCATTCGGCTGCCCTCCCTCCAGCTAACAGCTCCCTCTCTCACATAACTTTCCATCATCATCAGCATCATCATCATCCGGACTTCCTTTGCCACCCTAGGGCAGGGTGAGGAGTAGCAATGTCCACAGCCCAAACTTGCCCAGTTCAACGAGCCACTCCTCCGTTCACTAACCATTCAAGCCCCCGGAATCCCGGCTCTATCGGATACTCCAAAAACATTCACCACGTTCTGTAGCTTCACACAAACGTATCCGATTGAGTAAATATATATATATATATATATATATATATATATATATATATATATATATACAGGTATGCTAATGTCCACGGGAAAGAAAAGGAAACAGTACGCAGTCGTGTACAAGTATTCACATCTTCAGAGGAGAGCTCACCTGAAGATGTGAATACACCAAAGCGTTCGGGATATTGCTTGTTTCCTTTTTTCCCTGTGGTTATCGGAATATCTGTGAATCACGTGTTATTGATTTATTTGCAGATGGATAAAAGTATGTGGGTTTCTTCCGTTTTTTTAAGTCATAGTTTCTAGTGGCAGTTTCCCAGGTTTACATTAGAGTAGGTGGAAAACAAAGAAATATTTTTCAACAATGTTTAATTTATACATAGGAATACTTTAACTAACAAACCTCTCTCACCCTCAGTAAGGCGTGGAGGTGGATTGCTAAGTTGGGGGTGGGTGGAGGAGGTTAGAATGAGATGGTGTGGGGAAGGATGACAGGAGAGGGTGGGGGGGGGTGACGCCTCAAGGTGTGCCGTACAGGCTGGAGGGGCCGGTAGATCCACCACCACCACCGCCTGCGCCATAGCCACCACCAGAGCCGAAACCACCACCGAAGCCGCCGCCACCGCCGCCAAAACCGCCACCAACGCCGAAGCCGCCGCCGCCGCCGCCAATGAGGCCGCCGTCGCCCAACACCTCACCGCTGCTCTGGGCTGCCTTGCTGAGGGCAGACTGCAGGTCACCACCGCTGGGCAGCTGTGGGTTCTCACCCTCAGCGTAGTTGACAAAGTAGATCTCTGGTGCCTGCTGCTCTGGTGCGGGTACGTGCACCACCTGTTGGTCTTGCTGTGGCCGCTTGCTAAGCACGTACACTACATTCTTTTGCTGTGGCGGTGGCACCACCACTGGCTCCTGGCTGACCAAGTTTTCTGGTGAATGGATGAACACGATGTTGTGTTCCAGACGGGGTGGCGGCACGTATGGTCGGGGTCCCACGATAGGTGACACAGGTGGGGCGCGATACACGTACAGATTCCGGGTTATCTGAGGTGTCACGCAGGACCCATCAACGTGTCGCACCTTTCCACCACCACACGCGCCACCACCACTACCATACCCACCAGAGAACCCACCCCCACCGGAGAACCCAGAACCCCCAGAAAATCCAGACGAGAACCCGGAGTCAAAGCCTCCTGATCCGAAGGATCCACCACCACTGGAGAATCCGCCCCCTCCTGAACCATAGCCGGTGGAGGTAGCGCTCACCCCCACCACCACCGTTGTCAGCAGCACCTGGGGGAAGAAAATTTAAGCTGTTTGAACAAATGGTACACAGAAACGAAAATGTTAACTCTGGTAATGATTGACTTTAAGATTCACAATCAGTCCGGCAAACGCAAGACTTCTTTATTCAGCTTTGTTATGACTGTCGGCAGTAACATTCTTATCTTTGGGACAACTTCTAGGATTTCAAAAATCATCACCAGACCACATTATCTGTGAGTCGTAGGAGCCTGAGAGAATTGTAATAATATCCATTGTCCAGTAAGTGAACTGCGTGAAGATAAAGACTCAAACTCTGATCAGTATTTTCAAGAGTAATATATCCTTGGACAGTAGAGGTCCGACACCTCATTATTGTAGACAGCGCCTCATCAGGGTCGGATCAAAGTCCTTCCCGCAGCGAGGTGCAGGGAGATATGAATGGGTTTGGCTTCTCGGTGGATGCCGTAGCTGCTTCATCCAGGATACACAACGGCACCACGTGTAGGCTCCACGCCGGCACCTCAGTGCAAGGTATACTGCAAGGACAAAGGTGCCCACTGGATGCAGTTTTCTATGAAACCATGTGGTGGAAAAGTGCAGTCTTTAGTGTAAGATTACGAGATGGATCCCTGACTGGGTTGGGAGCAGTTTGTGAATGTATAGTTCGGCAAGTCTTCTTTGATCCTCCACAAGACCCACCAGCGTACTATGTAAGTACAACCATCACAAGTCATGCGTGAGATAGCCTTAGCATGCTTCGACATGAACAGTTCGGCGTTTTTTTTTTTTTTTATGTGTCCGACTCTGGGCATAGGCTTCACAGCCTGCTATCAAGGCCCAGCAGTCCTCCTATATACCATACACCTCTACATGTCACCACTTCGGCGCTAACACCCACCGTCCATATTGAATACATGCTAGGTCTGTCTCATACAGGACTGGTGTGTTCGTATTAGCGGGGGTATTTTTACGACATGTCGGCGGGTCTTCTGGTAGATCAGTAAAGCCTGATTTTAATGAAATTCAAATCCTTAAACTGTTCCCTGCCCCAGCCGGGATTCGAACCTGGGTCCGGTGGGACTGCAGGCCACCTCTCTACCGATTGAGCCACCGCCTCCCCATGCAGTGACATGTAAAAGTGCGTGATGCCATCCGTTGATGGGATGGTGCGTAGGTAGGTCCCGGAAAGAAGAATGTCTAATCTATGCCAGTAGTCTGATTATCAAAATAATACAAAAAAGAAAGAAAGAATAGAAGAATGCACTAAGCCCAGAGTGCTACTGGTTTCCTTAACTTTTTTTTTTTCCAAGGTGTATTAAGATAAGATCTGTTATGGCTGTGCATTGTTCTGTTATTAACAACTCGTGTGGTAAGAAGCTTGTCTGTTTACCTGTCTACCAATCATTTTATGTGTCTCTTTAGTTCTCCATTATCTGATACCCAGCCCGAGTTGTTCCCAAGTGGTAGTAACAAAAAAAAAAACACACAAAAAAAAAAGCGTGACTAACCTCTCATCACTACACTGTTCCCTCCCACCACGCCAGGCCTCACTTAAGCGCTTCACTATTAGCCTGTCTAGGATGCTTTCTCACGGCCTTCTACACCACATCCTCTTCCTCTTTAGTTTCGTTTTCATTATCCTCCTCCTCCTCCTCCTCCTCCCCGTTCCCCTCGTTTGTTGGTGTCGTGCCTATGTTGTCGTGTACCCAACCTCTTCCTCACAGTTTGCGCGTGTCCCTCTACAAAGTCCCACTCGCCTACTATCATCATCATCATCTTTCATCCTACCTGCCCTCCCTCTGTTTGGGAAACTGACCCTCCCGTGTTGGTGTCTCTCCACCTCGTTGCCTATCCCTCCCCATTTTCCTCTCCTCTCTCAAAAGGTAACTCTTCTGTCATTATTTAGTGTCTTCCCTTTCCACTCCCTCCATTCTCTATTTTCTGTTCAAATTTGATCTCTCTACTTTCAGTATTTAGTGCCTCATCTCTTCCTCCTCAACCCTCATTCCATCTCCCCTGCTTTTGTTTATCTGATTTTTTTTTTCGTTACTTTTTCACTTTCTGGTGGGTGGAGGCGGTCACCTTCCACCTAATTAGTGCGGTGCTGCCTTCAGTTGGCTCGACACTGAGTGGCATATCAGATGGTTTTTACTTCAAGGAAAAAAAATAACAATGTTGGGTGAAACAGTGTGGCTAGTAATTGGCGTCTGGTGGTCTAGTTAGTTGTGGCGCTCCAGTTGGATAGGTATGGCCCATGAGTTTTAGTTCAAGAGGCGATTGGGGTATAACGCTCACATAATGCCACTCAGGGACCAGCGACTAGCCACCTTCTTCTTGAATATCTTGACCGAGTGCCCTATCCCCTATCCCCTACGCTCCTGAAATACCGGTAGAGGGTTGCGTAATGGATGCCTGACTCTCCTTCACTCTCCTCTCTCCTATTATATCTGACTCCTTCCCGTCATTATTTTGCGTTTCATCCCCGCCCCGTCTCATCTCTTGACTCCAATCTTACCTTTATATTATTATTTCGTGTCATCCCCTTTCTCATCTCAAGAACTGGCTTTCATATTAATACTCTGTCTCTCCCTCTCTCTCTCTCAGCACATAATTAGATGAGACTTTAAAATTCTTGTGTGCTTTTTTTTTTTTTTTTTTTTTTTTTTGGCGTCCTCGATGGGCAGAGAAAGCATGAACTTTGTTATGCCGAAGGAGAAATAACAGAATGGTGATCGCTTGACGAATTTGTACTAACAGTGGTGAAAAATAGCAAAATGAAAAATGTAAACAAAAAGAACACACACACACACACACACACACACACACACACACACACACACACACACACACACGAGGAAGACATGTAACACTTACACACGTAAGAATTAAAGAATGATAATAGAAAACAAACGAGAAAATTGAGAAGGAGAAGAAGACGGAAAGAAGAACAAGAAAAATAAGATGCAAAGGAGGAGGAGGAGGAGGAGGAGGAGGAGGAGAAGGAGGAGGAGGAGAAGGAGGACTGGAAAGGCGACAGTAGAAAGTAGAATTAAAATAACCAGTCGTGAAATAATTGGAAGTTATGTGGTCCAGTAGTGAGAGGGAAAGCGGTACCGGGTATTTGTATTCTCTTGGCAGTGGCAGTGGCTTGGAGGAGAAGGAGGAGGAGGGGGGAGGAGAAAAAGTGAAAGAGGAGGGGGAGTTGAGAGAGAAGTGGAGAAAGGAGGATGGAGAAGACGGAAGGAGAAGGATGGGTAGAAAAATTAGATGATAGAGTGAGGGCACAAACACAAGAAAACAATCAAAACAGGAAGAGAGAGAGAGAGAGAGAGAGAGAGAGACCTTTCCAGTAAGATAGAAATACCCGTGCTTGAAGATTAAGGAGAAAGCGAGTGATTATTTTCTCGCTGGTGATATCAGGTTCAGCTCCACACTTGTTGAGGGGGAGGGGGGTGAAAGTATTGCATTGTGGGGAGGGTTGGGGGAAGGGAGAAGGAGAGGAGAGAGGGGTGGGGTGGGGGTGATGGGTACGATGGTAATGACGATATTGTGACAGTGGGTTTGGGTAGGAAATGGTGGTGGTGGTGGTGGTGGTGGTTGTGGTAGAGAAGGGAGATGTTGAAGAGGAGTGGGGTGGGGTGGGGTGGTGTAGTGGTGGTGAGGGATTGTGAAATGAGGCGTGTTGATTGTTGTGGTTGAAATTTGGGGTAGAGATGGCAATGATGGTGGTTGCTGGTTGTGATGACCGTGATGGTGATGGAGAGGAACCTTTAGTGGTGGAGAGGGGTTGCAGGAGATACCGTTGGTGGTTATTAGTGTGATGAGGGGGTGGTAATGGTGGTGAGGCTGTGTGGGATCGTGGTGAGTAAAGTAATGGTTGTGCTGAGTGTGGTAGTAATGGTGACAGGGGGATGATGGTGCTGTTTGGGTTGGGTGGGGTGGGGGGAGGGGGAATGAATCTTCCGGCTTTGCTACCAGGCTCATCTTGATACTCGAAGGGGGAGGGGGGGAGGAGGAGGGAGGGTGAAAGTATTACAATGATTTGATCTGGAGGTTTGGCGGATAGCAGGGTTGTAGGGGAAGGGGTGTTGGTGGCTGTTTTGGTTGTGTGAGTTGATTGTTATTGTGAGTGTATTGGCTGTGGTTGTCTTGGTTGCAGTTATGAAATATTGGTGATGGTGGGTAGGCTGGGAGCTACGGTGGTAAGTAGGGATGGTAGTAATGGTTGTTGTTGTGGTGGTTGTGATAGTGGTTGTGGTGATGGTGATAATGTGGTGATGGTGATGTGGGAGATGGTGATAGTAGTAGTCGTTGTATCGTCGGAGATGGTGGTAGTACTGGTAGTGTTGGTGGTTGTGTAGCGGTGTGTGGAATGGTGCTTGCAGGTGGTGGTGGTAGGATGAACCGTGAAAACAGGCAAACAGCAATAATGGCATGTAATTGTTGTCAGATAATATTTGTAGCTGCGATGGTAGTAGCTGCGATGGTGGTAGCAATGTTCCATCTGTTTTGGGATGGTGGTGGTGAAATGGTTGTTGTGGTTATTCTCGAGTCATGCACGTTAACGGGGAGATTGTGGTTGCGATGTTTGTAGTTGTGATGCTAGTAGGGATGGTGGTAGGTGGGTAATGATTGTGGTAGATGGTGATAGTTGAAGGATGATTGTAACAGGTGTCAGTAGTTATGATATTGGTAGTACTGATGGCAGTATTGGTTGTAAGTTCTTGTACAGTATGGATGGAATGGCGGTTGTAGTGATTGTAATGTTGGCAGCTAGTAGCGGATGTAAAGCTGACGGTAGTGGTTGTAGAAGTGGTTGTCATAGTGAAAGGAAAGGTTGTAATGATGGCAGTAGTGGTTGATTGAATTATTTTGATTACTGATTACTGATAATTGAGATTCTCTGATGAGATTAGACAGGGAAAACCGTGAGATTGGGATGAGTGGCCGGAAAGAAGGGCTGTGTTTTCTTTAATGAGAGAGAGAGAGAGAGAGAGAGAGAGAGAGAGAGAGAGAGTGAGAAAATGAGTACTTTTTTTTTTTTTTTTGCTGGCTAATTTTTCCTATCTCCCGACACTTATATTAATCTTAGGAATGGCCCTGATATTGAAGGGGTTTATGAAGCTATAGTAAGTCTCTTGGCTGAATAAAATCGTATGGAGATTGCAAGAATATTTAATACACCACCGTACTGAAGGGGCTAAGTATTTGTCCTTGCAGTGATGTAGGTATTTTGGTTTTTGTGAGGAGGATATAGGATAATTAATTTCTTGTCCATCTAAGTGAGAAAAATGATAATGAGAAGATTATTTAGTTCATGTTCTCATTGTTATAGAGTTCATGTTCTTCAGCATAACGAGGGAGATGAATGCGGTGTCTTGTTCTGGCCTCATTGTTCTTCAAGATGTTATGATACAAGCTGCAAGTCACGATTTTTGGCAGGTGAAAGAGCGATAGTGATTATGGTGGTAATTGCACGGTAGTAGAGATAAATGTTTGTAGTGATGGTGGTGGTGGTGGTGGTGGTGGGGGTTGCTTGTGGTAGCGATAGTGTTTGTGATAATGATGGCAGAGACGAATGATTGTTGTGGTGATGATGATGGGTTTGGTAGTGGTGGTGATAGTGGTTGCATTGATATAGGTGATGATAGTGGTGGTGGTGGTTGTTTTGCTTTGGTAATAGAGCTGATTGGTGTGACGATAGTGGTGGTGATAGGATGACACTTGTAATTATGATGGAAGTGTGCTGGTGCTGGTGGTGGTGGGAGTAATGGTAATGTGAGTGAGGGCAATAATGCTGGTGGCAATGATGGAGGTGATAATGGTGATGATGGTGTAGGAAGTGTTGATGGTAGTGGTGGCGGTGTTGGTGGTGGTGTTGGTGGTGGAGTGGGAATTGTGGTATGTTAATACTACAGGTGCTGCATACGGCCTGCGATACAGCATACAATACCCACAATATCCTGCATTTGGTGACAGAGAACAGGCTGTCCTTAACTCTTTCGGTATACTATGTCTTCTGTGATGAAAATCCCCTGGCAGTAGCAAGAAGAAAATCCAAAACTCGTCATCGTTGTGAAGTGTTCATGAAAATTTCCCAACCTCTTCACAACGAACGGTCTCTCGTAAGCAAAATTACGGCGGTACCAGAAGCGTGATACAAGGTCATCGTACTGAAAGGGTTACTGGAGACTTTTTAACCCCTGCAGCGAGGTGACACTTTTCTTTATGGACCACCACCAGACGATTTTACGCAGCTGATGGGAGAGCACCTCGTAGTGAAGGGGTCAAAACACTCTGCAATAACCTATTTCAGCTCGATGGCATCTTCATTACTAAGGCCAGACGATTCAGTGGTGAAGTAATTTGTAGGACGTAGAGCAAGAGGTGGTTGCTCTGGCAGGTTATAAGCAGAGTTGTGTGTGTGTGTGTGTGTGTGTGTGTGTGTGTGTGTGTGTGTGTGTGTTTGTGTGTGTGTGTGTGTGTTGAATATTGATAAAGACATACACATCACAACTACATCATAGCCACCAACACATTCTTATATATAGTAAGTGTGTTGTGGGGAATGGTTGTTGGGAATGTGGGAAATGTTGGGAGGTATAAAAAATGTTGGTAGCTCTAGCACTACAGTTATGGATGAAGTATTGGTTCCGTGAAAAATGTTGCTTGCTCTATATATTATGGTTTTAGAGTTGTAGAGAAATGCAGAATATCGGTGTGAATGCCTAGAACGATGGTAGAAATAGCAATGGAAGATGTTGGTAACGTTACTGTTTGTGGCGTTGGTTTTTGTATGTGAAGAGATAACTAGAATATTTATGACTGTGGAATGTTTGAAGTTGTGGCTGTTAAGAGATACAAAAATCATTGGTAGCTCTTGTGTGTGTAGTTTTAATGGTTAAGAGATACACAGAATGCTTGTAGATGTGTCATGTTTGTAGCTGTGCATGTTAAGAGGTGCACAGAAGCTGGTGGGTGTGTAATGTTTGTAGTTGTGGTTGGTAGTGTTTGTCTATACTCACAAGACTCCTCATGGCAGAGTGTGGTGAAGTGTGGTGATGCAGTGTGAGGTGCTTCGGTTTATATACTGCTCACTCTCAGGCCTCTCTCTTTTTCTCCACCCCATCCCCCTCCATACCCCCTCCCCACCTTTCCTTCTCCAACCCCCCTTCCCCTCCTTTCCTCTCCTCCCCTTCACCCCCCTCCTTTCCTTCACATATCATTTAATCAACCTTCCCCCCCGTCACCTCCTTTCCTTCTTCTTCCCCCTTCTCTTCTTTTCATTTCAGTCAATATTTCCCTTTATATCACCCCCTTCCATTCTTTCCTGTACTTCTCATTTATTTTCTCAGTACATCCTCCCTTCCTTCTCTTTCTACCTTCTCTCCACCTTCTCTCCTCATCATTCTTTCCTTCTTTTCTTACTTATCCGCCTTATCTCGTCCTCTCCCCCTTCCCGTTCGATTTGTTCTCCCCTCATTCCCCTTCTTTTACTATTCTCTCCTCCTTCTTTCTCCCCTCACCCCTGACCCATCCCAACCTTTCCTCTACTGTTGCTCTGTGCCCCATCTCCATTTCGTTCTGTGTCTTCCCCTATCCCGGTTCTCTTTTTATCCTTCTTTTCCTTCACTGACTCCTCTCCCTCCTTACGTCTTTCCTTTCCTCTTGTTACGATTTCTTCCCCTTCGCTCCCTCCTTTCCCGCCCCATTTTCTTCCCCTTGCTCCTAATTCCATTCCCTTACCCTTCCTTCGGCTTCTCCTTTTCTTTTGTTCTCCCCTCTTCGCCCTCTTATTTTCTCCTTTTTCTTCCTTATTTTCCTCCCCTTCCCTCTCCCCATCCCCTCTTCCTCCTCTCCTTGCCTCGCCCTCTCCTACCTCCTTCCATAGCCTCTCTTGTCGCTTTTCTCCCTCCCCTCCTATCTCCTCCTTCCCTTCACGGTATGTTTTGAGACCCTTCATTCCCCACCCTGTCTCCTTCCCCCCCCTCTCTCTCTCTCCCTCCCTCTCTCTCTCTCTCTCTCTCTCTCTCTGACTGCCCTCCTTTCTTTTCTGCCTTTCCATCCCCCCGTCTTTATTCCCTCCTCCCCTTTTTCCTCACACCCATCTATAATACAGTCCTTCCCCATTTCCTCCCTTCCTGTCTCTTCTCATTCCCTCCCTTCCCCTCATTCAGTATGGCTTCCCTCCCCCCACTTTCCTTCCTTTCTCCTTCCCTTCCCTTCCTTTTCCTTCCCTTCCCTTCCCTTCCTTTTCCTTCCCTTCCCTTCCCTTCCCTTGCCCTCCCCTCCCCTCACTCGTTCATGCTTGATTTGTGCCTTTCCTTACCTTCCCCTGCCCTCCTCTCTCTCTCCCCTCACCTTCACCCATCCCTTCTATTGTCATGTCCATTTCCTTCTCTGCCTTTGTTTTCCTTTCCTTTCCCTTCTTATATTTTCTGTTTCCTCTCCTCTCCTTTTCAATTCTGTTCGCTTCCAATCCTCTTCTTTTCGTCTTTTCAATCAGCCTCTTCCCTTGCATTTCCTTTCCTTTCCTTCCGTTTCCATCCCTTCCCTTCCCTTCTTTTTCCTTTTCTGTTCTGTCCTTTCTTTTCTCTATTTCTTTCCTGTTCCTTTCGTTCCCATTCCTTCCCTTCCCTTCTATCCTCTTCTTTTTCCTTTTCTTTCCTTTTCTTTCTGATCTCTCTCTTTCTTTCCTCTTTCTTTCCTGTTCCTTTCGTTCCCTTATCTCCCCTTCTCTTCCCTTCCCTTCTATCCCCGTCTTTTTCCTTTTCTTTCCCCTCCTTTCTTTTCATTCCTTTCTGTTCTCTTTCTCTTTCTTTCCTCTCTCATCCCCTCCCTTCCCTTCCACTTATATCTCCTCTTTCCTTTTCTTTCCTCTCCTTTCTTTTCCTTTTCTTTCCTTTCTGTTCTCTTTTTCTTTTTCTTTCCCGACCCGTACCTTCCCTTCCTTCTTCCTCTCATTTCACTCTTGCTTCTCCTGCCAATATCCTTTCCCTTCTACTCGTTCTTTTCGTTTCCTTCCTTTTTGCTTCCCTTTCCCACATTTTTCTTTTCTCCTCTTTCCCTCCCTTCCCCTCATTCTCCCCTCTCCTTTTAATTATTTCCATCCCTTATTTCATTTCCTTTTTCTTTCCCCTCATCTTTCATTCACTTTTTTGTTCATTTCATTCTCATTCCCTCATTTCGTGTTTAAGTTTCCTTCACCTATGCCCTCAGAATCCCCGCCTCTCTTCTTTAGTTGATTATTATGCATACCTGTCATCTCCCACCATTTTCTTTCACTTCCTGCGCTTCTATTCTTTCATTTCCTTCTCTTTCTCGTTTGTATTTTTCCCCCCTCTCTCTCTTTTGACCTCTGTCTGCCATCCTCCGCTTCTTCCCTACCACTCGTTCATTTTCTTTGCCCCATTTCCCCTCCTGTCTCTCATTTCCCTTTCCATTTAGTGCTTCCCCTGTCCTTCCTCCCAACTTCCCAATTTCTTATTTCAAGTTTTGTTTCATTTTCCCTTCCATCTTTTTCTCTTTCTTCCGTCCCTCCTTCTCACTTCCTTCTTCACCTTCCCTTCTAATCGTCATATCCTTCACTTCCTTCCTCCTCTCCCCCCATCCCTTCATCCTCCCCCAGCTTTGTTTCTTCCCCTCCCTCTCTCGCCTCCCCTCATCTTCCTTCCTTCCTCTCCCGACTCACTTCTTTCACCCCTTCTTCCATCTCTTTGCTGTCATCCCCTTCCCCTTTCCTTCCTTCTACCCCTTTCCCTCCCCATTCCCATCCCCTTCCCCTATCCTCCCCTTCCTCCCCCTCTCCGTCTTCTTCCCCCTCCCCTTTTCTGCTGTCATATCGCTTCTCTTGTCATCTTCCCCACTTTTTTTTGCTTCTGTTACCCACTTCCCTCCCCCTTCTCTACCTCTTCCTTTCTTCTCACCCCCTCCCCCACCCTCCCATCCCTCCCTCATAGTACTTTCCCTAACTCATTCATCCCTCTCCCCTTTCCTTCCCTACCTTACCTTATGCATCACCCCGCCATACAGTACTTCTCATCCCTTCCCCTCCTCTTCCTTCGCCTCTTCCTCTCTCTCCCTTTCCCTGCTTTGCCCTCATTCATCACATACTCCCTTCACTTCCCTCTTCTCATCTGTCTTTCCCCTCCCCTCCCCTCTCTCCCCTCTCCTACAGGTTTTCTTTACTACTCATCCCTTCACTTCCCCCTCCCCTCCTTGCCCTTCCCCCTCCCCACTCCTCTCCCTCTCTCCTCCCCTCCCCTCGTCTTTCCCATCCCCCTCGCTAACCCTCCCCTCCCCCCTCCTCACCGAACCTTCCTGTTTTAATGCTTTCATTATATTGTTCCACTCCAGTCAGTCTTCGTCTTGTGTTTTTGTTGCTTTCTCATGTTTACCTACTTCTTCATTTCCTTTTCCTCCATCTCCTTCCCATCCTTCCTTCCTTCCCTTCCTTCCTTCAACCCCTTCCTTTATTCCTTCCCTTCTCTTCTCCCTTCCTTCCCACCCACCTGGCTACTTGTTCCCTTCTGCTTTCCTTTCACTTGATCTTGTTCCCGTTCTCTCTCTCTCTCTCTCTCTCTCTCTCTCTCACTTTTCCCTTCCCTTCCCTGCCCTTCCCTTGCTATTCCTATCCTTCGTTACCCTTTCCTCTTTTGCCTTCCCTTCTATTCTCTTGCTTCTCTTTCCCTTTCACTCATTTTCCTCTCCTTCCCTTCCCTTCCCTTCCCTTCATTCCTTTCCCATTCGCCACTTTCCTCCACTTCTCCATCCCCCTCTTCCCTCCTTATTTTTACATCTTCTCTTCACCTCATTCGTTCCAGATTTCGAGCCTCAGTCTTAAGTAATCTCCATAATGCATTCCTTGCTATTCTCTCTCTCTCTCTCTCTCTCTCTCTCTCTCTCTCTCTCTCTCTCTACATAGCATATATATATATATATATATATATATATATATATATATATATATATATATATATATATATATATATATATATATATATATATATATATATATATCAGTGATGCCAGTCCTTGGGATTTTTCCCAAGTTCTTGGGATTTCAGGGGTACTCTTGGGATCTTGAGATTTTTCCATGAAAATGTCAGAAATCTTGGGATTTGGGAGAATCTAGAATTTTCACTATTTTTTTTTTATATTCAAATTCACCTTTACTAAAATTCTAGAGTTTGCATATCATCAGTTTTACTGAAAATACCAGATATAGATTAACAAGACCATTGGAAGGATTTACTGTATGCAAGGAAATCACTCAAAACCATGAATGCTGCAGTGACATCGTTCTGGCTGGAACTACGGATGGTTAAAGATGGTAACAATGAACCCAAATTTAAACTTCTCTTACGGTTAATGTGTAGTCTGTTAGCTCAGCCCCATTTCTCTGCATGTGTTGAGCAGATATTTTCCCAGCTCGGCATGATTAAAACTAAACAAACAAACAGACTGCTGATATCGACTGTTGCTAATCACCTTCTTGCAAAACAAGCAATATCTCGTGAAGTGGTGACTTTTTATCAGTGGGAACCATCAACATCACTTATTAAAGATGTACGGAGTGGGAAGTGTCAACAACACCACATAGTTAAGCTGCCAGGCAAAAGGAAGGCATGGCAACTTCTGCCCCTAGGCGATGTGGAGGATGCCAGTGATGATGACAAACCACTCCAAGTTTTTCAACAATAATTCCTGTTTCTTTTGAGTAAGTTTAATGACTGTATATTAAATCTTTGGATTTTTTTGTATCTCTTGGGATTTCTCAGTGGACAATCTTGGGATTTTTCAATTTTTTGAGTGGCATCACTGATATATATATATATATATATATATATATATATATATATATATATATATATATATATATATATATATATATATATACCGAATATATATCTTTTTATTACCTCCACCAATGAAGTTATGTTTTTGCCGGCGTTGTTTTGTTTGTCTGTCTGTCTATATTTAGCATGATTACCCAAAAATATATGAACGGATTTTGATGACATTTTGTGGAAGGGTGGGCCGTAGGCCAAGGATGAAACGATTAAATTTTAAGGCGGATCCGGAGTATCTCGCACAATATCTCCAAAAGTTCTTAATGAATTTCAATGAAACTTTGTGAAAAGGTGGGCCATGGCCCAAGAAAGAATTGATTGAATTTTAATCCGGATCCGGATCCTATATCCACGGATCCGGATTCGGGTTTACTCAAAAAGTTATGAATGGATTGTGATGAAATTTTGTGGAAGGGTGGGCCATGGGCCAAGGAAGAATTATTACATTTTTGAAGCAGGTCCGGGTCTGGATTATCCTGCTCAGTATCTCCAAATACTCTCAATGAATTAGAATGAAATTTTGTGGAAAGCTGGGCCATGGACCAAAAAAGAATTTATTAAATTTTGAGGGGGATCCGGATCCTATATCCATGGATTCGGATCCGGATCCTTTTTAATGGCAATAGCATTAGCAGAGGTAAGCGCTATCTGAGTGTTGTCTAGTATATATAAATATTTGTACTTGAATATACCCGTACACACACACACACATATATATATATATATATATATATATATATATATATATATATATATATATCAGCAGCAGCAGCCGTTTGAGTGTCCACTGCAGGACCGGCCTATCCCGACCGAAGTGGGAACGATACAGCCAATGTATCTCTACCTAGTCTGTTTGGTAGAGATTGTATGTAGGGTGAGAAGTGCTTGGGTGTGTGTAGTCTGTGAACCAAGTGCAATCGGCCCGCCTTAAGCCGACTGGGTGCAGGCATACTTTGTAGTATGCGATACTGGTTCAACCACAGCACCCCTTATGTCCGCCAAAGCAGTGCGTGCCCAGAAGAACGCTCACAAAGTTTATTACTCCGGCGGGGCGCGAACCCTCGTTCTTCGGTGTACGAAAACGCACACTTTACCACTGTACCACAGAGGCTCCGTATCTATCTATCTATCTATATCTGTCTATCTGTCTATATCTATCTATCTCTTTCTATCTATCTATCTGTCTATATCTTTCTATCTATCTATCTATCTATATATATATATATATATATATATATATATATATATATATATATATATATATATATATATTTGTTAATGTACCGGTATGTATATATTTTTTTCTTAAGCATCATTTTTAATTTCTCATTCTTGTTTCAACCTTCGTTCTCGCCGACAAGGAGTTCTCCTTCCTGTTTGTTATCGCTCAGCCTTTAGAAGGCGGAGCGATAATGTTTTTGCCTGCCTTTGTGTGTGTGTGTGTGTGTGTGTGTGTGTGTGTGTGTGTGTGTGTGTGTGTGTGTGTGTGTGTGTGTGTGTGTGTTCACATTATATCTCATGAACGGCTTGGGCTATCAACATGAAGCTTCAGGGTATCAAGATATGGCCAAAAGCTTGGCCGAGTTCGATAATGGGCACTCGGGGTCAACGTCAAGGCCACCATAATGGCTGCCAAAGACCAACTAGTTTTTATTGCCCTCCTTCAGCACCATTATGTCTCCTGAACAGCTTGAGCTATCAATATGAAAACTTTAGGGTATCCAGATATGGCCTAGATCTTGGACATGGCCAACAGCATAGTCTGGCTGACGTTTAGCATTCGGCTCCCGAATGCTTTTCTCTCAATTGTTGGTTTGTTTGTTAGGAAGATTACTCAAAAGCTAAATGAGAGATTTCGGCTAAATATCATGGTTAGATAGCCCATATCCCAGGGAACAATCGATTAACTTTTGAGACCGATGTTAGTTTGTTTGTCTGTTAGCGGGAGTACTCAAAAACTGAAGGAGAGATTTAGACCAAGTTTGGTGGGTAGATAGCCCATGTCCCAGGGAACAATCGATTAACCTTTGGACCGATCCAGGTCGTATTACAGATTGTAGATCTGCAAAACACTTTTCGCGAAACCCAAACCAGTGATGAGAAATCCTAACCCATTATGAAGAGTGGTTTGGAAATTACGTTGCACTTGTCGGAGAGATGCGCTCCACTGAGTGCCTCCTAGTTTTATTTATATTTTTGTTCCTCATTTCGACTGAGATTAGCTGTCTTTCTTTCATTTGTCCCTTCCTTGCTTGCTTGCTTGCTTGCTTGCTTGCTTCCTTCCAACCTCCGTTCCTTTCTCTTTCATCATTCCCTCCTTCCATCCCTCTCGCCTCTTCCTTCTCATCTCTCGTGCATTAACGTTACGGTGCTGTTTTTTTTTTTTTTTTCTTCTCCCTCACGTTTTCTCTTTTCCGTCTTATTTTTCCTTGTACGTTCTTCCGTCCCTTTCTTCCTCTCTCCCCTTCTCTCACCCACCCCTTCATTCCACATTTCTCACCCTCTTATGTATCTTTCTCCTCCCACTCCCTCTCCCTCCACTCTTTCCTCTTCCCCCTCCCCGTCCTCTTCCTCTCCTTAACGCCTCCCCATCAGTTGTCTACTTTTCCCTTTCTCTTCTTGCCTCACTCTTCTCCCTCTTCTTATCTCTCTCTCTCTCTCTCACACACACACACACACACACACACACACACACACACACACACACACACACACACACAACAATTCACCTCTGCTAACCAAGTGCGTAACAACTAACCGAGCTCTGACTGCTTGTTATTCCAGTTCCTTTCTCATGAAGTGGAATATTAGGTTAGGTCATGTCCGTCCGTCCGTCCGTTCGTCCGTTAGTCCATCCTTTCGTTCGTTCGTTCCACGCTGTATCTCAGAGGCCATTTGTTGGAATTTTCTCATATTCTAAATAATTGTAGGGCCATATAGAAGGTTGATGCCCGTCTTTTCGAAGTGACTTATGACCAATTTTCTGTTTTTGATACGTTTACCCCTTTATGTCACCATTACTTTAACAGATACTCTGCTAGGTTGTTGCGAAGTGGAAATATAGTCTCTCTGGGACGTGTTATGCTTTCTCCCTCTGTTTTTCTCCTGTGCTTTCCCTCTCGCTCTATCTGTCTCTCTGTTTTTCTCTTATGTTTTCTCCCTTTCTGTCTGTTTTTCTCCCTGTCCGTCTGTTTGTCTTCCTTTTCCTTTATCTCTCTGTATATGTCTGTCTGTCTGTATGTATGTGTCTGTCTGTCTGTCTGTCTGTCTGTTTATACACTTGTCAGTCTCATTGTTGGTGTGTTTGCTTTTTTTCCCAATTGTTTTGTTTATATACTGCTGTATAGTTCTGTCTCTCACTATTTTCAGTTTTATTTATCTCTGACTGTCAGTCTATCTGTCCACGCTTATCTATTTTGCCTGATTAAATGTCTGCTTAAAGCTCTACCCTACCTTCCGCCTGCCTACCCTGCCTTGAACCTGCTCTGCCTTTGCCTTGGTTTGCCTCTGCCCTGCCTACCCTGATCTGCCGCTGGCCTGGCCTGTCTCTGCCCTGCGTCTGCCCTGCCTATCCTGCCCTGTCTCTGCCCTGCCTATGCCCCGCCAACCCTGCCCTGTCTTTGCCTTGCCTTTGCCCTGCCAACTTTGCCCTGTCCATGCCCTACCTACCTTTTCCTGGTTCTGCCCTGCCTACCCTGCGCCGCCTCTTCTTTACCTATCATGCCTTTCCTCTGCTATGCCTAGCATGCCCTGTCTTTGCTATGTATACCTTGCCCTGTCACTGCTTAACCTAACCTACCTTGCCTCTACTTGCCTACCCTGCCCTGTCTCTGCCCTACCTACCCTTCTGTGCTCTTCCCGGCTCTACCTGACTCTACCCTATCCTACCCTTCCCTGGCCTATCGTACCGTACCGTACCGTACCCTTCCCTACCCTACCCTACCCTACCCTACCCTACCCTACCCTACCCTTCCCTACACTACCCTACCCTACCCTACACTATCCTACCCAGCTCTGCTTTGCCGCGTCATGTCCTACCCTGATTTGTCCTGCCCCGCCCTATCCTACCCTGCCCTGCCCTGCCCTACCATCCCTGCCCTGCCCTGCACTGTCCTGCTCTTCTTGGTCCTGTCCCGCCGTATCGTACTTTATATTCCGCTGCCCTGCCGTACCGTACCCTGCCTTTCTCTGCTTTGTCTTGTCCTCCCCTGCCCTGCTTTGCTATGCCCCATCCTGCCCTACCTTATCCTACGTTACCCTCTCATGCCCTGCCCTGACTTTCCCTTCTCTGCCCCACCCTGCTCTGCCCTGCCCTGCCCTTCCCTGCCCTGTCCTGCCCTACGTTGTGCTACTTACCCTACCTTATCTCTGCCCTATTCTGTCCTGATCAGTTTTACCCTACCCTACCAACCCTACCTTACTTGCAACACTCCACTTTCTGCCCTCCTACCTAATACTTCCCAAACCTATCCAAGCCTAGCCTACCCTACTGTTCCCTTTCTGACCCGATCCTGCCTTGTTATAAAGCATTTCGTCACCCTCATAAAGAAATTACCTATGTCATTTTTCGGCGATTTCTGGATTTTTGCCTAAAACAATTCTTCATCACGTGACGCACCTATTGGTATAGCTGCCTTTGTCAGGTATAGGGTGTGAGTGGTCTAAAATGCACCTCAAGTTCCTGCCTAAGTCATTTAAAAGTTAAGAAAATGAGACAGGTTCTTCTCGATTTCCCGAAAAGTAGAAACAACGGCTTTGGCAGTTTCTTTATGAGGGTGACGATTTCATTCCGTTTCTTTACCTTGTTATACCCTCTTGTCTTCTTTTCTTTCCTTCTTTTTCTCTCTTTCACATCTCCTTGCCTTGCTCTGCCCCTTCTTCCCTGCCTGCTTCTGATTTTCTGCCTCACCACCTTTCCTCTTTATCTTCCTGCTTTCCCTCTTTGTCTTACTCTCTTTCCTCCCAGCCTCCTCCTGCCTCTCTGCTTTATTCCTTTCCTTCCCTTCTTCTCTGACTAGCCTTTCCTTCCCTTCCTTCCCTGCCGAATCCTGCCTTCCTTCCTTCTTTGACTCTCTGCCTCATTACTAGTCCTCCCTTCCTTCATATCCTACTTAACACACACACAGACATCTTCCTTCCATCCATTCTGTTTTTTTTATGCCTTGTCTTGTCTCTCTTCTTCTGCTTTACTCTGTCTTCCTTCCTTGTCTGCTTCTCTGTCATTCTTCCCTTCCTTCTTGCCTTGCTATACCCTCCTCCCCTTCATACCTACTTCCTCACTGGCTTAATATGCTGCCACTCCCTTCCTTTTCCCTGCCTTCCTTTCCTCTCTCTCTCTCTCTCTCTCTCTCTCTCTCTCTCTCTCTCTCTCTCTCTCTCTTCCCCCTCCCCCCATCTCTTCTTTATCCCTGCTTCTCCTCTCAGCCTTACCCTGCCTTCCTTCAGATACCTCCCTCCCCGCTTCCCCTATTTTGTTTTTTTCATTTTCTTCATTCCTTCACTGTCTCCCTGCCTGTCTTACCGTCTCACCCTGTCTGCCTAACCCTACTTCATTCTTCCTGCCTTACCATTTCCTGCCCTGTCTGCCCGACCCTACTTCAACCTTCCTGCCTTACCATTTCCTGCCCTGTCTGTCTGACGCTAGTTTATCCCTACTGCCTCACCCTGCCTCTCCTCTTTACGTTGCCTTACCCTGTCTTTCTTACCCTTTCTTCCTTCCATACCTGCCTCACTTAACCTCTTTTCCGTGCCTGTCTTACCCTGCCTGCCTCACCCTGCCTCTTCTGTCTGCTGCACTCTGCTTCATCCTGCCTCTCTCTCTCTCTCTCTCTCTTCCCTGCCTGCCTCATCTTACCTGCCTCCCTACTCTGCCGACCTCACATTGCTTACCTACCTCACCATGCCAGCCTCCCTACCATGCCTGCCTCCCTACTCTGTCTGCCTCCCTACCCTGTCTGCCTCACCCTTACTCCCACTCTCTGCCTCCCCATCCTACCCTTCTCTCCTTCCTCCTGCCTGCCTGTCCCTGCCTCCCCTTGTTTACCTTCCCTCCCTCCCCTTGCTTACCTTCCCTCCCTTGACTTCCTGCCCCCTCTCTTACCCTACCTAACTATGACTCTCTCTCTGCCTGCCTGTTCCTGCCTTACCTGTCTCACCCTGCCTTCCTATTAGCTTCACCTTGCCCGCCTCATCCTCTCCCTCTCTCCCCTTCCTCACCCTACCTCACCCTGCCTGCTCACCTTGCCAGCCTCACCTTATTTCAACCCTGCTTTTAATCTCTTTCCTGCCTCACCCTGCCTTCCTATTAGCTTCACCTTGCCCGCCTCATCCTCTCCCTCTCTCCCCTTCCTCACCCTACCTCACCCTGCCTGCTCACCTTGCCAGCCTCACCTTATTTCAACCCTGCTTTTAATCTCTTTCCTGCCTCACCCTGCCTCTCATGCTTTTCCTTAATTTTCAGTCTCACACTACTTTCCCTTCCTCACCCTTCTTGCGTCAACCTGCATCACATTATTTCCCTATGTTTTATCTTGTCTCACCCTACCTATCCATTTCTTACCTATGATATTTTCCTATCACTGTCCATCCCCTCTCTGCCTCACCTTCTCACCCTGCTTACCCCTGTCTCGCTTCTACCTTCCGCTGCCACCTTCCCTGCCTTCCCTTTCCACACCCTACCTCCCCTCTCTACCCCCCTACCTAACCCTACCACCCCTATTACTCTCTCTTTGCCTCACCCTGCCACCCTGCCTGCCTTAATCTACCTCACTTTGTACCTTGTGCTACCTTCCTCTACCTCCCAGTGCCTCACCTTTCCACCTGCCTCCCTGCCCCTGCCTCCCCTGCCTGCCTGCTCCTGTCTAAAGTGTCGTGGTAGAGAGGTCACGTGAACCTGACCACAACCCTGCCATCACATTGATCACGCTCTCTCTCTCTCTCTCTCTCTCTCTCTCTCTCTCTCTCTCTCTCCGATACACCACCATCACCTACTTGTGTATGTATATAGGTATATTTGTATGTGTGTGTGTGAGTGTGAATGCAAATAAGCTCCCTTCACTCTCGATCTCATTGTGTGTGCGTGTATGTGCATACGTGTACGTCTTTTCCAAGCTGAAATTATACACATTGGAACACACTGCCTTACACGTACATACTCGCACATAATAGCTCTCGTGTACATGTAAACACAGACGTACATACACGCACATCACGCTTAGAGAGAGAGAGAGAGAGAGAGAGAGAGAGAGAGAGAGAGAGATTGATAAGCGTGGTATAACTGATCTACAAGTGCGTAAAATGACAACACCGTCCACCGGCATCTGAGAGGGCAAACGTAACCCTTCAGTTGCATATCATAAATTTATTTTATTGGTGGTATCTGTAAGCCATTTTCTTAAGTTTATGAGAGACTTATCGAAATGGAAGGGTTAGGTATGACCATTGTTTATCCCCTCAGTACGAGAGCCTATTACTTGTCGAATATAAGCGTGTGAAAGTAGCCTAAAAAAAGAAAATCGATAGAAGTGGTTAAGAGTTGGCAGGGACGAATGCCATGGGTTTTGCAAGGTAATCTGTCAAATGGAGACGTAAAAAGAGAGCTTCTTGAATTAGGTAGCTGACGGAAGTAGACGTAAAAAAAACAGAAACGGTTGTGGGCAGGTCACGTCTTTCGTAGATCCAATAACAGACCTCCAGATTGACTGAATGGCAACCCAGAAGTGCAGTGAGAGGAAAAGGCAGACCGAGAACAAGATGGAGTGATATAATGTGTAAATTAACTGGGATTAGGTGTAACAAGCTGACAGTCAGGAGGTGAAGGGAGAAAGATGAAAGAGACAGTCATTCCGCAGTGGCTGCTGCTGTTACTGCTGCCGTGGCGGTGGTTGTTGGAATGGTAATGATGATTATAGTAATTGTAGTTGTATATGATTATTATTATTGTCGGTACCGTTGTTATTCACTGCTAGTATTAATGACTTTATTACTATTACCATTTCTATTACCGTATTATTATTATTATTAAGAACTCCATATTCTGTGGAGTTCATTTTTATGTTGTATATATATATATATATATATATATATATATATATATATATATATATATATATATATATATATATATTAAGATCCAGAAGGCTAGCATTCCAAGATCGTTCGAGAGAGAGACTTGAAATTTTCACGAGCGATGTATCTTGGTTGCAGGCTTCTTTTAGCACTTTTTTCTAACACTAGCGCCGCACTATCGCCCTCTATATTATTTTTTCAAGCCTTTTATATTATTTTTTTCATATATTCCTTTCCTGCAGCACTTGCGCCGCGCTAGCGCCCTCCGTTATTTTTTTTCAATTTTTGCTCTCCTGCGCAGCAAAAATTACTGAATCGATTGCTTTGCGAATGTTCCAGTATGTAGTCGTCAGCATATGCTAGCTTTTATTACTATTTTTTTTTTACTACTGCTTTATGACGTCTAATGTTTTAGTGGGTTGCCTAATTAAGGCGCTCCAATCGGATTGAGCCTGTGCAGGTTTCCATATCCAAGGGGCGGTTGAGGTTTATTGCTCACGTATTGCCACCCAGGGATGAGTGAGGCTGGTCATTCTCATCTTAATGTCAGGACCAACTTGCCTAGTCCCGGGCTTCTACTCGTCTCATGGGGCAACACAGGATTAGATGATGATTTACTTCTACTGCTGCTGCTGCTGCTTCCGCCGCCGCACCGCCACGACCACCCTCACCACCACGATCACGACAAAGACGACGACGACTACCAATTGTTCGTGTTAACACAGTTTCGATGTGTGGCATTAGATAAATAGGCAGAAGAGAAAAAAAATATTAAAACTTGATGGTGCAAAAAACTTGAAGGCGTAACCGAAGAAGTGAGAGAGACCGTAAGAGAATGGAAAGATATGACGAGGAATGTGCAGTGAGCAAGTGAGAGAATGGTGGAATGTGAGATAGTGAGACGCATATTAGAGAGAGAGAGAGAGAGAGAGAGAGAGAGAGAGAGAGAGAGAGAGAGAGAGAGAGAGAGAGAGAGATTAGTGAAAGCTCAAATGAACCAGCTCGAGTGTAATCAGTGAAACAAGCTCTTCTCCCCATGTTTACATTTCTGCTTCATCACATCAAGGAAGTGAAAACCCCATTGCATATTACCACCTTCCAGTGACAGGAACCCGGGGCTAGGCTGTCGTAGGAGGGAGGTGGTGGTGGTGGAGTGGTTAGAAGAATGGTTTGCTGGCCGAGGGGAGGAGGACAGTTTGGGGTTTTACATTTCATAATAAGTCACCTGATGTTCCTCAAAACTCACCGACATAGAGACTGATATTTTGTTTGGGTAAGGAAGCTCCGTAACACCTCTTCTGTAGCAATTTATTTTTGGATATGGCCGGTTAATATCCGTTTGTATGTTATTTCTGCAGAGTATGATGATACTGGAAGGATTTATGTAACACAGAAAGGACAGTAAGGTGTGATAAGCAAAATAAATCACTTGGGAAAAGGCGTTAGGGAGTTTCCTTACCCATCGAGAATACGGGTCAGACATCCCCTGTTAGTGTCATCGCACCTGTCCTTAAATGAGGCAGGCGTAACATGTGCACAATATGGACGTTGTGTTTGAGCGTCTAAGTAGTGAACTGTGACGGTGTGTGACCTCAGGAGTGCAATTGGACCCGGGAACGTACAGGACTGTCTTATCTATACTCTGAATTGGAAGTATAAAATCAGAAAATGGCATTGAATCCTTTCAGGGCGATCATGTCTTGTGTTTTGTTCCGGCTGCCTCAGGACTAGTTTGTTTAGCATTTGGGTCTTTCTGACTGAAGGCATTAGCACACCTCTTGAGGCAAATGTTATTATATGCTTGATTGGTTTATTTAGTATGGGAAAGCCTTGATGTAGTGAAGGGATTGAAGGTACTGTTGATAACCGTCATATCCCTTTGACGGCATCACGTGATAATCAACAAACCTCCAATCACCTCGTGAAGCTCGAACCCATGACCTGCACTCAGGCAGGAATGTTCTAACCACAAGATACCATGCTAACAATACGAGCCTACTTCTCATGCTTTCTTTTCTCATCCCTTCAATACCTGATGTCTCATACTTAATTTTTTTTCTACCAGCAGACGTTATTATTCATCTGTAATGAGGCTTGTGACACAGAAGGAATAAAAAATAATCGTCAATAATCCCTTCACTACGAGGGATCTCCCGTTAACTTTAAAAATCGTCTTGTGACAACAAGGTTAAAATTTAAAGACCAAATGAAGCACTCAAAGTGCAACTCCAGCAGCTTTAAAATTAGTTTAAGTGCCGAACAGCTGACTTTGCCTTATGACCTTGACCTTTGGCCAAATAATCTCTGAATAAATTTAGCTGCTTCATTCTCGCCTGACCCTTAACCATTCCTTCAACTTTGGCCCAGAACCGATAGAAAATTTTGAGTTGACCTGTTCTCGGAATCGAATCTCTTCAATCCTAGATAAGTTGCAGTCCTTCCGCCAAGTTTGATCCAAGTGGAATAAGTACTGTTTTAGTTTCAGGGTCGAGCATTGGACCTTGCTCTGTGGTGCTGACCACTGACTAATTTCTCTCAGAATCGAATCCCTTCGTCAATGCTTTACCCTGAACTTTCCAACAAAGTGTTCGCATCAGATAAATGAAAGAGAAGTATTCGGGAGCCGAATGCTAATCGCCCGCCAGAAATATGCTGTCGGCCAAGTCCAAAATTTTGGCCATATCTTGATACCCTGAAGGTTTCATGTTGATAGCTCATGCCATTCATGAGATATAAAGGTGCAAAAAGAGGACGATAAAACTAGCTGACCTTTGGCAGCCATTTTGCTGACCTTGACCTTGACACCGAGTGCCCATTTTCGAACTCGACCAAGATTTTGGCCATATCTTGTGACCCTGAAGTTTTCATGTTAACAGCTCAAGCCGTTCATGAGCTATAATGGGAACACACACACACACACACACACACACACACACACACACACACACACACACACAGATGCAGGCAAAAACATTATCGCTCCGTCTTATAAGGCGAAGCGATAATAATGTTCACGTTAACCTTTCCATGTGACCTAGACCTTTGACCTGATGTTTTTTTGAAATAGTAGCTTGTCACCTTGACTGAACTTTAGTCTTTCCACCAAGCTTTGTTTATATCGGATAGAAACTGGCTGAGTTACCTTGTATACACACACACACACACACACACACACACACACACACACACACACACACACACACACGCTGAGCAAATATAACACCTGTGTCCCTGCCGCCAGCGCGGGTGCAATGATATTGTAATGAAGTATACAGAGAGATCCATCTGGTTGACTATATGCTCTTAATCTTTTCAAACAGACGGCACCTTTTCCTTTACTGTAAGTACGTCCAACCGATTTTATATAGATGAAGGAGGATCTGTTTGACAAAAGGCTGAAACAGAATGCTATCAACACCCTCACGACGACTGTAGCATGTGTTTTATCCTTTCTAACAGCCGTCCTTGTATCAGTGAAGAGGTTAAGGCTCTGTGAATGAGGAATAAGCCATACTATTAAAATTAAGACTAGACCACTTAGTAAAAATCGTAAGACGCAATATGTGTACCTGTTTATGTAAATTTAATGGCCGCTGTAATCGTTTTCTAAGCTTCTAGGCTATAATTCCCCACCTCTTGCATCTGGTCGGCTGATATCCCCACAGGAAAGGTGATGCTCCCCTTCACTCTGGTAGTTAGTTTTCATTTATTATAGTTACCATTTACACTTTCAGCCTGAGTACGTCATATATAGTTTATTATTGCTGTGTCGCGGCGAGTTTACTTCACACTGGGGAGACTCGCTGAACTCACGATTAGATAATTATCCTTCCTAAAGCAAATAGAAACGTGTGGGTAGTTTGATTTTATAAGTACGTCATCGTACTGGAAGCAATAAGTGTCACTGTCAGCCTCAACTCCAGTCAAGGTCCATCATGCAAGTTGAGGGTATGGCTCAGTTCTGTCAAGTAAGAAAGAACACCAAGAGGTTTAAGTGCCCCTTCAGTATGACTTTTTTTTTGTATTTTATTTATTTTTTACTTCTCGGATTTCAGGATTTATTCATACCCATCATTAACCATTTCACAACCAGGGTGCTTTCCTGACCTAAAAAAAAAAAAAAAATCGTCTAGTAAAAACAAGAACGAAATAAGCGACGACTTCAAGGTGAACAGGCAACCCCATTGACTGCGGTGTCTAAGCTGAACTAACTCGTCCTCCTTAAGCTGGAATAAAATACTGAGTTTATTCCCGGGTCAGACGTCAACCGTAGTGCCTTTAGTGTAGTCTACCCTGTGTTTGTTTTGAATGCTGTAAAACCGTCTGAAATAAAAGACAGCGCAGGTAATATGCAACTTAAGAAATTGTTAGGTTTTTGTTGAAGGTAATTGAGGTATTGTTGAAAACCCTGATACTGTTCTCTCTCTCTCTCTCTCTCTCTCTCTCTCTCTCTCTCTCTCTCTCTCAGTTCTTTTTCTTTAAACTCTCAGCAGGATAAAATACAATGACACCTTAATTATTTTACATATGTTACCTCCCGACAATTTTAGTGCATTATGGAAACATCACTACGTAAAAAAGACAGTTATCAAGAAAAGAGAGAGAGAGAGAGAGAGAGAGAGAGAGAGAGAGAGAGAGAGAGAGAGAGAGAGAGAGAGAGAGAGGAAATGAGGGTGGTTACGTCTTGAAAGATGGCTTCATTTTTTTACTTACTTTCGTCTGTTGCCGATTGTTTCATTGTTGTTTTGTGGTGGAGGGGGTGAAGGGCGAGGGAAGATAGAAAGGTAGGAAGGTGAGGCGTGAGAGAGAGGGAGGGAATATGTAGGGTGAGAAATAGTGAGGGTGGGTGGATTGAGACGAAGGTAAGGGGTTAGGAAGAGGGAGAGTGCGAGTATGTATGGTGAGAAAGGGTGAGGGTGGATGGAATGAGAGGAAGGTGTGGAGTGAGGGAGGAGGGAAATGGAGGATGGTGATGAGTGCGACGAGTGAGAGGGAGGGAGGAGAGGTATAAAGTGTACGAGTATACCACGTTGGAATCTGAGACAGAATCAGGGTGTGTTGGGGTCTGACATTGGATATCCCTGAAAATATTTACGTACTCATGTGTTTGTTGCTAGTATGATAAAGGAATGGGATTTGCCATTGTTAGCTGACATTACCAAATGATATGAACATAAAATACTTAGATTTCTCTATGTAAGAAACATCCAGTACTGTCACAAGTTCACATGAGGCAAGTTTTACGTAGATTGAGAAGGTGTAAAGGGTGAGGGAGGAGGGAAAGACAGGAATGTGTAAAAATGAGCACAAAGGAAAGCAATCAGCAACATCCTATTGATCCTTTCGTTACTTGTTACAGGGAGGGTTGTAGAGAACAAAGCTATTCAATCAGCCGAAGACAAGGAAAGAGAGCGGCAACAGACGTAATGGTCTTCTTGAGGCTGTTTTTTACAGAAAACTAGGACTGTAAAATCTGCTCCTATGAGTTTAGAAGACGGATAGTAAAGGACGAAGAGGGAAAACGTGTAGCAAGTAGGGTGGGAGAGAATGATGAGTGATGGGATGGAGAATGGGGGACGGTGTTGAGTGAGGGAAGTGAGGGGGAGAGAGAGGGAGAGGTTGCCTGGGTGAGACGGATAATGTAAGGTTTAGAGTGAGAAGCAAAGGAGGAGAGAAAGGGTGTTGGGTGGTGGAGGAGGGAAAGCGAGGATGACATTGGGTGAAGTGATGTAGGAGGAGATGGAGGGGGAGGAGGAGGAAAAACTAGGAAGGTCTGAGGTGAGAACAGGTGGGAAGGAGAGTGAGGGGTACTGTAGGATGAGGGGTAAAGGATGAGAGGAGGGGAGGAAAGGATAGGATGAGGGAAATACAGAGATAGTAAGTAGAGTGAGAATAAAGGGAAAAAGGTATGGGGTGAGGGGGAGAGAAGGAGGGGTTCCTTGAGTGTGAAAGAATGAGGGGAAGAGTACAAAGGAGTACAAAAAAGCACAAAGGGAAACAAACAAGAAGACCTATTGGACCTTTCAAGGCTGTTTGTTACAGGTTAGGTTACAACTAACATAACTATTGTCTGTCAAAAACAAGGATAGGAAAGCAGGAAAAAAAAGTGTGGGGTAAGAGGGATGAGGGGGAGAGGGTTACGCAGGGTGAGAATAGGTGAGGGGTGAGGGGGGAGGGAAAGGTAGGAAATGTTGAGTAAAGAAGGATGAGGACGAGAGTGGGTAGGGTTCGTTAGCTGGGAAGAGGGAGAAGGGTGTGGGGTGAGGTGGAGGTAAAAGGGAGAAAGGTATAGGTATGTTCTCAATCCTGCATAATTTCTGAAGATACTTGAGGTTTGGTTCTCTCCGGATTTAGCTTGGAAAAATCATAATGCTTCTCTTGTAAAATCTGCTTTCAAGGGATTAGGTGTGCTGAGCCGACTCCGTACCCTCATTACCTCTGCACAGTTGTTGACATTATACTGGGGTTTCATGTGCCCCTGCATAGAGTACAACTCTCATGTATGGGGAGGCTCCCCATGTACAGCTCTTCTCAACAAGGTGGAGTCAAAGGCTTTTCGTCTTATTAACTCTCCTCCTCTTATTGGCTTCCTTCAACTTGTCTCCTCGCCTCATTGTTGCATCTTCATCTCATTTCTGTCGCTACTTCAGTGGTCAATGCTTCTCTGATCTGTCTGCTTGCATCCCTCCACTACTACGGAGGGCACGTAGCACTTATTTAGCTGCAAACTCTCGTCCCTTTTCTGTCCAACTCTCTAATGCAAGAATTGGCTATTATTTCCATTCCTTCATGTATACAACAGGATAACTAAGGGACTGTCTTCCTCTGTACTTCTTTGTACTCCTCTGACTGTATTTCCTGCTGCCTATGACCTTTAGTCTGTCAAAAGCTGTTTGTCCAGGCAGCTCGAAATGAACGGATCTTATATTTGGCTCTCTTTTGTCTTGTTCTTATTTTTTCTTAGAGGGAACAATCTTGCGGGCTTTAGTATAAAAAAATGTATAGCACATAGAGTGAGAAAGGGCGAGGGAGGAGGGAAAGGGAGGAAGGTGTGCAGTGAGAGATGTGAGAGGGGAACGAGGGAGAAGTAACAGGATGAGAAGTGAGTGGAGTGAGGGTGTAAATGAGAAAATATGAAATGAGTGGGGAGTGGTCGAGGAGGATGAGACATGTAGGGTGGGGTGATAGTTGAGGAGGAGGTTGTGTGAGGAAGAATGAGGGGGAGTGTAGGGGATGTCGGGTGAGGAGGTGAATGGAGCACTGGGGTGAGGGTAGAAGATTAGGAGGAGCGAGGGGTGAGGGAGGGGGTTAGAGGTGAGGGAGGTATGCAGGAAGGGAATGCGGATCAGGGAAGAGGGGCAGGAGTGAGAGAAGGGTAAGGGGTGAGAGCAGGATAAAAAGATGATTGGGAAAGGAGAAGGATGAGGAAGTAATGGAGAGAGAGGAAGGTGAAGGGGGAGGGAGGAGGTGTGAGAAAGGGAAGAGGCTGAGGGGTGAGGAGAGGTGAAGTGGAGTGTGAGAGAGAGGGAAGAGGGTGAAGGGTAAGGTGAGTGTGTGAGAGGTTAAGGAAGAGTATGAGTGAGTGGGTTGTTAAGGTGTTGGAGTGATTGGATAGGGTTAGGAGGGCGAGGAGGAGGGATGTGAGGAGAGGTGAGGGAGAAAGATAGGAATAATGGATGAGGGAGGAGGGTATGCGGGTGGAGGGAGATGGAGAAAAGTGTAATAGCCTATGTAAGAGTACAAGAGAGAGAGAGAGAGAGAGAGAGAGAGAGAGAGAGAGAGGGGGGGGGAACTATGGAAGAAGGCGAGGGAATGATGATGGAGTGAAGGTGACAGGGGTGAGGACGAAGGTGACTGAAAGTATCCTTACTCGGGTGATTGATGGTTTGACGATGGGCGGAAATGCTGTTCACTTTCTTTTTCGTGAGACATATTTCTGAGTGTACAGAATTTTTTTTATTAGGTTATCTTGCATAAAATTCTATCTTTATGTTGCATTTATAGAAATATCAGCCGTAGACTTAAGCGAGGAGTCATGATAATAATGACTATAATGATGATGATGATGATGATGATGATGATGATGATGATGATGATGATGAGAAGGAGGAGGAGGAGGAGGGGGAGGAACATTCATAAATAATTCCCTTAGTCAGTAGTGATTAGGAATATTTTCAGTATTTCAACCACTGCTGGAAAACATATAAACAGAAAAAGGTGCACTTTTTAGACACAGAACACTTTGTAGGGGTGAGGGTGACAGGGAAGGGGGAGGGAGGAAGTAGAGTTTGAGGTTTACGGGGTGAGAGGTGAGTGGGTAAGGGAGAAGGGGTGAAGATGGCGAGGAAGGGTGAAAGTAGGGTAAATGTGGAGGAAACGAGGTGAGGGAGAGCTGTGGTGCGAGGGAAAGAATGTGGAGGAAGAGGGTGAGAGGGAGTAGGACGGATTTGGAGGAGGCGTGAAAGGTGAGAAAGGATGGAAGATGAGGATGAGATGACTGGCTGTGGAAGGAGGAAGAAGAGTGAGTGAGAAGCGTTGAAACTGGTGGGAAAGATGAGTTAATGGGGTGAGTGAGAGGGACAGAGAGGGTTGGGGAGACAAAATGGTAATGGAGGGGCAGTGTTCGCGTGGGTTAATACGACACACTCACACCTTTCCCTGCCATAATTTACAGGATAATTTGTATAGGTTACGGTATATTTATGGTCCACAGTATTATTTTGCTGTATGTTATGTATGCAGACTAAATCCGTATTAATCTCTTTAGTACGATGACCTTTATTTTGATATGTTTCATTGTTACCATCCAGTGATTTTATTCATTTGAAGGAGATCTCATGAAGTGATGGAAATAAAATATGATTGGCCTACTAGAAAATATGGAATTAAAAGTTATAATAGGGGAAATGTGTCAGAAAGGAAGAAGTGGCAGGAAGCCTCCAAGGCCTAAAGTATACGCCTTCACCCCACACCGACAGAACAGAAAGTCGCTACACGCACGTCCTCTTGCCAGCCTGACATGGGTAAAGCACTCCGGTCATCCCCCCTCCCCCCCACACACACATTTATGGGCACAGCACTCACTTAAGGGCGTATCCAGTATTGTAGGAGGGGTTCCACTAGGTAAACATTCTTGACCCGAAAAGAGAGAGAGAGAGAGAGAGAGAGAAAATAGTATGGTATTACCGATATGGTTTCCCAAGACACTGAAGAATTTTGGCCGTATTTGGAATAATGTGCAAAAAAAAAGCTGTATATATATATATATATATATATATATATATATATATATATATATATGGAGCCTCTTTGGTACAGTGGTAAAGTGTGCGTTTTCGCACACTGGGGTGCAAGGGTTTGCGTCCCGCCAGGGTAATAAACTTTGGAAGTGTTCTCCCGGCCATATACTGCTTTGGCGTTCACCAGGGGTGCTGTGGTTGAAGCAGTGTCGCATACTGTAAGGTATGTATGCACCCAGTCGGCTTGCGCGGGCCGATTACACTTGGTTCACAGACTACATACACAGTCAAAGCCACTCCAACACTACAATTACACTTACAAGCACTTCTCATCCTACATACTGTACAATCTCTACCAGACAGCCTAAGCCACTTGGTAGAGATACA
>NC_137063.1:31484358-31511858 GCF_032717465.1 Coenobita brevimanus | reverse complement strand
AACCCCACCCGGTAACGAGTCATTCGATACGGAACATTGGCATACATACATAAATACATACTTACTCATATCTGCTTAGATGCTTAAGGCAGGCAGACAGACACATTATATATATATATATATATATATATATTTACCTGTCTCTCTTTATGGCGCCTGGTGGTTTAGTGGGTAATTGCGGCGCTCCAGTCGGATTGAGTTGGTGAAGGTTTATATCCAAGGGATGGCTGGGGTTTATTGCTCACGTAATGCCACTCAGGGATGAGTGAGGTTTGTCATTCTCATCTTAAATGTCAGGACCAACTTACCTAGCCCCGGGCTCCTACGCTCCTCATAGGGCAACGTAGGATTGGATGATGGATGGATGGATTGATTTACATCTCTCTCTCTCTCTAATCATCAGCTGTTTGAGTACCGACTGCAGGACCGGCCTATCCCGACCGAAGTGGGAACGATACAACCAATGTATGTCTACCAAGTGTCTTAGACTGTCTGGTAGAGACTGTAGGTAGGGGCAGAAGTGACCGTAAGTGTGGCTGTTGTGTTGGAGTGGCTTTGGATGTGTGTGTAGTCTGTGAACCAAGTGTAATCGGCCCGCGCAAGCTGACTGGGTGCAAGCATACTTCACAGTGTGAGACACTGGTTCAACCACGGCACTACTTATGTCCGCCAAAGCAGTACGTGGCCGGGGTAACACCCCCAAAGTTTATTACTCTGGCGGGGCGCGAACCCTGGTTCTTCCATGTACGAAAACGCACACTCTACCTCTTTGCAACAGAGGCTTCATATATATATATATATATATATATATATATATATATATATATATATATATATATATATATATATATATATATTCTCTCCCTCAGGAGCTTTATGGGCCTGAGGCTACGGTACTGAAGACAAGAAGATTTGAAGGTAGCAGACCGACCTACGCCCGTGGATACGTCTCATACTCAGATGATAGAAAAAAACTCGGGTATGTGGGACTCGAACCGTAGCACGTAAGCCTGAGCTTTATCCATCCCTCTGACTCTATATGGCTTTCTGTCTGCGTGCCTGTTTTCTGTCTGTCTCTCTGTCTGTTTGTCTGTCTATCTGTCTGGCATGTATGTATATTTGTATGTATTTATGTTTGCATGTTTGTTTGTCTGTCTGTCTGTCTATATCTGTGTCTCTGTCTGTCTGTACAGTATATGTCTATCTGTTGTAAAACACACACACACACACACAAACACACACACACACACACACACACACACACACACACACACACACACACTAACAGGAAAGCAAATCAATCATTATATATATATTCCCCCATGTACAGTGTAAACAGTCGACATATAATCCTGTGTTCATGAACCATGGACTTTTTGTTCCAAGGGAAGACTTCGAGATGAAGCTAAGAGGGCTGCTCTCCAGGAAGCTATAGCCTTTTGTAAACGAAAACGTATGTCGCAGGTTGAGGTATAGGTTAGGCTAGCTTGGGTTGAGTTTGGGCAGGCCAGAGTTGATGAAGTTTAGGGTAAGTTTGGTAGTTTGGGCAGGCCAGAGATGATCAAGTTTAGGGTAAGATTGGTTAGGTTAGGTTAGGTTTAGATTAGGCTAGGTTAAGTTAAAACATTAGATTGGAACTGGTTAGCCGCTACGTTTATTTTGGGTTGGATTACATCAGTTAGTGGTTTAGTTTGTTGAGCTGGGTTAAGTTTGATTAGATTAGATTATGTTAGTCGTTTTGGCTGGGCTACGTTGGATCACGTTATATTAGATTACGTTAGGTTTTGGTTGAGTTGCCTTGGGATAGGTTGTTGGGTTAGCCTGGTTTACTGTAGGTCAGGCCTGTCTGTTTCTTGTACAGTGACTGTGTAATTTTGTGCGTGTGTTGAAAGTACCGAGTAACTGCTTGTGAAGGATTACCCAAGCCATTAACCCATATCTCATCACGAACCGCTGTGCTATTACTTTAGGTTTTGTTTTGTTTTGTTTGTTTGGTTGGTTTCGTATGATGTTTGGCTGTTTTAGGTTAGGTTAACTTTGGTTCGGTTCGGTTATGTCAAGTTAGATGAGAATAGGTCAGGGCAGGTAAGATCAGGATTAGGTTGTTAGATTAAATTAAGATTAGGTTAGGTTGGGTTGGGTTGTTGGGTTGAAGTGGGTTAGGTTAGGTTAAAGTGGGTTAGGTTAGAATGGGTGCATTGAGTTAGGCTAGGTTAGGTTAAGGGTAGTGAGTCAGATTAGATTGGGTTTGGTTGGGTTAGGTTGAGTAAGGTAAGGTGGGGTAAGGTTAGGTTTTATTTAGCATGGTGTGATCAGTGTAAGTAAAGGTACATTATAAGATAAGCAAGGTTTTGTTAGATTATATTAGCTAAAGATGAGTTACTTTAAGATAGGTTAGTTTCAAGCTTTTACGGTTAGTGCGTATTTCTGTGGAGTGTTTGAAGCAGTGAGTTACCTCGTAAAGGAATACCATCTCTATTAACCCCTATTCGAACCGGAACCATCACACGGCTACCTGTTCTTACCTGCACTTTCACTCAGCCCCACCCACTCTTGACCCAACACGCCCATTGTACCATACCTCTCCAGCACGCTTTACTTCTTCAGCTTGCTCTCTTATCTCGTTTCTCTTGACCATTTTAACACTCCTTTTTATTATAGGTAGATGCCGAAGCGTTGTTTAGTACCACCTGGCAACAATATAAATCCTTGCATCACCACCTGTTCTGTTTTTCAAGTACAACCTTTTGACATGTTATAATTTCTAATCTCTTCCTTGACGGCTTCGATTATTAAGCTTATACTCACCTGCATTCCTTTGACTATTTAGATATTTGTAGCCTTTTCCTAGACGGTTGCTATTTCATCTACCATCCTTTGACTAGTTTGATTTTCCTGACAACTGCATAATAGCTCTTGATATGTACCAATTCTGCCATAACGTACTGCTTTTTTTTCTTACGTAATAATCTTTCTGCCTTGTCACTTGGCTAGTCTTAACCTGCTATGTTTTATTATTTCTTTTAAAACCTCTAACTTTTTTCCCGGTATCAAGGTTGTCATCTGCACTAAATCTACATCTAACCCCACCAGACCAAGGTTCGTCAAAGCAAAAATCACTTGGAGGTTCTGGAAGTAGCAAGAATAAAACAGAACAGGTGTCATCGTAGATAAGGATTTAACTTAGCACGAGTATTATCCTCTAACTGCTGTACCAGTAACTTTATATAAATATGTATAATATGGCTGTCTAATTAGTTTAGTCTCTCTGGCTGTTTCAGCCTATCAGTGTAGTGTGCCTATGTACAGTACATGTATCTCTTTATCTTCCTATCTTCGTATCTCGTCTATATCTACAGTATTTATATCTATATCTGTCTGTCTGTCTAACTGTACACACACACACACACACATATGAGCACTGCATACTATATATATATATATATATATATATAGTATATATATATATATATATATATATATAGTATGCAGTGCTCATATGTGTGTGTGTGTGTGTGTGTGTGTGTGTGTGTGTGTGCGTTATTAACGCTTTGACTTCCTGAATTGTTATCGTCTGAACAAAAGCATCTGGCATTATCCCAAACATGATACAGAGGTCCCTGCATAGCAACAAAGGGGGTAATAAATTAGTACCCTAGGTGAGTGCCTGCCGTTTTCTGTGCTTGTGGTATAGGCGGGACTTGGCAATACTTGCCAGGTGAAAGCTGCGCTGGAGAATGGGAGCAGTTCAGGTGTCAGAGAAAACGGAGCCAGTGGAGTGGAAGGGTGGACTGCACAGTGTTTAGATGTCACAAGTGTGAAGTGTGTGCTGCTGTGAAAGGTTGTCTGTGCTTTGAGTTTTGACCAGTTCATGCTTAACAGATTAATAACAGTATTCTTTTAATCCATACTGTGGATAGCTTGGGTATTCATGTGAGAGGACCATTCGAGGACAGGCCTTTCATTATTCCAGTGAACTTTATTAATTTGATTCAGTTGGCTGCAGTAAAATGTATCTCATTACAGTCTTCAAAAGACGTTTTCGTAATAATGTTATCTGCAGACCATGTCCAGTCGGCTGTTGGATGCACTTAATATCTCAGCACGATGATGACTCTCCTTGTCTGTGTCCTTTCTACCGTTGGACTGCTTTAGTCTGCTTGGAGGAAACATTGCGTACTGGAGTGGTTGGAAATAATCTCCATAAACCCCTTCTGTATGAAATCAGTTTTTCAGTTTGTTCTTTCCATCGTCATGCGCCTGTGTCCAGCTGTGGGAAGACATCATTGTGAAGTACCCGGGGTCTCGTTAGCCTCATACCACCACACCTGTCCATGGCCGGTATTCTCGTTGGGCAAGCAAGCTCCCTGACACCTCTTCCTTAGCGATTTATTTTTTAATATGGCTGGTTAATATACCTTCTCACGTTATGTATGTAAAGAATGGGGATATTGGAAGGATTTTTGTAACGAAGTGGAGAAGAACAATGAGGTGTAAGAAACAAAATGAATCACTTAGCAAAAGGTGTTAGGGGGCATCCTCGACCGACGACAATACAGACCCATGCATTATTCCTGCCATCTCCAGGCGATTTTATTCTACTTACAGAGACATTTCGAAGTGCAGGTGTCAGATACAGCCCTCACTCACTCGCCCTGCTAGCGGATGTTCCAAGCCAAGCAAAAATCATCTGGGTGTAGGAAATTAAAATGGAAAGACATCTTCGTACTAAAAAGGTTAAATAGTCGGAGTGATGATGATGATGATGATGATGATGATGATTCTGCTGCACTTTCTTGTTGATATTACTGTACTAAGCCCTTCCAAGTTTCCTTTTTTGACTGGAGTGACAAACATGTTATTTATCTCTAGCTCACATCACCTAATTATCCCCGTCACTGGGATATCCTGTTGGTTTTAATCACACTGCTGGTAGACGATTTTATTCAGCGATTTTGTACGATTTTGGTTTGATAGGGACTGATTTATGCTGTGTGCAATTCTTCTAGTTCGAAAGGCGTCTTCCACGCTGAGCAAATTCGTGTGGGGAGAGCAATAATGAGATGTAAAAATAAGTCCTCTGAGGTTAAGAACATATTTCAGTGTTGACCAGAGCCGTTTTTACCTGTGCACTGCAAGATTAGGCGTTATGATGTTATGTTTCAAGCTTAGACCCTTTCCTTCAACGATGCATCTCTGGTTTATTCATGCTGGTACCATACGATTTTAATCGAATTTTTGGAGACCCCTAGTAGTGAAAGGGTTGATGAAGGCTGTATCTGATTTATGCAGTTTGAAATGTCTCTACTTAGCCGAAGAAAATATTTTGATTTAAATCAGAACAAAACAAAAAAAAACTTTAAATGTGCCTTGTCCTTATACGTTGACCTTTGACCTCTTGTTCTGAAAATCAGATGTCAACCCCTTGTCTGATCCTCAACACTTCCATCAAGTTTGGTCCATTAAATATAAAAACTGTTTGTTATTGGTTCACAAACACGTGAGACGAAATTTTACCTTGCCCTGTGACCTTAACCTTTGACTGGTTGCTGTCAAAAGAAGAATCCCTTCCTCACAGCCATACCCTCAACATGTTAATCAAATATGGCCTAGACATGATAAAAACTGCTTAAGGTGACCTTGCTGGGACAAACATTGACCAATCCCCGTGACCTTGACCTTTGAATCACAATTCTAAAAGCATTAGGTCAACTGGAAAGGCGGTCAACCCAGCCAGCATATTTGGTCGAACGAAAATTATTTGAGTTGTCACGTTACTGCTCTCTCTCTCTCTCTCTCTCTCTCTCTCTCTCTCTCATGCACGCACGCACACGCGCACTCACACACACACACACACACACACACACACACACACACACACACACACACACACACACACACACACACACACACACACACATACACACACACACACACTTTCCGAGTAAAACATTACCTCGCTCTAGCTTCGCGAGCGGAAGAATAAATATAATATGGTCGCAAAACAGTTTCTGCTGGTCGTTCGCATGTGGCAGTGCGTTGACAAATAGACATTGTATTGCAGCGACGTTTCACTTACCTTTCAAACGTGACTGTACAACTGAACCTGGCGGTGATGTCCAACCTTCTTCAACTTCCATCCCGCAGCTGCGTGGTTCAGTAAGACACTGCCATATCTGTACGTCCTTTACATATATATATATTTTTTTCGTGACTATCACCATGTTTGTGTAAATCTCTTGTGACAGTTCAGCATTCAGAAGAGTAAAATGGCAGTTTCAGGCAAGGTTAAAGTAAGTTGAGTGCAGTTTGGAGGTATATCCTTTGCTTGGGTTGAACAGTCTTCCTCCTCCTCCTCCTTCTCCTTTTTATTTTTCCTTTTTTATTTTCCTCTGCTCTCTTACATGTGCCATCTCTTCCTTTCCCCCCTCCTCCTCAATCAATCCTTTCGTCTCTTTCCTCTTATTGTATTCCTCGTAAACTTGTTATCCCTTCCATCCCTCATTGCTCCTAACAATTGTCTTACTCCTCTTTTTTTACTTCCTCTCTTTCCTCCTTGTCTATTCCTCCAATCCTGCCATCTCCTCCTGCCCTGCTTTTCGCGACCGTCAGTATATTGCTCAACACAACCAAATTGGATGAGTCGACACAGTCATTACCATCAAGACAATTTATTATGCCTATTTCGCCATGCCACCTGAATGCTATATGTTCTGAATTACACTACCATAGTTTATGTTATCACACTCTTATTTACAGATGTTATATGTCAGGCTGTATGAAAACAAACGACTGTCACCTGTTTTCAGGGTAGCTGCTAGTACAAGTATAGGCCTACTCTAAATTTGTTTATTTTTCACAACTACTCAGTTTCTCTATTCACTGCTGGTCAGTTTATGTGGTGTCGTTAAATATTAGGTTGCGTTCTAGCAAAATGTCGGAAATATGGATTCCATTACAAAATCCCAACGTTAGTATATCTATCTATCTATTGCCAGACGCCTCAATCCCGTTTGGGGTGGCCACAAACAAATCGCCTCCAAGTCGCCCTGTCCCCCGCCATTTCACTGCCCTGCTCCCAACTCACACACCCCTCTCTCATATACCTCTCCACCCCATCCCTCCATCTCATCCTCGGCCTCCCCCTCCCTCTTCCCCCCTCCACCTCACTCACATACACTCTCTTCGTCAGTCTTTCACCCTCCATCCTCTCCACATGGCCAAACCACCTCAGTGTGTTCCTCATAACGCTTCCTATCACATCCACATCCACACCACAACGCTCCTTTATATCCTCATTTGTCAGCCTGTCTCTCCATGTGACTCCACAGGCTCCTCTTAAATAACTCATTTCCACTGCTCTCACTCTTGACTTGTGTCCTTCCAACAATGTCCAAGCTTCACTTCCGTACGTTAGAGTTGGTATCACAATACTGTCATGTAGTAACTTTTTCACTTCCATGATCACTTCCCTGTTTCTTATCACTGCTTTCAAGGAACCAGCAACCTTTCTTCCCTGCTGTACCCTTTCAAGCACTTCACCCTCCAAACCTCCATCCTTACTCATCACACTACCCAAATACTTAAACTTACTCACATTTTCCAATTCCTCACCATCCAACCTCGCTGAACATTCACTAACTTCACCTCTCTCAAAGACCATCACTTTACTCTTCCCTACATTCACCTTTAGGTTCCGTTTCTTACACACTCTCTCAAACTCATCCACCAAGCCTTGCAGCTCTCCTGCGTCTTCACTCAACAACTCAGTATCATCTGCAAACAACAGTACAGGGAGTTTCCAAACACTATCCTCTCTCACCAGGGCCACTCCAACATCCACTACCCTACCTTGTACCTCTTTTATTACCCCATCCATGTACAGATTGAACAACCATGGAGACATGACACATCCCTGTTTCAAACCAACTTTCAAAGAGAAAAATTCACTTAGTTCACCAACAACGGCATCTATTGTTAGACAGAATATGCCATTCTCTCCATAGTCCATCTGCCAACATGGTGGACCTATGAATGTTCTGTAGCACAAAGTTTCTTGGGGGATTTGCCATCCTGAGTTTTTTTTTTTCTGAGGTATTTCAGGGTGGTTGTCCTCATGACAACCTTGGGCAATTTTTGTTAATGCAATGTAAAGCCACCATTACTGATATTTATTTTCATCAATATCTTTGGGTCTGAGCATAATAATGAGACAAATATGGTGTCTAAACCTATGTTTTTTAGGTGAAGAATTAACATAAAGCCACTGAATACGCTGTCATATGCATATTGTATATTTCGTCTAAATGGAAATGTCTGCTACCAAGAATTGAGGTGAAACGCTTCTTGCATTGTTAATGATACAGTCCAATTGGCACCAATATACGTTTCACTGTTGTCTACTGCACAAAGTTTTATAATGTATTAATTTTCCAATCCTAAGGTGCATTTAAGGTAGGTAATTCAGCTCTGTTTGTATGGACAACAGTTACTTTAAAATTTCATAACATAGTGTGTTACTAGCAATATTAATACACACTTAGATCAGTTAAATGGCAGCTAAGACAAACACACTGTTAAAGCATACAAACATGCCAAAACTGAACAAAGTACCTGTGAAAATGTCATCTAGCTAATTATTGTCCAAATAAGAATAATCACAGTTATCAGTCTCATCCAACTGATTACTGGTCTTAAACAAGAATGGGTTATGACATCCATCTATGCCTCCACATATGCAGTAGATGCTGCAGTATTACTGGTTTCTGTGACAAGAGCAGGTTGTATAGTTGCAGACTTTGCCTTCTGCTACGCAACCACAACGGAGAACATCAATTAGGCCAGGAGAAGCTGGAGGGTCAGCAGCAAATGTGGGCGATGGGATTCCTTCCTTCACATTCAATCCAGATTTCTCGTTATCCATTTTTGGAGGGCCTGGCTGATCAGCTGCTTTCCATAATATCATTTGGAGATGTGTTCGCTGTACATGGAGAAACAAGTAGGCATCTGTGGGAGACAGGGCCATGATACGCATTGGGTTCCCTTTTTTTCCCTATGTAGATCCTGCGCGGGCTGCATTCAGTGAGGTGACTAGCGGCTGGCCATATTATGCTGGAAAGAACTCCTGTCCTGTTTTCATAAGGTCACTTCCTCACCCAGTAACTCATCCAATCAAGGGAAACTTCCTGCCTGCAAGATATTTAGAGCACCAATTTTCCATTTTTTTTAAATGGATACAATACAGTATCACAACTGGTCAGTGCATGCCTGCCCAACAACTGCAAACATACAGGATTCAACTTCTTTCAGGTCCCATTGATGTCCAATTTCTCCATTCCAACAGTTCATCTGAACCCTACATGTTTGGTGCAGTTGAGCTTTCCAAACCCTATAAATTAGCAATACCAACACATCGGTATCGTTACTGAGGATCCTGATTACTTGATTACACCCAGCTGCTTGCAGCAAGTATGTGTGGTAAGCACTGTGACATCAACTTCGTCATGTGAAAGGGCACCGTCATCTCGGCACTCTAGAGTAATCTCCCCGGTTGAAAGAAGATATTACTGCCGAAAGCTGCTTTTTGTTGCGTGTGTTCTTCATAATGGCATCTGTCTTGGTTCTCTACTGGGTCAGATTAACGTCCCTTCAGATGGCCAGGTTGTAGTTAGTGGTATCCTCTCCGCCATGTCGCATTCTCTCATGGTCTTTGACTGAGAGGTCGTGGTACATGTCAAACACCAAAATCTTTTGACTGTTAGAAGGTTAGAGTGAGAGATGGCGCTTGCAATTCTCAACAAGAGCACATGCATCACCACCATGAGACCATGTTACGTGATATAGGATCTGCTGTGCATCCACAATGATAACGTCGGGAGCTGGTGCGCTCTGCAGCAGGACACCAAGACGTCTGACAAGTACAGATTTGCTGCCCTTGTGCAGGCAGCCATACTCAACGAGTGAGGAAGGGATTGCACACAACTCATACTGGAAGATACACTCTAACTGCAGCTGCCGTTGTTGTTCTACCGTGAGAAGACGGAGGAAAATAGTCTCCATGTCGAAGACAGTCTTGTCACCAACCTTGATGTCATGCTTTAGCTGTTCCATTGGCCTGACTGTGCTAGAAATTTTTTAATGGAATCCAGATGGCAGTGAATTACGGAATGATGTTGCCATTTTCTCCCCAGTCAACAATGCATCTTGTACACCCTCCCAAAAAAGTATCGGCACCCTTAAAGCACGTATCATTCTGAAACATGGATGAAGCATTGTGATATATGGGGCGTCCTGTAATTATAAGTACAAATATTATCTTTGGTAATTATTAGAACTCAAAAATGCAAAAAGATTCACTTACTGGGTGGTATATGTTTTGAGGCACCACATTTATCGACTAATATGTGTCTGCGAAAGTTGCTCATTTTCACAACCATTGTACCCAAAGGTACCGGTACTTTTTCAGGAAGGTGTACATGTCATTACACCCTTGCATTATAAATAATGACAGATTAAAACACTTACAGATAAAGCCAGACTTGCCATATTAGATGTGCATACCTCTACTGTTCCAGTTTCATGCAGCAACCATAAAAATTAGTTCAGATCACTAACTATACATGCAGAAACTAATGCTTCATGCCAGACACACATGCCTGTAAACAGATAAGTATATATTAGAATACAATGCCAAACCCCTAATCCTAGAAATAAAAATAACTACTACTGGTTCAGATTACCGTCCCACCAGAGCTAATACTCTCTTGATATTGACTAGTTATACAGGCATAGTTGTCTCGATTCTAGAGTAAAGGAGCAACAGACTGAGATAGAATTTTGTACTTCCGCCTTCAATTTTACCCTCTTGCAGCCATATCGTTAATAATGCAAATAGGCATTTTCCCACCAATTCTGGTAAAATGTTCTCTGTTTAGACAAAATAAATGCATGTGACAACATATTCAATGGCTTTATGTTAATCCTTGACCTTAAAAACATAGGTTTAGACACCATAATTACACCATTATCATGCTCCGACTCAAAGATATTAATGAAAATAGTTTTTTTTATTTTTTTATAATGGCGGCCATAATTTGCATTAAAAAAACAATGCTGAAGGTCGTCAAAAGGACAACCAGCCTGAAATACCTTAAAGTACCCATAGGATTACGAATCTAACAAGAAACCTTGTACTATGGAACATTCATTGGTCCTCAGTGGAACCCAATGGGTTGGCAAGTGGACAACCATGGCCTGGCCTAGGATTTACAGGCTTATAACCCTGTCGTACCTGGATTTGTTTTAGCAGGAAGGCCAAGGAAAGCACCAGACCCAGAGTGTAAAAATCATGACGCTGATTCACATACAGACTTTGTTACACTTCGCGCCTAAGATTTATTTTAGCTGGAACAACAAGAAATATGATAAATTTCTACGCTCTCCTTCCCTAGTCGTTCCTGGTAAAGCATAGAGTTATGACGTGGAGGTAATTATATGTGGCTTTGTGCACCTTAATCCTGGTAGACAGACGATGGAGAGCAACATTAAGCCCGTGAGCAAACATTCCCAGGAGTGGTCTATGAGAAGCAGACAGTGTACCTCACCTGATCTTTTGCTCTGAACTCCAATGTTAGAGGTGACATTCAACCCTACTGTACACCGGTTGAAAAGGAGTTTTACTCTTTCAGTACATGAACATTTTTTTTTTTTTTTTTTTTGGTGTCAAGGTTATTTCTCCCGTCCAGGAAAGCCCCTGTTTGAGAACATATCAAGACTACACCTAACGCCTTCGTTTCGAAGATTGTCACAAGATGAATAAATTGTATGTTAATAATATGAATATAACGAAAATAGGTCACCGGAAACCAGGGTTATAATATTAAATTTCTCACACAGAAAAAATGGAAAAAATTCAGTCCACCTAGATACTTAAACTTGCATAAGAGCACCAGGTCTTCATCGAATTACTTTTGTTGCCTGGCAAAAGGCATGCCAGCCTTCTCGTTTTGCAGAACTACTCAAGCCCTATTTGGATCTAAACTACCACTCAACATAACACTAAACATTTTTTCTACTATCACAAACACGCTTCTACCTTCTTTGATAACTGCACAAGTTGCACAAAGTACGTCGTCATCATCATCATCATCATCATCATCATCATCATCGTCGTCGTCGTCGTAGTCGTCGTCAAAGTTAGGAGCCCGACACAGCTCAGTGTACGGTAAAGACCTGTATCGCCTTTCTCCACCCTAACGTAGTGTTGTTCGTCCGTTCCTTCCTAAGCTACAATATTTGCCAGTTTCATCTCTCTGTTTTCTTCTCTTTCTCCCTCTTCCTGTGTTTCTAACTCAGGGTCGCCACTTGGTTACCCTTCTTGTCCATCTCATATCTGATCCGCGAGAGACGTGAGCTGTCCACATCCATTGTTGTTTTTATTGTGTGGTGACTATATCTTGTACTTTCTTCTGTTTCCTTGCCCCAGAACTTTCTTCTTATCTGTCAGCATAATACCAAACATAATCCATTCCGGTCCTCTTGAGCATTTCCATGTTTATCCTGTGAGGACGTTGTGTGACTTCTGGTTTCCGATCCATAAGTTACTAGAACACAAACATTTTCTTCTAAAATGATTGTCAAGAAGTAGGAATGGCAAAAATACACAGATAAGAGATTAAAAAAGCACAGAAACAAGAGAGCATTCAAGATGGGAGGAGATATACCCATTACTACCTTCCATCAGCTACAAGTTTGTGGCTAAAGTGTGGGATGTAGTAATGGGTATAAGTCTCCAAATCTCCTCCCATCCTGAATGCTCTCTTGTTTCTGTGCTTTTTTCATCTCTTATCTATGCACTTTTGCCATTCCTACTTTTGCCATTCCTACTTCTTAACCATTTTAAAAGAAAATTTTTGTTTTCTAGTTTATGATCTTTTTGTGGAAGTATAATTATGCATAAAGCAAGTGTTAGATTGGGATTGTTACATGCATAGCATACTGGAAAACTAAAACGAGGGTGCTTTCCCGTGAAAAGAAGTGTTTTGGTACGTTCTTTAACTGTATAGGTGAGCTATAACTAACCAATATTGCGCAAAATGGCGTACTTACGGGTGACCGTGATGCCGTTTTCAGGCCGTGACTAGCGCACCGTAGCCAGAATACTTTTTTAAACATGAAAAGAAACATCTACACTTGACAAGCAGCATTTTGGTGTATAGTACGCTCGCATACGCCTTTTTGTTTTGGAGTTATGACTGAAGAAAAAGAAAGAAGAACGAATCCATATTTTTGCGGTTCGATTTTGCAACTCTTACGAAGGTTAGCAAGACTTTGCGAGTAGGTTACCACTTGAATAGCGAAGGTCTTTTAGTTCATAAGTTTAGAACTAAGCTTTGTGACAGTTTTCCTGCGAATTCTAGTATACCCTACTTACGGAGTGCTACCGTACTCTGTGACAGCAGGAAGAACACGCTGATTGCAAACCGGCTCTTTTCTCTTTAAGGATAGAGGAAATTCATCATCAGGAGGCTACTGTGCTCATTAAAATCTTTCCTCTCCATTCCTGTTTTTGGCTTGGTTTCGTTGTCATGACTTGGCATTGTTTGAATTGCCTCTGAGTGTTATACAACCTTCAGCATGTTCAGGCAGCTTCATCTCGTGTTATAACTGGAAGGGCCTGAACATGTCTACCCGGGAGTCCCAACACCGTCAGTGTATTTATTTATTTCTTTTGGGAGGGGAGGGGCTACTGAGAGACGATTCAGCTTAGCTCCGTCAGTACAGTTTTTAAAATGTTATTCCTCTTGCCACCTGGCGATTTCGTTCACCTTAAGGTAGACTTCAGGTAGCTAGTGATGGAGTTTAGATATTCTCCACTAACCCCTGAAGTACGATGGCGTCTTATTTTTGCTGCCACCTGACATTCTGTTGAGCAAAGAAAAGAGTTAAAACAGACCCCTCGAAGTGCATGGGCTGAGACAGCTCTCCTTATAAAGGGATTGAGAAAATAAACTCCCCCAAACAGTCCTTCTTGTGGTGGTACCGAAAATGTCCTGGAGGTAAACATGGAGGAACAGGAAGACATAAACACTTGAACATGTATCGCCTCACACTGAACACATGTCACGTCACAACAAACCCACGTCGCGTCACTCTGAGCTTAGGCAGTGAAGAGTGCCTGTTGCGGTGAAGTGGGGTGATGTTCGGAAGTGTATGTGTGCGTAATGGGAGGAAGGGAAAGACAGGAGGGAGTTCAGCCTCTGCAGTCCGGTGACGTGTATTTTCCTCCTCCCAAAAGGTTGTGTTTGGCTTAGTCTGATTATTTGTCTGTCTTTGTCTTTCTGCCGGCAGCATTATGAAAGAAAAAAGAAAAAATACTGTTGGAAGGAACTTTACCTAATTTAGAATAACGGCTGGGGACCATCAGAGGAACAGGTGATTAATTTTTACACGAAGAAGGTCAAAGGTAAAGGTCAAAAGGGGCTATGGTATTGCGTTGGCGGAGGTGTTTGTTCTTTGAGTGCTCTTGTCTGTTTTATTTTTACAGATACCGGATTATTTCATTAATTTCAGAAAAGCTCTCAGGTAGAAAAGTAAGTAGTGAAGAATACCTATAATTCCACTAGTTTTAAAAAATTCACCTACACTTGATAAGATCGTCAGAGGAGTGACAAGATAAAATAAAAATAAAATTATAAAATGTTAGCCAAAGGATTTCTCCACGAATGCGTATCGCCCACCAGCACTAAAAGAGCAAGATCAGCAATCCACTGGCAATCATATCAGTGCAGCTTCACAAAAATCGAACCAAAAAAAAAAAAAGTCAGTATTTTGCTGTGTACACCTATTAAGTTAAATATCACGCTAGCAATCAGAATCCTGAAGGCAGAGGTATTATGTTGGTGAAGGCCATGGAGTATAACAGGCCTTTGAAGAATTTCTAATAGTTTCCCTTTAAATAGCCGTTCTCTTCGTTGAGGGGACGACAGAAAATGGTGAGTAATGGCAAGCTGAAAAAAAAGTATTTTTTTTCATTGCAAAATCCTTTGGCAGTCGGAGGCATATCATCAGAGCTTCACCAAAATTATTAACAAACAAGCCATATATCCTGGGATGCTGTCCACAGAGTTTGGATACAATTTGCCCATTTGATTTTGAGATGTTTTGGGAACAGCCAGACAGACACACAGGCACACAAACACATAAGCAAACTTAGGCGATTACATTATTGCCTCACTAGGCGTGCGATAATAAAGGCTTAATCGGACAGAAGGGGTTAAGTTCTGTGTGAGAGAAATGGAATACTTAACCCTTGATTCAGATGACATATTTTATTGGGTTATTCATGCTTTTGGATGGTTTTATTGCACTTAGGAAAGGCACTTACTGAAGACATAACAAATGTTATATCTAACCCCTTGGTTATGGCTCTCCGAAGCTGAGTAAAAGCGCCTGTTGGTAGCAAGAATACACCAAGACTGATGTGCTTGAGTTAGAGAGGGTAGCTACTTCACTACGATGACCTTTTAAAACTGTCATTGCTACCGCCAGATGACATTATTTAGCTTATGAGAAAGTTTTTGAACCGGAGAAGTAAGATAGCCTTCATTCCTCCCATGCATTTTATACACAAATCACTATGAATCAGTCACGTGTGTGTATTTGTGAAGAGTGAATGTGAAGTGTACCATTGTGAAGTGTACGTAGTGGAGTAGTAGCGGTAGGCAGCCCTGTCCAGGGAAGTACTACCGCCAAGGTAACGGGAGACTCAGGGAATAGCCTGGATTCCATTTTCTCTCCTAGGCCTTGGTAGCTGGTTACACATCTTTCTGCCTCAATCATCAGAGGGCATCAGGCTGCCCTCTTTACGCAACACACACATCCACATTATATCACATTGCCTTAAACCAGGTATCCTCTCTCCATAAAACATCAATCTTGTCATTACAGATCATACACTTTTCACAACACATCCCTGCTCTCCCCCCCATAAAAAGAACCATGGCTGCTGCTATACTGGGAATTAGTGCGGTGGTTTCTCGGGTGACCACCACCGGCAGGGCAGGGTCGTTTGCACATGGCCCTCCCGTTCGTCATCAAGCGACTGTGCATTAGTGCGGTGGTTTCTCGGGTGACCACCACCGGCAGGGCAGGGTCGTTTGCACATGGCCCTCCCGTTCGTCATCAAGCGACTGTGCCACCCCCAGTGTTGCGGCACCCTAAATCTGCTCGTCAGTGCAATAAAATTTTCTTTTGCAATATTAGAGGACTTCACTCCAACATCAACTCAGTTCAAAATTTCCTCCAGTTTGAATCCCCTGATCTGCTATTTTTGACAGAGACACAAGTAAGTTCCACTTCTGATTTAGCTAGATTTAATTTTCATGGTTATATCTTGATTCAAAATTTCAGACCCAAAGGAGGCATATGTTGCCTTGCTAAATCAGAAATTGTCCTGGAGGAGATTACTAAATTGTCCTTATTTTGACTACTCCATATACAAATTAAATTCTTGGTAAAATTAAGTATTTCTGTTGTGTTTATCGTTCCCCTAATGCCCCTCCAGAGCCGAGTTTATTTGACTCTGTCTTCACAACTAAGTGTCCTCAGCATTAATACTGGATCAGAAATTATTATTCTGGGTGATTTTAATGTCCATATGATGAATGGCTCATTTATTCAGCCAGAACTGATGACTCTGGTCTTGAATGTGAGCTATTTGCAGACCCATTTAATCTCACCCAGTTACTCAGTCAACCCACCCGTGTACCAGACAACCCCGATCGAAATCCCCACCTATTGGACTTGTTTCTAACAACCAATTCAGATAATTATAGTGTCGAAGTGAAGTCCCCCCTCGGATCCTCGGATCATTGTATGATTCAAGTCACCAGTTTAACATCTACCACACCCTCCTGCTCTGAACAGGTCGTGGTGACTAAATGGCACTACGACAGGGCAGACTGGGAGGGCTCCATAATTTTTTCATGGATGTTCCTTGTACCTCCTTTTTCTCCCAAGATGCAAATTCCACATTGGGCCACATACAGGATTTCATTAAAGTCGGCATGGAAACATTCATTCCCCATCATAGTTACAGAAAAAGCTGTAATTCTCCTAAATGGTTTGAACACAATTGTGCTAGAGTAAAAGAACATAAAACAATAGCCTATAACACTTATACAAGGACCAAAACCAAAGAAGCCTTTAACTATTATAGAAATATCAGAAACCATGTTAAAACTATTATCAATCTTTCTAAATCAAACTTTCTGCATAGACAGGCTAATAAACTACTAAACAACCCAAATGATAACAAAATATTCTGGTCAGCCCTTAATTAATTCAAAATTAACTTCACTACCTCCTCTTCCGTTCCACCTTTACAGTCCCCCAATGGAAATCTAGTAAGTGACCCACGTGGAAAAGCCAAACTTCTTGTTGACATTTTTCCAACAAACTCAACCCTAAATACAGAAAATTACAATTATCCTGTACTTGATTTTGATTCCCCTCAAATATCTTCTTTCACGATTCACACCAGATACGTATAAGCTGTATTACAGAATCTCTCAACAGACAAAGCTACTGGTCCATATGAAATTCCTTCAATAGTACTTAAAAATTGCTCCTCAGTGTTGGCTCCTGTATTGGCAAAATTTTTCTGCTTATGCATCCGTACCTCAAGTTTTCCAGCCTCTTGGAAAGAAGCAAATATCCATCCTGTTCCTAAAAAGGGGGCAACTTCTGATCCATCAAACTATAGACCAATTGCAATAACTTCCATTCTTGGCAAAGTTTTTGAGACGCTAATTAACAAACACATAATCAAGCATCTAGAAATCAATAAATTAATCAATGATCGGCAGTATGGATTTAGACAAGAACGTTCAACTGTAGACATTCTTTGCCTTCTTACCCATCAGATTAACAAAACAATAGACCAACACGGTGAAACACACACAATAGCACTAGATATATCAAAAGCATTTGACAGAGTATGGGACCGGGCCTTATTGTCTAAGATGTCACACTATGGCCTTGCATCACTGGTTCCTCTAATTTTTACTCACCTTCATAATAGAAAAATATGGGTCATGATAGATGGTATTTATTCTCAGTTTCATTCCATAAATGCTGGCGTACCTCAGGGATCAGTTTTGGCGCCAACCCTCTTTCTCATTCACATAAATGACCTCCTATCTGTCACTCACAACCCAATACACTCTTATGCTGATGACTCGACACTTCATAGTTCTTTCACATTTAGTACCTCCTTTACACAATTCGATATTACAAATTCCCAAATAAACACAGCAATTTCTCTGAACCAGGACCTTTCTAAAATTAATAAATGGGGACAAACAAATCTGGTCTCATTTAATGCTCAGAAAACTAAATACATTAATTTCTCCAACAGAAAGAATCCCTCAGACTCTCACATAATATTAAATGATGTCAATATTCCCATATCCACTACAACTGATATCCTAGGTGTTACTCTAAACCCGAATCTAAGCTGGACAGCTTATGTTAAATCCCTTGCTAAAAATGCTTCCAAAAAATTGGGACTTATGTACAGAGTTCGTGAGTTCTTCACTGACGAGCAGATGGCCACAATATACAAAAGTCATGTGCGTTCTCAGATCGAATACTGTTCACCACTGTGGAGTGGATGTGGAGCGGTTGCATTGAGGCAGTTGGACAAAAATCAAAATAAAGCCATTAGATTAATCAATAATCCTGCCATCACGCAAGACCTTCCTCCATTATCAGTACGTAGAGATGTTGCTTCTTTAGCATTATTTTATAGATATTTTTACCGTAAGTGTTCAGACGAACTGGCTTCAATTGTTCCTCCCCTTCACATTTTCTCCCGAAATACTCGGGCAGTTGGGGGCGCCCATGAACTCACACTCTCTCCCCCGCAATGCAGAACCTCTGCTTATCAAAATTCATTTATCCCCAGAGGTACGAGTACTACTCTCTGGAATTCACTTCCTGGGAGTTGTTTCCCACAAACATTTGATCCATTTCATTTCAAATCCAGTTGTTATAAATATTTTATGAATGGAGGATGCCTTTAGGCACATGGACTTTTTTTTTTTCCTTTGTTTTTCCTTCCTCCACTCATTATCTAACAAAAAAAAAAAAACATTGTTCCCCAGTGTAGCATAGTTGTCGTAGTTATTGCTGGTTTTCTTTGTTCTTGTTGTTGTTGTCGTTCTTGTTAAAACTTCCCACATCCCTGTGGGAAGGTTTCTTGTTTTTTCATCATTCATTCATTGCCAGACGCCATGTATCCCAAACAGGGTGGTCAAGGGCTTAGAGTTAATTGTTTTACAGGGAGGGGCACTAATCCTCCACCAACCCCACTTGACACGTAGGGATGCCAACAGCATCTGGTGTTCCCAGGCGGTCACCCATCCAAGTACTAACCAGACCCAACGTTGCTTAACTTCGCTGATCGGACGGGAAGCGGTGTACTCAACGTGGTACCTCTTGTTTTTACCAATATCATTATTCATACTAATTTTAAAACTACAATAATTCAAAGGTTATTTGGCTTAGAGCCTTCAAATTTGGTCAGCATAGTTGGACAGTCGTCCACTTCATTTGGCGAAATATGGTTGCAATCCGTCAACCGGACCTCCGGATATTATCTGGAACACAGGAAAAGTGAGTCAGCCATGCTACCTCAAGAACCGCTTTAGCTAGGAAGCTGAAACGTTAGGACCAAATAGCCTTAAGGAGGACGCAGGCTGGAAGGGAGTATGATTTCAATCAGTGATTATTCTCAGACCACCTGGGGTAAAAAATTTGGACTTTCCCAGATAATCCAGATGTCACCTAATTTTCCGGACTTGGTGAACTTGTAGATTGTGATGACTTAAGCTGACATTCCAAAAATCAGTTACCTTGACCTCGCCTGGGGTAAAAAATTGAGACTGTTTCGGACATTCCGAATGCCACTTAATTTTCCATGAAGGATTAAAGCTAGAGCCAGCAAGCTTGGTGGACTATATAGACTGTGATGACCCAAGGTGACATGCACAAAATCAGTGATCTTGACCTAAAGGTCCCTTTATAGCTCGGCTTCTGGTAGGCAATGACTGTGGGAAGTTTTTCTTTATGAAGCTTGTCCTTGGACAGTGTTACGGTGTTCTAATTATTGTTTTCCATGTTCTTGTTCTTGTTGCTCTTCTTGTTTTTGTTATTGTTGCTGTTCCTCTTTTTGTTATTGTTGCTGTTCGTGTTTTTGTTACTGTTGCTCTTCTTGTTTCGTTGTTATTGTTGGTATTAAAATAATTGATATTGATTTTATAAATACTCGCACGTATCTCCAACCACATGTTCATCTCATACATTTCAGACCAATAGCACAGACACAGCAGACGACTCCAAGAGGGCGAACATTTCCGAACTGTGTTTTTTTTTTTTTTTTTAATGCGAGGAAGAAGGAACCAAAGGCCGCGAGCCCGCAATTATTGTTCCTTCCAAGAGAAAAACAAAATACAAGAGAGAGCCAAATTCAATATCCGATCATTTCGAGATGCCTGAACACACTGCTTTTGAAAGACCGGAGATCATAGGAAGTAGGAAATACAGAGGGAGACAGTTTCAGAGTTAATTTTGTCAATTTTCCCAAGAATATTTATGTTGATTAGTTCGTTAGGGTTAGGTTAGCTTAAGTTAGGGTAGGGTAGCTTGTTAAGTTTGTTAGGTGTGGTTAGGGTTATCAGTACATAAAGTAAAGAGCGATCTTCCATGGAAGTTAGGGCTTAGAATGAGGTGCTGGTATGGCTTGCTGCACCAGTACGGATTTTTTTTTTTTTTTTTAATGCAAAGAAAAAGGAACCAAAGGCCAGGAGCGCGCAAATTCTTCCCTCCATGAAAAAAAACAAAAACAAGAGAACAGAAAGACAAATTCAAGATGTGTTCATTTCGAGATACCTGGACACATTGCGTTTGAAATACTGGAAATCACAGGCAGTAGGAAATACAGACAGAGGGAGACAGTTCCAAAGTTGACCTGTAGCTTACATAAAGGACTGGGAGTAACGGTGAACTCGTGCATTAGAGAGCTGGACAGAAATGTGATGAGAGTTTGTTGCCAGTCAGGTGCTATGCGCCGTCCGTAATGGTGAGGTATGCAAGCTGACAGTTCAGAGGAGCAGAGACCATTGACGTAGCGATAGAAATATGCCACCAAGGCGGACATACCGTCTCCAGCACTTGATATGTTGCTGTTGTCTCAGTTGTTATGTAAGACAGTGTGATACTGTGTGTTGTATGGTGCTGGTGTAATGTCAGGTTACGTGCTACTCATAGCGTACATGTGTTGTCTACTGGTATGTCAGTGCTTTGCAACCATTTTCGAAGTACGTCACCCTCGGGACTTGGGGCCGGCCAAACATACTGTATATAAGCATACAACACACATACACACACACACACACACACACACACACACACACACACACACACACACATACTTTCGAGAAGATCAGTCTGTATGAAAAAGGGATCGTGAATAAGTGTAATTAGTAGTTTTCAGTTTTATCACCCACAGATTGTGTTGGGAATATTATCATTGTAGTAGGGTATTTAAAATTTATTGTCCAAACGTGAGTACCCCACCTAAACCAGTTGGATTTAGAATTTCATTTTAGTTTAATAGAATTGCCGAGAAGACAATACGGAATACGGGTATGTAGGAATTGCTTGAGTTTGAAGGACGCAAGCTCCACCATCACCATTCACCAGTGATGATTGGCACCCTAACATATGACTGTACTAAGCACGTCACCCCTGGTCTCCCTGCCAACCGGATCTTAGCCTGGGTCACCCCTGGACGACTTGTTACCGTGGGTGATCAGCGCTGGTCTGTATAGGCTGTGCTTGATTGTACCGTAGTGAAGGGTATTGTGGTAAAGCAGGATGAAAAGTGTATAGACAGTATTTGTTTTGGACGAGGATCAGGGGACATTGACTGCTTCACTACGAGGACGACCTTTCTCCCTTTCTAGTTCACCTGTCCAGTAATTGTAATCAGGTTTGGAAGGACCTCTCCGACCGCGAAAGTGTACCCTGGTGTAGCGTACCGTGGTGAAGTGTGATGAAGCGCGGAGGTGTGTGTGTGTGTGTGTGTGTGTGTGTGTGTGTGTGGCGGGAGGGAACGGGATGCAGAGGGACATTAAGGAAGAGTGAAAGTCGGACCCAAACAAACAAAAGGCGGACGGGAAACTGTTTTAAAGAAGAGTCCTGTTTGATTGGCCAAGGTTGTTTGGATGTCGTTTAGTAAGTGAAAGTAAGAAGGTTGAGTGCGTGTTGCCCTTATGTGGCCGGTGTGTCTTTTCATGTGAAGTTTGTTTGTTGAATGTAGCTGAATGCTGCTGAGTGCTGTTGGAATGCATTTTGTAAGTGAAGGTAAGTAACTGCAATATCTCGAGTTCCGCTGCTGAACCCGACCTTCAACTAGAATGGAGCCTGCCAGCCGTAATTAGCGCTTCCCGATATGGGCGAGGTGCACGTGAAAATGGATTATGTTTGTATGTGTCATAGTCTGCATTATTTTGTCTAGATATGGCCCGACAGAGAACGAGCACAAGCTAATTAGGGGACATACTACCAACCCTTTTAATATCCGCCGCGTCTTTGGTTCCGAATCGTAGACTTGAGAGTAAGGAAGTTGATTGTCTTCCTTTTTGTAACGCGAATTTCCTTCTCACATTTTCTCTTAACTTCAAAATATTATAAGTTACGGTAATTCGTTCCTATTTTGTTACCAATGATTTTTCCTGTTTATAATTGTTTCAGCTTGTTTGACGAGTAAGCAGCTGCAGGTAGTTAAAGTTTTTTGTTATTTCTTCACTGATTATCTTTTCCTTTTTCATCCTCTTCTTAAAACTGTTTATAGGTCAATGTAAAAGTTAAGCATTCTTGTGGTATTTCATCACTTATATTTTCATCCTTTACTGTTTGGTGAATGTAAAGGTTAAGATATGTTGTTATCTCGTCAAGTATTTTTCCTCGTTTAGGATCGTGTATTTCAACTTTTCTTTAGTAATTAAGGGTTAGATCATTGTCATGTATCCGCTCCTTGCCTGCCGACATGAAACACCCGTCCTTACACACACACACACACACACACACACACACACACACACACACACACACACACACCATTCTTTTCAACGCTAAGCTGGATTAAGAATAAAAAGCATTAATTCCCTCACTGATAGTTTTTTCTTGTAAACTCTGGACGATACGACTCAAGTTAGAGCGAACTTGTAATAGAGAAGGAGTTAATGAAGACTGTCCTTCGGTGAAAAGCAAAAGCGAAACATAGGAAGAATCGTAGTGAAAGGGTTAATATGTCATCATAGTAAATAGATTAACCACTTCATTACGATGATTTATTTCTTATTTACTTTTTACTATAACCAGACGATTTCTGTCAGGTTAGGGAAGGCCAGTTACAGTGAAAGCGTCAAAAAGCCCCCGGTAACCCCTTCACTGCGAGGCTGTCTCCCATAACCTAAGCTGAATATATAAGGAGTTTGGTGGTATTAAGAAAAAAAGTATTCGTAGTGATGTGATTCGTCTTTGATTTCAATGGCGTCTTAATGTAGGTTATTACTGCTGACTACAGACGATTTTATTCAGCTTAGGAAATCGCTCTCACACCGAAGAGGGTTTGGCGGATATACTCAGACAATTACAGTTGGAAAAAGATCAGAACAGAATCAAATCGTCTTCAGATTGATGTAATAAAATAAGAAGACGAAGTGTCATAAAAAGCCTGTGTCGTAGTGAGATGGTCGATGGGCATTCTGAGTCCTTCGTGTGTGGAGTTCAGTGGGTCGACTTTGCAACAGTCTTTTTTCAGTCTGCCTTTTCCTTACCCCATGACCGTCAGTCTCTCAAACGCTCTGTGTCCTCGTATATTGGAGCGAGTCTTGACTCTGTCGTTTCATTGTTTAACTTACTTTGTGTGTGTGTGTGTGTGTGTGTGTGTGTGTGTGTGTGTGTGTGTGTGTGTGTGTTAAGGATCATATTCGAGTAAGTTTTTTGTGTCTGTAACTTCGAAGGAGGTTATTTTAGAGAAGAGAGTGGCTAGGAGAGTGCAGCAATCGGAATGGGATGGTTGGAAGGAGGAGAGAGGACAAGGCAGAGATCAAGAAAGATAATATATAAATAGAGAGTGAGAGACTGACTAGGAGAGTTTATGAGAGTGTGGTGTTTTGGAAAAGAGAAAAGACAGAGAACAAGGTGGAGAGACAGTGTGAAAATATGTAAAGGAGGGTGATGGGGTGAGGGGAAACAAGGTGGCGTTACTGGGTGGGGACAGAAATGCATGAAAGTCCCCTTGCTGAGACCATCCCCTCACTTGATGTGGCGTCAGACTATAGATGGATAAAAAGGGAGACATGCAGGAGGACGGGTTGGGAAGAGATTTGGCACATTGGTTCGATTTTGTTTAATTTTTTATACTGCCAATCGACTTTATTCATCCAAGGGGAAAGCTCTGAAGAAGTGCATTGTGTATTTATCCTTCCTTCTATGTGGGACATCTTAATAGCTTCTTTTTTTCCCCACTGCCAAGCGATTTAATTCAAGTTAGAAGAGAAAAAGTGTCCAATTCTTTCAGCACGTAGGAAATCTTGACTCTTTTTTTTTTTTTTTCCCAGCTATTGCCAGGCGAATGTGTTCAACTAAGGCGTGCTTTACAGTCCATTAAAGGTTAAGAAGAGTCACCATTAACCCTTGAAGGACGTAAGGAGTCTTATTCGTTTGATTTTTATTACCGTCAGGCGATATTTTAGGAGTGGCATTCCGTCCCGCAAGGGTTAAAAGTTGTCCCCAGTAACCCTTCCAGGACGTGAGAAATCTTAACATTTTTTTTCCACAGCCAGACTATTAATTCAACTTGAAAGTGGCCATCAGACTACCATGTTGTGTATTTATATAGTTACTTTGACAGGAAAATAGTTACTTTGATAGGAAAAGCAAAAACACTCCTTGGCTCTTAGAGTTTACCATCAGCAGAATTAACCCGCCTGGTGTTACCCGGAATAGATTACTAGAGTTTTCCCGCCTTATAATACTTTAACTTTTAAGGCTCGTGTGACTCACTTGGCTGAATACAATCGTCTGGCGTCAGCACAGTGGCTTACTAGAGTCGTTACGATCATGAGAGGGTTCAGGAAAACGACATAGGTGGCAGCACAGTTATTTATTTGTCTCCGTACACAAAAATAAAATAATAATAGATTTCCAGCTCAAGGCAATATATTAGAGGCCGTATCCTCGTAGGCTTAGGAGGCTCCTCAGCACCTCTTAGCGACACATTTCCCGCATTGCACGTGAGTATTTTCTTTTTCCCTTTAATCACGATGGCTTCTTTCATAACTTCACCTCTACAACTTCCTGACGATTTTATTTAAAGTTTACAGGAGGCCTTTTGTACTGGCGAGGTTAGGGGAGACCATTTTTGCATCCCCCTGAGTGCCAGAGGTCCGGTGTTGATCTAAGGAGAATCGTATGGCAGTAGCGAGAATGAAATGGAACAGCTGGCATAGTAAAAGGTTAGTGTTTTTTGCCTTTGTAATTTTGGATGTGACTGCATACATAACTCATTTGAGAATACTTCAGTGCCAATAAAATGCGATGACATCTTTTGTAGTTGATCCTTGCTACCAACAGGCGACTTTATTCAGCTTAGGAACGACCTCCTGAATAGTGAAAGGGTTAGAAAAGTCTCTCTTATTCCCTTTCATAACACGGAGCTCTCGAAACTGAAGAAGATCGTGTAGCGGTAGTGAGGACGACATTTAGCAGCCTTTCTTTACGTGTTCATTTTTGTACATGAACATTACTAATGTCCTGTATGTTTTGTATTCTGTGACCATATCAGAAAGATACAAATACAAGAGGACATTAAGGTCAAGCAATGTGTGCAAAATAAATCGCTGAGTAAAAGGTGTTAGAAGGTCTCCTATCCCAACAAGCGAACGACCCATAAACTCTAACAATAAATTAAGTGGATTGGCTGTAGAGAGCAAAGCGGCAAACTACTAGTCCTAGCTAGAGCGGGGGCAGGGGGTATAGTGAAGCTCTCCAAGTGAAGCCTAGTAAGGGCCAAGATGTATTAAGTCCTCCTAGTAGTGACAGATTGAAGTGCAGTTGTGCTAATGAAACATTATAGCTAGCTGTTCTTTCAGTGACCTATTGAGACCTTTCGGTAAGCCTTTCTTAGTAAACTTAGAGAGAGCTAGGAACGTATCCTCGTCGTTAAGATGGCTTCCTAACACCTCCTCCAGATCAGTTGATTTCTGCGTATGGAACGTTAATATTCTCCTGAATGAAATTTTTGCAACATTAGTCGATATCAGAAAGAATTAGACGGCATACAAGGGAATAATAAGGTGTAGTATGCCAGATAAATTGTCAAGGAAGAGGTGCTATAAAGCCATCTAAACTGAGCGCAGTATGACTCCTAGCACAGATCTCTCAGTAGAATACCTAGCGAGACCTACAGCAGACTCGTAGTAAGTGTTGGTAGTAACGATATTAGTGAAGGACTGTAATCTTAGCACAAGAACTCGACATCACCATGGATCACGTCACAGTGAGGGCGCTTCACAGGTGTGGCTTACAGCGAGTTTGTACACCCGTCATTGCCAGGCCACGGCAGGGCATGACAGGGCAAAGCAGGGCAGGGTTGGGCAGGGTAGGGCAGGACAGGGTGGGACAGGGCATGGTAGGGCTGGGCAGGGCAGGGCAGGGAAAGGTGGGTTGGGCAGGACTTGGTATGGAAGGATGGGAAGGTAAAAATAGAAATTAAGGCGTGGAGTAGAGACCTGTTGGTCCTGACACTCCCGTGGTGATACCACCTGTAGCAATGCCTGTTGTGCCCAGACCCAGTCCGCCGGTAGTGACACCGGTTCCAGTGGACACAATGGCGTCCTTGTGGCCGATGATCTCACCGGCAGACTCAGCGGCCTGGCTGAGGGCAGACTGCAGGTCACCTCCGCTGGGTAGGGTTGGGTTTTCACCATCAGCGTAGTTGATGAAGAAGATCTCTGGCGCAACCTGTTCTGGTGGTGGGAACTCCAGTACGCTGTGGTCAATCTCTGGACGCTTGTTGAGCACGTAGATCACGTTCTTCTGCTGTGGCGGCGGCACCACCACGGGGTCGGTACCGAACACGCCGCCCTCAGGGGTGTGGATGAACACAATGTTATGCTCAACTCGCGGGGGCGCCACGTCCGGTCTGGGCCCGATGATGGGAGACACCCTGGGTGCGCGGTACACGAACAGGTTGCGGCGCACGATGGGGGTAACGCAGCTGCCGTCCACCTGCAGCAGTTGACCATCGGGGCAGCCACCAACATGACCTACACCCACGCCTGTTCCGCCGATGGGGCCTGTAGTGAAACCTCCTGTGCTTATTCCTCCCGTGGTGAAGCCTGTGGTGGGTCCGGTGCCCAGAGTGA
>NC_137063.1:31464358-31481858 GCF_032717465.1 Coenobita brevimanus | reverse complement strand
TCACTGCTTCTCTCATCGCATCTGTTACCAACCACCAACCACCAACCACCAACCACCGCCACAGCCACAACATTTCTACCAATATCACCATCTGCATCAACCACAGTCGTCACCATCTGTCACACCAAACTACCACCATTCTAACAACCACCATCTGTTTCGGCCACCGCCACCACTATCCGCCTACAGCCCCAGTCCTCTCTAGCTACCACCATCCTAACCACCACCATCTCATACCCATCATTCCTGCAGTACCCTCTCCAACCACAATTACTACCACCATCACCCACCACTTTGCACGCCGTCAGCAGTAACTACCACCATCAACCACAACTACCACCTAACTACCGGTACATTACACGTCATTAATCTACACCCACCACCATTGCTACCACAACTACCATCATTACCACTAGCACTACTACTAACACCATCACTATCATCATCACTAACACCAACATCACCACTACCTTCTTCCTGTACCATTATCACCACCATACCTTCTTCACCTATCACTGCCACACCACTACCACCACAACCACGCCTGCTACCACCATCGCTACCACTACTACAGCCGTCATCACTATCAGTACCATTCACCACTAAACTTCCACTATAACCTTTCCAACTACTACTACCATCACTACTGTCGTTAATCGCAGCAACTACAACTACCACCATCAGTCTCCCCGCCACACCACCACCACCACCACCACTACCAGTATGACAACTACCATCATTAGTCTCCACCCAACGCCACTATCATCACTACCACCACCACCACCTCTACCACAGATACCAGCATCACTCAACTCACTGCTACCACCACAACCACAACCACCACCATCAGCCACAACCACCACCATCAGCCACAACAACCACCATCACCACCATCACTCTCCTCATCCAGGCTATAGAGGCTCTCCTAAACGTTGCGCAAGAGACGCCTATCCACGAACCTCATCTTTACTTTATGAGCAAACGTCCCCTATCTTCTGCCTCCCCTACGCTCTCTCTCTCCCTCTCTCTCTCTCTCTCTCTCTCTCTCTCTCTCTCTCTCTCTCTCTCTTGCTAGGCTTTTGACCCTACCCACTCTGTAAGGAAGGGAACACGTAAGTCTTTGAATCACCACCTGTTGTTCGTTTTTGGATGTGCATTTGTTACCTGTCTTCGGATGTACAAATGTGGATGTACAGATGTTGACTTTGTTTACATATTTTAATGAAAGAAAAATAATCTAAGGCCGGGACCTGAAAAATTTACATATTACACAGAAAGCTAAGCAAGAGACTGTTAGGAAGATGTTCAGCTCTTTGAATGTGCAGCTCACGACTCAGCGGTTATTGCCTGTTCTGTGTGTGTTACGCAGGTGTAAGGATGTATGGCCTGTTTCACTAGATACTCTGGTGAGTTTTTTTCTTTTTTTTCCTGCTTTTGTGTATTTTTGTCCATACTTCTTAATCTTGCACATTTTATTTGTTGTTATGATCATCAGTGTAATCCTCACTTTACCTCCACCTACTGTATATACATAAATAGGATAGATTGGATCCAAGAACAGGAATAGGCCAAAATAATGTGTAGATATTTAATCAAAGTGCCCAGTGAAAATGTGCCGCATTTTCATTCACGTTTCATTTGAACCTTGGAAATTCATAAAGTTGAGAAACAGTTATGAAAAAGACGGTGTTCAACTGCTGGCTGTTTATAAATGCGTTAGTGTAGAGTTTGGTTTTGTGCCGTACTACAAAACGGTAGCCAATATTACCCTCTTGACTCAGGGGTCGTATTCTTGCAACAGCTATAGATGAATTTTATTATCTTAGGGGAGACCTTTTGTAGAGAATGGGTTGGTGAAAGTTGTATTTAACCCTCTAGCCCGAAACTTCTCTTTTGAATTTGCGATAGAGGGAATAAATGAAAGAAAAGATCATCAGACTGAAGAAGTTAATGGGCATACTCGGAATCGTGAAGGGGAAGGCAGATCGGTGAGCAGTTGACTTCGTTATCAAAACAGGAATACAAGAAGTCAGACCCTTCTCCCTCGGTATGTGACGTGAATTGCAGTCTAAGTATTTTCAAGCCTCAAAGGTGTGTAAAAATTGAACGCCATTTATTAGGGTCCTCCTTACCCATTCGCGTGTTTAGTTTTAATAAGGCGGCTGTAACTTTCTTGGCCATGCTGCCCCGCCTCCTCGCAGCGAATTGGCCTGTGCTAAAAAGTAAAGTTACACCTCTTCCTTTGTGCGGTTACGTTTTATGGTATTTAACGTTTTTTCCTCACTCGGCTCTAGGCTACATCACCACCTACAGGATGTGTATAACTGCGTGCTGCAAGAAGAAGTTATTGTACTCATCGTCATCATCATCATCATCATCATCATCCCATACCTATTTCTCACTAATCGATGGTGTGGGAGATTTGGAAAAGGGAAAAAGAAATGTGAATTATGTGGGTTTTCTTTGTTATTCAGTCCATGGTTAATTACAGAAAAAACTTCCCCTTAAATGTCATTGCTACCTGATTTGCTAGTTGCCTCAATTTACTGTAATAAGTATATGTGAAACGTTGTGGTAGGAAGGAACACATACCAAACTTACAATGAGAACTGCCTCTGTGTTGACTGGGAAAATAACACGAGTTGAAAAATAAGTATGTTCGTTCGCCCGCTCGATAGATAGATAGATGGATAGCTTGGTAGGTAGATAGAAAAATAATGGCAAGGAACTGCATTGGCGATGGTCTGTCAAGGTTCGCCCAGTCACGAGTCAGCATTCAGGCTGGGGGCGTGGCCTACTTTCGCCAAGTTATAATGAAAACATTTTGTTAATTCTTGTTACTTCCAAGCAAACTTGTATTCCTCTTAGGGAAGATTCCAGTAAGATGACGGCTTTTGCATCTGTTCGTGGTATTTACAGACGACTTTATTCACGCTGGGAGAAACCTCTGTACGTTGACAGCTTTTGTACCAACATTTTATTCTCGCTGCCAATGGATGACTATTTCAGCTTACAGGAGACGTGACGTATAATTATTTCGCAAAATTAAAATAAATGAATTTTATGCCATTCCTTGGTGATTGAGCCCTCTCTTCGATGTCCGAACTGAAGGGATTACGGTGACTTAATGAACCCCTGTTTTGTGATGGGCTTGTAAAGCATAAATAAAACGTATTTGCAAGAGGAAAAATAAAATAGCTGCGTCACCATAGTGAAGTAATTATCCCTTTCTCAGTGATCAGTTGTTAACCCCTTCATTACGAAAGGATTTGCCTAAACTTTAAGATGACCAGTGTCTCACAATATCGTTATCGTAGTTAAAGGGGATTAAAAAAGTAAAATCCTCATCACTTCACTCTAGCGCATTTTTTTATGACCTGACGGAGATCTCTAACCCTTATCAGAGCTGGTGATGGCCAGGTGTGAGGGTCGATTTGAAACCAACGAAGGAGATTTATTTCTTCTTCATAACTAAGGCTCTTGGAATTTTATGCAACCACGTCATACTGTAATTGTGGGTGTGGACCAGCGCCGTCAGGTGAAAGAAAAAATGATTCTACAAAAGCTTAAAAAACAAAAGAAAATCGCCCAAGGGCTGCTAGGAAAAAAGAAAGGAAAATCGTCATCGTAGTGGAAGGGTTCACTATTTCTGAAGATATTCAGCTAATTCAACATTTTTTTTTTCTACATATTGAACTACTGACCATTATAGGATGTTAGCTTGAACTTTGGAATTTTCAGTATGTAATTTTAGTGTATTCAGCTCGTTATTTTTTATTGTTCAACACTGATTTAAGATATCTAACTCGGATTTTCTGAATTTCATCTTTGATCTTTGGATTTTCGATTTGCAATTTTAGGATGCTCATTTAGGATTTTCTGATGTTCAGCATGTCGGAATGTACAGTTACGGCCAGTGGTTCCTTTACACTGTCAGACTGTGTCAGTGCTTAGCGAATGGTCTTTCTGAGCGAACTTATTCATGAGGGTAGGAATGGTTTGAACTTCACTTCATTAGCACGTGAACACTGTTTCGAAGCTGTGTCGGAAACTTGTAAGAACTTTTTAAAAGAAAAGTAAAGGTATTATTTAAGCGGGTTCGAAGGGTTGGTGTCTCGTTTGACTGGTTCCGAGCCCCAGACGCGCAACAGGACTAATGGATTCAACTGTACTATTTTTATCTCTAGATTTGAGTATTGAATAAAAATGTTAAAATAAGACGAGTTTGTAAAGCTTAGTTATTAGAGGCTACAACAACAGCAACATTTACAACAACAACAACATTTACAACAACAACAACAACAACATTTACAACAACAACAACATTTACAACAACAACAACATTTACAACAACAGCAATAACTACGATCACCATTGCAATAACCACAACTATCACCGTTATCAGACCCCCACCACCGCTAGCACCATTGATAGTCAGCACCACCGCCCGCATCAACATCCACTATGCCTTTGTTATCCCCTCTATTGTGTACTTAGAATGGACGGAAGGCAGTGTCTCAAACGGACGCGCCGGGACGGAGATGAATAGCTCTTTGATATGTCTTTTTCTCTGTCCCACTCCCCCACTACCCCCACCACAACTACCAGCACTGCATCTATCACAGTTACTCTCAGTCACCACTTCAGAACTACTAGCACTGCCACAACCGTTGGCACAGATACAATCGCCATTACAACCAGAACTACAGTCGTCTACCATCATCACAACTACGACCACATCTTCTGTCATCACCACCACGTCACAACCACCATCACAACTACCACCACAACTTCTGTCATCACCACGACCATCACTATTATAACCACAACTACCACAATTACTACTACAACCACAACTAATATCTTTACATCTCCATAACCACTCCTATATACACTACCACCTCTGCGGCTACCACCACCACCACCACCACAACTATCTTTCATTATCATAATCACTGCCACGACTACATATCATAAAAACGAAAGATCGATCCCGACTGGTTAGGGAACAGTTTGATGGGAATTTCGGTAACCATTTATAATCCGAGGAAGTGTTTTTCATTTAGTTTTATCCCCAGACAGTTTTATCCGGCTTAGGAGAGCCATTTCAGACTGGAGGAGTTAAATACAGCCTCCATTAAGTCCTTCATCACTAGAAGTCTGTCCCAAGTTGGATAAAATCGTCTGGAAGTAGCAAGAATAAAGTGGAAAATGTCGACGGAATCAGGGAATTCAAGAAAAATTTCATTTATCTTCCAGACGTCTCCAGTGTCCTAAAAACACCCGCACTAAAGCCATCACACCAGTCCTAAATAAGGTAGTTTTAGCATGTTTCAGTACTGACGTTTCGTTGGTGCTCAGACGATGCCTCAATAAACGAACTGACCAGAGAGTACCGAGAGTTGGAGGGAGAAAAAAGCTACTGCCTTCGTGATACACGGCTGTCAGCATAATTACCACAACTACCAACACTGCCTACATTTACCAACATAGTTACCATCACTACCGCTAAGGTTCCCAGTTCCTCTGCAGACAACACTACCATAATACCTGCAACTTCCAGTACACCTACAACTATCACCATCATGCCTGACTACTAGAACTACTACTAATGCCCCACAAGCACCGTACCACAACTAGACTACCTCCAGAACCATGACCATAATCCCTCTGCTATGTACTTCCAGTGTACTCCTATATAACTACTAATAGTTCCACCACAGCCTATACTGCCAGCGTTACCACCATCATACACTTCTCCAACTACGACAGTTCCTCTAACTACCATCACAGCCACTACCACTACCACCAGCATCACGTATCTCTCCAAGTACCGCAACTACCACAGTCCCAGGGACTCCCACAGCTACCAGCATTGTGACTCACCAGCAGCTTCATGATGTGGCTGGTGGGTTGCGATGGGAAGAAGAGGAAGGTAAGAAGAGATCAAGAGGACTGCTGTGCCAAACCCCAACACTGCCCAACCTTATATACTCCTCACCTCCATCCAGCCTTCCCTCCTTTCTCTCCATCCTTCCCTCCCCCCTTTCCTCCCCCCTCACCCTCACCTCCCTCCTTTCCTCCTTTCCTTCCTTCCTGCAGAGTCCTTGGCGCCAAAAAGTACCTTTCTTCTATTCCTTCGTCGTGTGTGTATCCTTCTTCTCATTCTTTTGCCAAGGATCCTTTCTCTCTCAGTCCACCCACTTCAGCCTCACCCCGTTTTCTGTTCATTGTGTTTTTGTCAGTTTTTCCACTCTTTTCTAGTTTACCAGGTTCTTGTAAAAATTTTCATTGCCTTTTCATTACAGAATTTTTGTCATTCGTTTTTATTCTTCTTTTATCATGTTTTTTTTTTCTTGGATTGGAATCGTGAACGCCTTAACCCTTTGTGATGTCTTAGAGCTGCAGACAATCACCGAAGAAGTGCCATCGGGGGTGAAAAGGACTAAATATCCACATAACTTTCTATCTGCCAATCTATCTGCATAATTTACATTGCTTGTCTTCTATGCATGTATGTATGTATGTATAAATGTACGAACATATCCAGCCATCTGTCAGTCCATCCATCCATCCATCAATCAATCATCTATCTATCTATCCATATCTACCTGTCTGTATCCGTCTGTCTATCCATCCATCCATCCATCCATCCATCCATCCATCCATCCATCCGTCAATCAATCAATCATCTATCTATCCATATCTACCTATCTGTATCTACCTACCTGTCTATCTGTCTGTCTATCTATCTATCTCTATCTATCTGTCTATCTATCTTTCTGTCAGTCTGTCTATCTATGTATCTCTGTCTGCATCTACATATTTCTCTGTCTGTTAATCTGTCTATCTCTCATTGTTTATCTGTCTATCATTGTTTATCTATCTACAAAATATGTATTTATATGCATTCTCTCTCTCTCTCTCTCTCTCTCTCTCTCTCTCTCTCCCCTTTCAGGCTGCAGCCATTGTTTTATTCACTGATGTTTACATTGCCTTTCACTGTTTCACTCTCTCTCTCTCTCTCTCTCTCTCTCTCTCTCACATCTATCTATTGATGGACAGTATGTACAGTATATATGTATTATATATAATCACTGTGTATATTCACAAACATATATATATATATATATATATATATATATATATATATATATATAATTTGACTATACTTGTTGGTCTATCCGTTTATATATTTTTCCACGTTCTATCCTCGTATTCATTCTTAATATTACTCATCTATCCATCCATCCATCTGTCCACCTACTCTTTATCCGTCTATTAATACCATCCTCCACCCAGCCATCCCTCTGTCAGTTAGCCTCTTAATTCACCGGGTTAGTTGTCGTTCCAAAAGTCTGTGAAGTGTGTTTCGATCCATCTATCAGTTTATATATTTATCCAATCGTATCCAGCCAATCATCCATCCTTCCTTCCAGATGTCAATCCATCCATTCATTCATATATTTATATAGCCTTTTCTACCCATCCATTCATAGTTCATTCATCTTCGTATCATTCCTTCCATCTACCCATCCTTTCATTCAGCCATTTTTCCTTTCATCTGTCCATCATTCCCATCTATCCGTTCGTCCACCCATCTGTCGTCCATCCATGCATCTCTCAATACATCTACCTATGTCTGTGTCTTTGTCCGACCATCCCCATATCTTTTTACCTGTGGCTTCAACTCTTTGTGTATCTGTCTGTCAGCCTTTCTGTGTATCTATATGTCTGTTTGGCTATTTGTATATCTATCTGTCTGTCTGTCTGTCTGTTGCTTCTAAATATCTATATATGCATATGTTTATCCGCTGCATGCATTTCCCCCCCTCCCTCTGTCCCTGCATCTGTTCATACCTATTTCCCTCCGTTCATCCACGTATCATATCCTTCCCTCCATCCATCCCTCCAGCCATCCACCTGTCCCTGCTTTCTATTTACCCCGCATTCTAGCTAGCCGGAGGGGTTGGTGGGTGGGGGAGAGCTTTCTACATTCCTATCCTTTCTTCTCCTATCACTCCTTCACCTCCGTCTGTCTCTATGAATCCTCCTCAAGTTTTGCCTGTTTTTCTGCCGCTGTCTGCCTGTCTGTCTGTGTAAATATATGTAGGTATCCCTGTACCGTATGTATGTAACTGTCTGTCTGTCTGTATCTATCGGTTATCAGTGTATCTATCTGTCGCTTATGTCCCTCTTTCTATCCTTTCCCCTTTCTGCGCGTCCGTTTGTTCATTCCTTCCCATCACTCAGTCTTTTGGTCTATTTATCTATATTTTCCTTCTTTTCTCCATTCGTATATTATTTGTCTTGTGTTGATCCGATGTTTTTCTATATATTGTTCAGTCCCTTTTCTACCATACGTCCATCCATTCAGTCCATTCTTTCTCTCCTCTCACCGTAGTCCATCCATCTCTCCATCCATCCGTTCATTCATCCTCCCTTCCTTCCTTCGACCTTTTCTTCCATCTTTCCTTCTTTCCTTCCATTTTTCATTCCTTCCATTCCTTCCATCTTTCCTTCCATCCTTCCTTCCATCTTTCCTTCTTTCCTTCATGCCTTCCTTCCTTCTTTCCGTCATGGCTTCCTTCCTTCTTTCCTTCATGCCTTCCTTCCCTCTTTCATGCCGTCCTTCCTTCCCTCTGTTTACTGCATTTTTGCTGCCGTTCATTCCCCCCTCCTTCGTCCATGTTACTCATCAATAGTCTCTCTCTCATTATTCTTTTCGTCACTCAATGTCTCCATTTAGTTACTCCTCTCCTTTCCCTCTTTCCCCACCTTCCCTCACTCTTCTCTTCCATCCCCCTTCCTTTCATTCTCACCATCCTCGCTTCCTACCCCTATCCCTGTCATTTCCTCTCCCCTCTCCCCTCACCCCACCTCTTTCTCACCACCCTTCCTTATTTCTTCTCTCCTTTCACTCCTATCACCCTCCCTTCATCTCACTTCACCCTCCTGCCTTCTTCCCACTCTCCTCCTCTCCTTTCTTCTTGTACTCTCACCAGGCACCAGGTATGATGTGAGTGTTCCCTCTGTTAGTGTACTGTACATGGCATACGGGGCCTCAGAAGTGGGATTCCTAGTCTGTGCTCAGAGTTGGAGACATTACGAAAAAATTCCAGTTCATCCTTTTATCCACCCATCCATCCGCTTACCTCTTCATTCACTCTCCCTCTCGGTGCTTCCTCCAGTCCCTTCCCTCACGTTGTTCCTCCCTCTCCCGCTTTACTCTCCCCCTCACGATCCCCTCCCCCTTCTTCACTCCACCCATCCGTCCAGCCACTTCTCCTTTCACTCTCCCTCTCACCACCATTCACGCCGTCCCCCTACTCCCCCTGCCCCCTACTCCCCCTGCCCCCCACTTCTGCTGCCTCCAAATTCTCCTGCCCCCCCTTTTCTCCAAGCCCCCCCCCCCTCCGCGCGTGTTGGTGCGGTGTGAGGTGAGGTAGGGTCAGGGTTGGGTCAGCCTGGTGCTGCTGACCTCACAGGAGCTGGCGGTCACTCTGCCGAGGTCACACCACCACACGTACACGGGCACACGTGGTCACGGCTGCGGTACATAATTATATACGTTCATACATGCATACATAAGGTATTGTACATATACAGTATACCTAAGAATACACACATGTATGTATTATCCAGTATACCTACCTATCTGGATACGTAAATAATATACATACATACATACAACATACTACAGTATACTTACATGTGCATTCATACACGTACACACACACACACATATGCACGGTCAAGGTTGGTGTAAACACGTACGGGCTCTCCTTGATGAAGGTAAACAAGCTACAGAATATGTACACACACACACACACACACACACACACACACACACACACACACACACACACACACACACACACACACACACACATTTATGGGAGTCTACAAAAGCATCCACACACACGCACATAATACAAGAATGCGTAAAAACATTTGACAGTGTGTGTGTGTGTGTGTGTGTGTGTGTGTGTGTGCGCGCGCGCTCGCGTGCGTGCTTCCCTGCCTGCATACATGCTCGCGGGCTCGCCCGTACCTGTGAATGTGTGTTATTTTATTCCTTTACTAGCCTGTATCTATAATCTGTCACTTCTAATGTTCATTTTATATACGACTCTATACATACAGACATGAATACAAGCGAAACATATTTACACGCACACACAGTCACAGCCACTCACACAGACATACGTACATGTCTATGCACACACGCAGCCACACACATGTGGCCAAAAACACACAGACGTACCATTAAACACACACACACACACACACACACACACACACACACACACACACACACACACACACACACACACACACACCTCAATTAAAACACATCGTTGGGATAATTTCATTCTTTTTCGATTTATTTTTTTAGCGAATAAATGAAGCTTAACCAAATTTTGCCTAATCAAGTAATGCTCTCTAATTATATCGTTATGAGTATTTTAAAAGTTGTAATTTAATTTTACGGTCAATCATGGCACACTCAAAATTTGTTCCACTCGTTTAAAAATATAATTGCTGAGAGAGAGAGAGAGAGAGAGAGAGAGAGAGAGAGAGAGAGAGAGAGAGAGAGAGAGAGAGAGAGAGAGAGAATTATCATAACAAGAAGACAAACGTAAACACAAGAGAGAATGTTAATGAAGGCACAAAGATGTAGAAAATGATTATTGAAGACTGCAGTGATGAGAAAGATTTATGCGGAAAAAAGAGAAACTGGAAATTTGGATGCCAAAAAAAAATATCCTGAAAATATGAGGTAGATAGATGGATGGATTGATCGAGTGACTGACTGACTGACAGAAGGAGAGATAGATAAATAGATGGATGGTTAGATAGATTGATAAGACTGAGTAATTGCTAGAGGACTTGACTCGTGGATATGAAGGTGAGCAGTATTAATAAACTGAAGGATTTTACATTGATAGGTTGAGAGAAGAACAGATAGAGAGGTATGTCAGTAGGTAAGGTATGTAAGTAGGTAGGTAGGTAGGTAGGTAGATAGGTAGGTAGGTCAATAGATAGGCTTACAAATGGCTAGATTATAGATACACGTAAATACATATATAAAAGTATACATAGGTTGGGAGTTAAACTGATTAATAGATTGTGATATAAGTACATAAGAATTTCAAGTGAACAAAAAGCTGGCTAGTAAGATATCAATGTAGATAGACAGAAGGAACAGAGTGATAGATATATGGGGAATAAAATCAATAAAGACGCAGGTACAGACGGATAGACGGACAGAAGATAAAGAAGAGATTGACTTGTAGATAATGAGGTATGGACAAGAGAAAAAGTTAATACTGAAACATTCTTTACTCCTCTCTCTCTCTCTCTCTCTCTCTCTCTCTCTCTCTCTCTCTCTCTCTCTCTTTCTGAAATACATGCACATATACAGACACACACACGCGCTGGCAATGACACTTTCTGACATCCATACACACTCTCACACTCATATTAAAACATACACATACACAATACTTACCGAAACACATGCATTCAGGCACATTCACGCACTCCTACACACACACTCTCTCTCTCTCACACACGCACACACATCCCTTCCCTGTCATACTTTCACGTCGCTATTAACATGTACACACACACACACACACACACACACACACACACACACACACACACACACACACACGTGTGTACACGTATACACAGATTTACACTTGCATACACGTACACACGCAAAATACATAAAAATAGTATACAAGTTCGCACACACACACACACACACACACACACACACACACACACACACACACACACACACACACACACACACACACACACACACAAACATGCTCAAACACCCTTTAAGAAATAAACATGTCGACATATAACACAGTAGAGACATTGAAAGTCTCTCACACACACACACACACACACACACACACACACACACACACACACACACACACACACACACACACACACACACACACACACACACACACACACACACACACACACACACACACACACACACACACACACACATGCACACACAAACACATACGCACAAACACATGCAGACACATACACAATGAATACAAATATACAAACGCACAGACACAAACCATACAAAACAGACAGCCAAAAGTGTAACCAAACATCGCTAAAAAAAAAAAAGAAAAACTTGAAAATAGACGTAAAACATAAACACATACATTTACACACTGTTTTAGATCATACGTGCAGACACAGGGACACAGTTACTTAGGCAATCAAATACACACAAACAAATGCACAGATAAACAAACAAGCTAAAAAAAAACACATGGCAGCTCAGATATACACAGGTTCTATCCCTCTCTCTCTCTCTCTCTCTCTCTCTCTCTCTCTCACACACACACACACACACACACACACACACACACACACACACACACACACACACACACACACACACACACACACACACACACACGCAGACTTATGTTCACAGTTACTTTCTTGAATTTTGAGCGCCAGAATGCGTGTAAACAAATTGCAGCTCGTAAAGCGTGTGAGTCACAAGTGTCTCGGCGCGCACATCATTTTGCACATGATATCGCACAGTATTTCACAGTTTAAGACTTCATTTCACTTATTTCGGACATCATTTCGCAGTTTAAGACTTCATACCACTTATTTCGCACATCATTTCGCAGTTGAGGACATCTTTTCAAATATTTCGTGTGGTATGTCATTTGCTTTACAGGAGAGAGCATCATTTCACCAGTTTTTACATTATTTCGCCAATTAGCACATTATTACACTTAGCTTTATTTATTTCGTCGTTTAGCGCATTATTTTAGACATTCTCTGGTACATTCGCAAACCATTTCTCACATTTCGCAAGCATCTCATTTATTTAGCTGTTTATCGGATCAAAATATATCAGTCATATCACAGTTTTGTAAATCATATCGCTCATTATTCCTCTCATTGGAGGAGGCAGGGGAACGAAACGGTTTTAGTTTTTATTTATTTATTTATTTTTTTATTTTTCATTCTGTTAACTGGCAGGAAACACTTTGTATATTGAATGCCGTCAAAACACACTCCACTGATCTGCCACGTAATCCGCTGATATCGTAAAAACACCATTGCTTGAAGTACAACACCAGTCCTCAAGGAGACAGCTCTAGCATGCATTGTATTTAGCAAGCAAGGGCGGTAGGTATTTGTGCCGAATTGGTGACATGTAAAGGTGTAAGGCACGTTGGAGGACTGCTGGGCTATAGGGGAACAGGGTACAAAGTATGTGACCAGAAAAGAACTCATGAAAACAAGTATAAAATTGCTAAATAGATGCGGGACCATTAGAACCGCAATATGGTGTGCCGCAGGAATGAAGCACCTTCTGTACGAAAATCCTTAGTGGGTGACTGACTGGCCGGGCCGCTACAAGAAAAGCTCCTGCGTTTAAGAAGCAGTTACGCAGTGCACATTTTAGCATATTTCGCTATCTGTTCTTCACACTTCTCGCATTTCGCTCACAAATTTGTTCCTGATTTCGCAAAAAAATTTCCGCATTTCGCTCATAGATTTGCAGTTCTTCCTTTTGCCCATTTCAGGTAGAGGTTTCCTACGTTTGGCACAATCCGTACCATTTCGTACATCTTGGCACACCGTCTTGCGCATCACATTTGCATTGCGTACGTGGGTTGGCATAGGAGACTCGGGAGGGGGAGGGGGAGGGGGCTATCATGGGGTTAAGAGGTTGTCCGGCTTCTCTTCCTTTGCAGTTTATTTCCTCATATGACACATTAATTTTCTCTTGTATGTAAACATTGCCACCTTTGTCAGTGTTAACCACTTCACCACAATGATGTCATCTTATATCTTCTTGCTATCTCCAGATGGATTTGTTCAGCGTAGGAGATTTCCTGTGATGAAGGAGGGTTAATAACGGCTGCATCTAACCCCCTCACTTTTGTAATGGTCTCATCAAAGCTGAGTAAATCCGTTTGGAGGTAGCTAGAAAGCAGTAAAAATACGTCATCAGACTGAAGGGGACTCATCAGACTGAAAGCTCGTTTTCCAATTTTGTAAAGATTCTGTCAGGATGCTCTTTGGCAACACCAAATATTTTACGCACATCCGGCAAACGGGTGGGTAGCGTAATCGTTCCCTTGTACCGGGTAATGATAGGGTGCGAGAACTGTTTAATAGAAGAAATTGTACCCACATCCCTCAATACTTCAAGAGGATCCCAGTCAGGCCGAAACCGTTGCATCTTCACAACAAACACAATTGCCTAATGTGTGTAGCTTTTTCTTACGACTTTACACCACTCGATAAGAACTGCTTAGTGTGGTGGATGCGTCTGTTTGTAGGTATCTTCTTTCTTAACTGCTTCAGTGTGTTTTTTATCTTTTTTTTGATTCACACTATCTCCAGACGAATTTATTCACCTTAGGATAGACTTTAAATGGAAAGGGTTAAATATAGGCCTTCTTCATCACATTCACTACTCAGGTGTACTGTCAGCTGAGTAAGATCATTAGACGTGCCAAGAATAAAAATAAAAACAATACGTCATGGTGGTGAAGGGGTTGATTTACTCAGCTCCAAGAGTACGAAGCATGTTTAGCAAAATCCTCAGCATTACTCACCAGTAAGGATAATGTCTTCCATCTTTTTAGTCCAAAAAGCGAATGCATTGCTAGTACTCTTTACATCCTGACACCTTCAGCCTTATTAAGTACTGTATTTATCACTGTCACATCTATAGGACAGGCATGAAGGGCAGGCATGTCGAGCTGGAGAGATTACATGTATACGGAGCCTTACCTAACCCCTTCCTAAGCTGTGTAAAATTGCTTGCTGGTACGGTAGTTTGTTAGAAATGGAAAGACGTCCACGGGTGAGGGGATTAAACACATAAAGAAGGATTACCGCAAAGTACTTTACGTTAACATTCGCACACATACAGCTCACGCAGTTACGCACTGGAGCTATTTTACGGGCGATTTTGTTTCACACACACACACACACACACACACACACACACACACACACACACACACACACACACACACACACACACACACACACACACACACACACACACAGGTGAGTTACTTAACGCAGGAGTACGCGCATTTCTATATGGTTTTGTTGTAAAAAAATGGTAACAGGCCTTTCCATTTTACACCCTTTGAGACACAGGGACCTGAGGTTAAGCTGTGGCAGTCCTTAACATCTGAGGAGAGGAAATTAACCTACGTCTTTGGAAGCAACTTACGATAAAAAAAAAAAAATCTTCCAAAATATGGGTCTTAGTCCACGGCCGTCACTATGGCTGGTGTTATTATACCGCTAGACAGCTACACACCTGAGATTTTTAACGCACGGGTTATTATGCGTACACAGTTAGTACGTTCGTTATCTTACATAGTACACACACACACACACACACACACACACACACACACACACACACACACACACACACACACAGACTTCTTGTGTCCAACTCCTTACCGCAAATGTTAACCGATGTTCCCAGTTCTTCATGAATACGACTGGTCAGCTCTGGTAGGGTCCTTCGCACTTCGTCTCTGCTTCTGCTTAAAACCACATTTTCCTTTTGAATTTAATTAAGATACAAGGAGTTCAGGCATACCGAAATGAGCGTTTTCTGATTTTGGCTCCCTGTTCTTCAATTTTCTCTGGAAAGGATAATGTTAAAGCTCACAGCTGTTTTTTTTTTCCCTTTAAAGTATACAGTTAGGCACATCAGTCATCCTACGCACACACACAGTTTCGCACATACTTTCGCACCCTCCTTTCCCATGGCAAAATTGCACGTTACGCCCAGCACCCCATCCCGCACACAGGCATTACCCACCCCGCAGCTCGGCCAGGGATCGCTTCGTACCCTGCCGTAATTAGCATGCACGGCCCCTCACAACACACACACACACACACACACACACACACACACACACACACCGTCTACACGTCCGCACATGTGTATATACTGGTGGGGGCGGAGGGCAGGTGAGGTGAGGTCAGCCGGAGAGATGGCTTGGGAGGGTTGGCTGAGGAGATGGATGGGTGGGAAAGTTTGGTTTGGTTCTTGTTGGGGGAAGGGGGTTAGGCTGGGCTAGGGTAGGTTTGATTTATTTATTTTTTATTCTGTTAGTTTAGATTGTTTTAGGCTAGGTTAGGTGAGGGAGATGCAAGAAACTTTCTGTTAAGTCAGGTTAGTAGAATGTATTAAAGATCATGATGATGGACAACATTAGACTAGTACACAAGAATACAAAGGAAGACACTTAGTAACGGAGATAGTGGCCTTTTGAGGCTGTTTATTACTGAGAAAACCCTGAGTGAGCAATCGTTCTCTGTGTCGAAGAAAGGAATAAGCAAGAGGGCTGTTTATTACACAGAAATCCCTGAGTAAGCAGTCTTTAACTGTGTCGAAGAAAGGGATAAGCAAGAGGTCTCCCTCTAACCACCTAGACATCCAGCCGAAGCTGGCAGGAAAAAGTGAGTTGGACCACCATGCAGCATAGAAAAATTGCCACGAAAAACGTCAAAGAAAGAGATAAATGGGAAACTATATTTTACGCAATCATAGCCTATAAGGCGAAAGTGATTTTAACTGCATAACTTGGTTTCGCTGAGAGACATGGATGAGAGGGTTTGATTAAGTTTGGTTCGACTTGCCTGAGATGAGATAGGTTAAATTAGGTTAGGCTAGGCTAGGCCAGGTAAGGGTATGTTAGACAAGGCTAGGCTACGTTTGCTTAGGGTGCGTTAGTTTTGGCTAGGTTAGTGATTAAGTTAGGTGAGACAGTAAATTAGATGAGAAGTATGCAGTGGGACTGAGTTTTGTCAGGTGATGAAGGAAGTCAGGTGTGGAAGGTATGAGAGATTGAGTCACCTGAGTTTGGTTCGGCCAGAAGAGGTGAGGAAGCTTAGATAAATATCAGGGACACGTGAGTTAGATAATGACGTTACGTTATGTTATTTTAGTGAAAAAAAGATAAAGGAGTGAAGTCAGATCAGAAACTAGGACAGGAATTTGAAAAAACACGTGCTAAAGTTAGGTCAGGTGAATGTGGACAAGGAGATGAGACGGCAGGGTAAGCGAGGCAGGTGTGTGAGAGATGGTGTCAAGTGAGTTAGGTACGGACAGAATAGGTCAGCAAGGTCAGATGATTAATGACACACGTGAGGTTAGGTGAGGGGACCAGGTGATGCAGGTAGAGGCAGGTGAGGCAGGTGAGAGAAGGAGAGTCTGGTGAGGTCAGAGGAGTTTGGCAGAGGAGGTCAAATCAGTGAGGTAGGTCGTGCAGGGTAAGCGAGGCAGGGAATGCCAGGAATGTGAGGGGAGATGAGCAAGACAGACGAGGCAAGGCAAATAAGGCAGGTGAGTGACGTAGAGAAAGGCAGGAATGTATAAGACAGGTGAATGAGGCAGGAGAGTGAAGTAGGGGATGGCAGGAATGTACAAAAC
>NC_137063.1:31314358-31459358 GCF_032717465.1 Coenobita brevimanus | reverse complement strand
TGCCCCTCCTCCCTTCCTTACCCGTCCCCCCAACCGTATCTTATCGTCATCCTCCTTCCATCCTCTGTCTGACCCTTAACATTGCAAGCCATTTTTGACACAGGTCCCACGTTTCTCTCCTTCTTCCAGCCTCCCATGTCTCCCCTGCCTTTCCCTGTCGCTCCCTACCTGTCCAAGAACATCCTCTAACTCTTCTGCTTTTTCCCTGCCTCTCTCTTCCTCACCCATCTCCCTCTGTCTTACCCAGTCCTCCTTTCCTCTCACCCCTTCTTCTTCCTCCCCTGCCCCTACATACCTATCCCTCCCTGATCCCTCATTTATCTTCCAGTCCCTTGATATCTGTCTTACTTTTCCTTACACCTCCCTGCATCCTCTTGCCTTTTTCTCTCTCCCCTGCCTCACTGTCTCCTTCTGCCTCTCTCCTCCTTCATTTTGTCTCTCCCCTCTTTCTCCTGTTTCCTCCTGCCTCTCTCTTTCATACCTATTTCCTTGCTTCACGTCGTCGTTCCCTGCTTCTCTTCTTGTCCCTTCTCTCGCTTTTTTTTTTTATTTTTTTTTTAAGTTCTCCATGTCTCCCTACCTCCCCAGACCTCCACAGTCTCCCGCCTATCTGCCTGCACCCTGCCTGCTCCCTGCCTATCCTGGCCATCTTCTGACACCTTCTTATCTTTCCCAACCTGTCTCACTATTTACACCCTTCAGCATTTTTTTTTATAGCTCGTATTGCTTCATTCCCACTTACCCCTCGTTCTTTTCTTTCTTCCCTTCCTTCTTTTCTTTGTCTTCCATCCATCTATCCATCCATCCATCCATCCATCCATTCATCCATCCATCCATCCTTCCTTCCTTCCTTCCTTCTGCCTCCTTATTATCTCTCCTCTTGCTTTCCTTTCTTGCATGCACCCTTGTCTTCCACTATTGATTCTATTTCCTTCTCTGATCACTTTATTTTCTTCCCTCCTTCCATCTTCTCCTTTCTCTTTCCGTTCCTTTCTTCTCCCTGTCTTCTTCCTACCCTTACGAACCCATTCCTATAAATGTATCCTTGTGGTGTTTTCTCATCTTGCGTAATTCACTTTATTACTTCTTTTTTTTTTCTTTCCTCCTCTGCTTCGTGTCCTCTTTTTCTTTCTCTGCCTGCCTTCCTGCATTCTCCTCATCATCCTTTCTTGCACATCTCATTCAACTCACCCTTCTTCTCATATTTCTTCTCTTTCCTCTTTCTTTTTTCACTTTCCTTCCTTTTGCATACCTCTCCTTCTTAATATACATTCCTTTCTTCCTGCCTTCCCCTGTCTGTCAGTGCCTTTCTCTGCCTGTACCTCTCCTCTGCCTCCCTCTGTTTGTCCTGCCTTCTTCATATCCGTGCCTCCCTATCGTCTTCCCTGCCTGTCATCCATCTCTTCCTACCGCTTCTCTACGTTTGTCTCTCTCTGCCTCCCCGTTCATCTTTCCCTACCTCCTGTATTTCTGCCTGTCCTTTTCCTCTGCCTGCTTCCCTTCCTTCTTATTCTACCTCATCCATATTTCTGCATGTCCTCTTTTTCTGCCTGCCTTCCTTCCATCTTTTCCTAGCTTTTCTCTGTGTCTACCTGTCCTTTTCCTCTGCGTGCCTCCCTTCCATCTTCCTTCCCCTTCGGCATCTCTGTCAATCCCTGCCTCCCTTGCATCTGTCTCTGCGTCACTTCCATCTCTTTGTCTCTTCTTGATCTCTGTTAGTTCTGGTCTCTCTCTCATCTTTCCTTGCCCCCTCTTTCATCTCCCTGGCTCATTTCCATCTGTCCCTGCCTCCCTTTCATCTCCCTGCCTCCCTTCCATCTCCCTACTTCTTCTTGATCATTTTCTCTCCCTGCCTCCCTTGCATCCCCCTGCCTCCCTTGCATCTTCCTTCCTCCCTTGCATCCCCTGTCTCCAATACATTCTCTGTCTCCCTTGCATCTCCCTGCCTCCCTTGCATCCCCCTTCCTTCCTTTCATCTCCCTGCCTTCCTTGCATCTCCCTGCCTCCCTTGCATCTCCCTGCCTCCCTTGCATCCCCCTTCCTCTCTTTCATCTCCTTGCCTCCTTTGCATCTCCCTGCCTCCCTTGAATCCCCCTTCCTCCCTTGCATCTCCCTGCCTCCCTTGCATCTCCCTGCCTCTCGTGCATCCCCCTGCCTCCCTTGCATCTCCCTGTCTCCCCCCCATCTCCTTGTCTCACTGACATCCCCCTGCCTCCCTTGCATCTCCCAGCCTCCCTTGCATCTCCCAGACTCCCTTGCATCTCCCTGCCTCCCTTGCATCCCCCTGCCTCCCTTGCATCCCCCTGCCTCTCTTGCATCCCCCTGCCTCCCTTGAATCTCCCTGGCTCAGTTTCATCTCTCTTTGCCTCCTTTCCACCTCCATTCCTCCCTTGCATCTCCCTTTCTCCCTTGCATCTCCCTTTCTCCCTTCCATCTCCCTGTCTCATTATCTGTGCCTGTGTCCTGCCTGCCCCTGCCTGAGGTGAGTGTGGTGTGTGTGTGTGTGTGTGTGTGTGTGTGTGTGTGTGTGTGTGTGTGTGTGTGTGTGTGTGTGTGTGTGTGTGTGTGTGTGTGTGTGTGTGTGTGTGTGTGTGTGTGTGAACCCTTGCCAGCTGTGACCGTGCCAATACCTCCAACACCACCTCACACCTCTCACATATTTCTCTCTCTCTCTTTCTCTCTCTCTCTCTGTCTCCTCCCCAACTTTAACACACCACACACACTTCACTTCCACCCAGTCCTTTCTCTCCACTCCCCCCCCCCCCGTTCCATTCTTCCAGGGCCTCCATCCATCAGCCTGGAAGTGACGTCCGCACAATGGTTATTAAGAGCCAATGGAGGAGACTGGAAAAGGAAGGTGAGATTCGTCAAGTGTTTTTCATACTCGTCTAGGCCACTTGGCTTGGTCTCTCTCTCTCTCTCTCTCTCTCTCTCTCTCTTGATGAGCAGGACCACAAAAAGAGGCAATTAAGGAGAAAATTAATGGGCTCTGCACCTGTAAAAATAATGGGTTGCAATCATGAAATAATTAAGCAGTTTAATATCCCGTGAAGAGATGACAAGAAATAAATTAAGGAAGGAAAAGAGAGAGATTATGAAATTTGCACGGTTGAGGATGGCATATCAAGCGTAAGAAGTTTGTGGATATACCAATAATGGAATTTACTTGACTTTTGGAATCTGACCTCTAATTAATGGTACTGTTCCTAATTCTAATTCATTTATTTTATCTGTATTCACTGTCGGGGTTAGCAGGAAGATAATCAGAATCCTTTTATGAACACAGAATGGAAACTTATCCCTTACAGAGACAAAATTATTAGAGCAGATGGGTAAGGCAAGGATTACGAGTAATAAAACTCTAGGACCAGATTACTTTCACGCCATGGTTTTTAAAATTGTTGAGGGTAACGTACTTAAGCATCTCACTCAGTATTTTCATTAAGTCCCATCAGCTGAGCCTGGTGTCACGGGACTGGAAGGCTGCGAATGGTTCACGTGTTTTCAAAGCTGGTACGAAAAGCTAAAATCACTGACAGCGAATCTTACGTCAGCTACAGAAGTTGAGTCCACTGTTAGGGATAACTTGGTAAAACCCTAATACCCATAATATAATTAGGAATACCGAACAAATATCAGGAGGGACAAATCCTACTTCATTAATTGCATTGAAATCTATAATCAGATGTTTCATATTCATGACGAAAAATATTCAGCTGATATTATATGGTTAGCTATCTAGAAGGCACTGGTAAAATGTCTCATAAAAAAAAGTGGATAAGGTAAAGACCTAGGGAATAACTGGGAAGTCACATACAGTAATTGGATGATCAGCTAGTTAATTCACAGGAGGCAGAAAGCTTGCAAATAGTACGATTTCGCCTTCGCCACTTTAGCGCCTTTATTCTGAATTGACAAAGACATCAATCCCTTTTCTTTTCGATTGGTGGCCAAGTGTTGTAAGACTGGAGGGTCCTTTTAACCAACAACCAAGGAGACTCAGTCTTGTTTCATGACTAGCTTATCGAAATTTCATCTAACCACAACATAGAGGAGTATTCAGATTGTAGGAGTGGTCCAGGCCCCTCAGATTAAAACAAACGGACTATAGTGGAGTTTCTCAGGGTTCAGTGGGCATACACCCACTAACCATAGGTGAATGCCACCCGACGCACATGACGTCATTGTCATTGTGTATGGTTCCCGTGCTCCTACAGTAGGGTTACCCGCCCTTCAGTAGTTACATTTAGCAGCCAGTTGTGGTACAGGAAGGATACACCGTCGCACTCTGCACGTGGGTCTCTGCTGTAGGCCTTGGTATGGGTGTGCAAAACCCGAACAGTGAAGTGAACATCGTGTGTTTACCACAGCAACAGGGGAATGGCAGCCCCTTCAGACGTGGCCCAAAGGACCTGGGAGGACTTGGAAGATTTTCCAGAGACATCTGCTGTTTTTTTTTTTTTTTTTTTTTGTGTGTGTGTGTATGATTTTTTCATGAAACCTGCCCAAATTTCCCTACTTTTGGTCACTACTTTTAGTACTCATTTTCTATACCAGTGATATGATTTTCATTCCTTTGTAATGTTAACTCAGAATACGAAGCCTAAAGTTCCATAATGCACATTTATTTTATTAAAGCTTTGTATTAATATGTTTTTTCCAGTTTTCCAATTTCGCGTTTGAGACACCCATGGTTAGTATTTTAGTGTTACTAAAATGGAAGGTTAGTGTTTTAGGGATAATTAATGACCCAGATCTGGGATTAAACATTACATCGCGAAAGTAAGCAGATGACATTACAATTACTGTATTGGAAATACTGAGATTTTTACATACCTGACTGGTCTATCAAAAGGCAGATGCGACTTTAATGTAAATGCGGGAAAGTGATACATACAGGAAACATAAATTGAAAATTAGTAGGAAATGTCGGAATAAGAAGATAGAAGCAACTCCTTTCATCAGTTTTGGAGGTTAATGTTTCATGCAATATAGAATTCTTTAAGCATGGTGATGAAGAAGTACAGGAGGAAAGTGGAATGTTGGGATTAATTAGCAAATTTTTCACGTATATAAGGAAAGGAAATGATTATACTTTTGCACCGAAGATTGGTCAGACCACTCCTTCATTATACTATCCAGCTCTGGGATTCTCACTTACAGAAAGACATCATCATACTGGAAGCTGTTGAGTAAAAGATCAACTGATTGATTCCATCTTTATAAGCTAAAAGCTGCGAAGAACGGCTGAGGGATGTGAAACTGTTTTGTTTAGGAAAGAGAGGACATAGATGTAAATCAATGGTGTTTTGAAACACAAAAAGGGAATTTACTGATTAAAAAAAAAAAAAAAATTCACTATGATAGTTCCTTATCTTCCCACAAAGAGTAATGGCCGAAGAGTAAGTGGCCAGTGAGAGACCTGACAACCCAGTGTACAGTATATCATTACTAATGACTTGGTGGAACACTGGTACACGAGTCCAGAATACACTGTAATTATTGTGATACTGTTCCATATAGTAGCAGGTTAGGTCACCACTTGCCAGTTGGTGGCATTATACAGTATCATTATTATATATATCACATCTCTGAAGGTGAATTTGTTCAGAAATAGAATACATAGTAGTACTGAAATAAGCCTATATAAATTGCATACTACCGAGGCTAATTAATTAAAAATAATAATGAAAAAGAAAAAAAAACGTCGATTAGAATAAGTTTTTCAACAATCTGCGATTGCAAAATCGTACACTTTATTTCGAGTGCTTTTTTCTGCCATTCGCATTATATTTCGTGTAGGTATTATCACCATACAAAATATTATTTTGTCTCTTTCCATACGGCACATGGCTTAAGGTGTTGATAGTGGGAGCGCACTTCTTAAATTCTGTTTTTCTTTTCATCTTGTGCAGACAGTATTTATTGTAATCTCTCTCTCTCTCTCTCTCTCTCTCTCTCTCTCTCTCTCTCTCCTCCTCCTCCTCCTCCTCTTCTTCTTCTTCTTTTTCTTCTTCTTCTTCTTTTTCTTCTTCTTGTTCTTGTTGTTGTTCTTCTTCTTCATCTTTCTTTCTTTCTTTCTTTCTTTTTTCTTCTACTCCCATAGCTGGAAAGGAAAGGTGTAATTGGTGGAAATATTATTCCTTCCGTTTTTTTCTGTCTTATCTTTATTTCCCCTTCCCCCCCCTTTCTTTTTAATCTTCCTCCTCCTCCTCGTCCTCTTTTCACTTTAAGAGCTGGAAGGACACTGGAAAGATGAGGTGAAAGTGTATGAGTGCCCTTCCCCATCTTCCTTGTAGTCCTTCTTCCCTTCCCTTTTAATCTTCTCCTGCTCCTCCTTCCCGTCCCTCGTCTTCCTTCTTTAACATCTGGAATACTGGAAAGATGAAGTGAGATTTTTAAAGTGTTGGTCCTCTCTCTCTCTCTCTCTCTCTCTCTCTCTCTCTCTCTCTCTCGTCCCTTTGTCTCATCCTCTACATTTTCCCTCTCCTCATTTCGTCTTCTTTCATTAACCCTTTCACTTCAATGACATCCTGACACCTTTTTTACGTTTTATTCTTGCTGCCACCAGACACTATTTATTTATTTATTTTTTCAACTCTAATGAAACTTCTTGGACTCTTGAGGTGAGACTGTTGGAACTTTTTAACTTTTCTTTTAATGTACATAATTTTGTCTATCCTCCTCCTCCTCCTCCACCACCTTTCTTTTTCTTATTCTTTCTTCTTCTGTCCATCATAGGTATCTTGTTTCTATACAATGTCCTTTTCGTCCCTTCCTCCACCTCCTGTTTCTCTTTCTTTTATCTTCCTCCTCCACCAGGAAGCAAGAAGAGACTGATTAATTTCTCCCGTCTCTTGTTTGTAATCTCGAGTTTTTCTTTGCTCCTTCCCCCCTTTCCCGTCTCTCTCTCTCTCTCTCTCTCTCTCTCTCTCTCTCTCTCTCTCTCTCTCTCTCCCTTCCTCTTTCTTTTGTTCCCCCTTTTCTCCCTCACGTTCAGGCACAATTTCCCCCTTCTTTCTAAACTTCCTTTCCATTTCGCTTTTACTGGTCCTCTTCCCTTCTCTTCCATTTTTACTTTGTCCCCTTCATCATGTCTTTTTCATCTTTCTCATATTTCTATACCTTTCTCTGCATTCACTCGTTCTCTCCACCTCTCTCTGTCTCTCTCTTGCTATCCTTGTCCAATTTCTCTCGCTTCCCTGTTTCTTTCTCCTCGTTTCAGTTCCTTTCTTCATCTCTGCACTCTTCCCTTCAGCCATCTTTCTGTCCCATATCTTTCCATCCCCTTTTTTCTCTTTCTTGCCTTCAGCCTTCGTTCTCACTTTTTTTTTACTCTGTCTTCTTCCTTCAGACAGGGGAGCTTCTCTGGGATCGGCCTGGTCAGTTAGTCACTCCCTAAAGGATTTTCACGTGCAGGGTGTTTCATTCTAGCAAAGCTCCATTGGTACTTCACTTTACCTCTCTCGGGATTTTCACACGCAAGATGCCTTCACCAGCGAAGACCCGTATGGAACTTCACTGCAGCTGCCTCGGGATTTTTACTCTGAGGATTCTTCACAGTAACGAAGCCCCATACCCAGCTTCACTTAAACGAAACCCCATACGGTCGCTCATCTGTCCAGTGCTCTTGGTCTTGTTTTCTGTTTTGTCACACTCATCATCTGGTCCTTCCCTTTCTCGCCTCTATCTTCCTTTCTGTCCCATCTTCCTCGTCCCCTGTGCATTTTCTCTATCTCCCCTCCTCCCTTCGTCATCCCATTCCCTTTCCCCTTTCCCTGTCTCTTACCTTTCCATTTTTCCTTCGCCCTCCTCTCCCTCTTTTCTTTCCCTTCCATTTCCCCGTCCCCTTCCTCCACCCTTTCCCATTTCTTTCCCATTCTTCCCTTTCATGGTTTCTCCCCTTCCTCTTTCTCTTCCCTTCTCTCCTCCCTTTCCCGTCCCCTTCTCCATACACTTCCTTTGATCCTCTTCCCATTCCCCGTACACTTCCTTTGTTCTTCTTTCCCTTTTCCCTCCCATTTTTCCCTTCTCGTTTTTCATCTCTTTCCTCTTGCATCTTCCCCGTTTATCTTCTTCCCTGATGTTTTTCCTCCTCCTCCTCCTCCTCCTCCTCCTGTGTCCTCATTCTCCTCTTTCATCATATTTTTCATAATCTTTACTGGACTCCACGTGTTTCTCCCCCCTCCACTCTCTCTCTCTCTCTCTCTCTCTCTCTCTCTCTCTCTCCAATCCTAGATAATTGTATTTTGCTTATAAATGGCCAATATTCCAGGTGTTTGTTGTTGTTGTGACCCCGACTCGAGATGAAAGTACCGGTGATGAAGTTAGTTGTGTTTGTCTATCCATCTGTCAATCCGTCTATTCCTTGGCGCCAGGTGCCGTCTGTAGCCCCTTCATTGCGAGGACGTCCTTCTTATCCCCTCCACTGTGCCTACATCTTTTACCTCACTATTTTTTGTAACTGTAGGCGATGTCATTCAGCTGGGGAGTGATGGGGTTTGTTCTCGGGCTCTTAGGACTCACTCATCTGAATCAAATACTCTGTCGTTAGCTGGAAGAGTATGAGAATTCTTTACGATTACGAAAGGGTTAATATGTTAGGTCCTTATGGCTCCCTCTCAGCTAGGTCAAGAGTCTGACGTTAGCTGATTTAGTGTGTTGTACTAAGGAAGCGATCATGAGAAGGTTAATTGAGCTTTTAACCTGTTCACTTTTAGACGTCTCTCCAAACCTGAATAAAATCATCTGTCAGCAAGAGAAAATGAAATAAAAGAAATTGTACTGACAGGGTTGAAAGGCCGACTGCGCTACCAAACGTCTCATCAAAGGCGATTTAAAGATTTGATAGTGGCAAATCTTAAATAAGGGACAACTGATAATGAAGTGCTGAAAAGGTGTCAGGATTGCAAACCACCTTCTAGGAACTTGAGTACAGATGTGTCGACCCCTGCACTCAAAAACTGTGATGCAGGCGAATGCCAGGCCCCTGTGTTACGTAAAGGGAAAGGGGAGTTTGTACTTGGGATTTCCTTTTTCTCGTCGATCACGTCTCGAGAGAAATTGATAACCGCCCCACCATCATCATCGCCAACATCATCGTCGTCGTTACCATTGTTTTCATCGTCAAGGCTATCATCGTCCTCGTCAGCGTCATCAAGTGTGAAAACAATGTATCAATAGCAGTGACGATGAAGTAGCAAGTGAACTTTCAGGTTGGTTAAGGACTTATTTGGGGACATCTAGGGATTGTCCTGGATTAAATCACTGCTCAGCCCCACCAGGTAATCACAGATGCATCCATACTAATAACCCCCAACTCTAGGCCCCTTTAAATAGGAACTGAGACGGACATATTGAGTTGAACATCCCGCTCTTTGGCAAGACCCTTCACCAAGGTCTGCAGATCTCCCGACTCCATCCCATGCCGCCAAAGTAACCTGTCAGCCATCATGACAGCCGTCCTGCCAAAGTAGTCAGAGAAAGCTTCCATTTGTTTTTCTTTGGGGTAGCCAGTCACTCCTGAAGGACGTACTGTTGGAAGACAGTTCACATCAATCATCCCCAAAGCAATTACTGTAACAGAGGAAGATGCTGTCAAACCACCAGGCCTCTTGTTTACCCCCGTGGAAACCCACAGTGACCTCTTGAAAGGGCTCCTGAATCTGGACGTGCCAAGCCCATTGAGCAGCCCACCCCTGCTGAATACAATACAACCCTTCTAAAGTGACGCTTGAGCCCTGCTGAGCTTTTGTTGTTCGTTTCTTCAGCAAGCTTCACCACCACTGTGCCACTGCTTTGTGATGAATGGTAGCCTCCCTTGATATTGATGAAATGTTCAAATGGGTGTATGCCCACGTTAGGACGGAACTTACGTTTTGAGAGGTGCATGAGGAGGAGTCTGTGGCACCTGTAGGAACACCTGCCCTCATTACGGAAAAGGGAACAGTTTTCATCACTGTTTGCATAAACTGGGATGGAGACACCTGATGACCACTTCACTAGGGCAGAAGCCAGAATGACTCTTTCTCTCTCTCTCTCTCTCTCTCTCTCTCTCTCTCTCTCTCTCTCTCTCTCTCTCTCTCTCTCTCTCTCATTAATGAGAACTTACAGACCTTCAATGTAGAATCATACTGTGGCAAGAGCTGCAGATTGATTTCCTCCTCTCTTGACGCTGAGTTGGGTTGGAGGCGCCCCTGGATCAGTGTACTGCATTAGTAGCAGGGTGGTACCACATAGATACCCGGGTATGTACCCACTTACCTGCCTGGTTTTTCCGGCAAATTTTTTTTTTTTTTAATAACTTGCCAGTTAAAATATCCAGATATGATCACTGAATTACAACTTTACTTTTTCCTGTATTATTTAACTCATAGAATGCCATAGGCATCAACTGATGCCATGTGCATGGAGTGCATTGGTGTCAATTCAGCACTGCTTACAAAAATAACGCACAACTTATGACGTCACTAGAAGATACTAGGCAGCTCAGAAACTTCCCGCACAAGTCATAGACCACTCTGCCATCAGCAGCTCACTACTGTAATATATTAAACCAACAGAGGGTGTGTGCCATCGGTGTATTTCTGCTCTATTGCCCTCTTGTCATAGGGAGTGATTTGGAGCAAACAAAAATTGCAGCTAGGTGCACCAGGGAAAAATCTGTGATTCTGCAGCTACAGACAGTCACTTTGTTGAAGATCTCCAGAGATAAAGCGGTGGGTTTATTTGCTGATTTAATAAATTTTGTTGAATGTGAGTGTTATTCCAGATGGCTGGTCGAAGAGCATGATTGTAAATGTGCATTAAGGGAAGGGTGATGCCCTGGAAAAAGGATATTATAGTGGCATACAACTTTTGGACCAGATAATGAAGGCAATGGAGACAGTCCTAGAAGGTATGATAAGGAGAAAGAGTGGCTACAGATGAGATGCAGCTTGTGTTTATACCTGGTAGAGGGACCACAGGTGCAAAATTCACTGTGTGGTTGCTTCAGAAAAAATATTTATAGGAAGGAAGAGAGGTGTATTTTGTTTTTGTTGTTTTGGAGAAAGCCTTTGACAAAGTTCCCATGAAAGTGATGAGGTGGGCAATGAGAAAGCCTGGGATTGAGGAGTGGCTGGTTAGTGTGGTTGTGGCAATGTACGAAGGTGCTCACACCCGGGTGAAAATAAACAGAGGTTTGAGTGATGAGTTTTCCCTGCATTAAGGATCAGTTTGAAGCGTCTTACTGTTTACTATGGTGCTTGAAGCTCTCTCACCTGACTTAAGAACTGAACTTCCACGGGAGATGTTTTGTATGTTAACTTGGTACTGATTGCAGAGAATGAGAGGGTAGCATATGAAAGATTTAGGAAGTGGAGCGATAGAGTAGGGTACAAGGGTTTAAGAGCATGCTCAGAGAAACAAAGCTGACGATATCTAGGGTTGGAGGCAGTACTGTCAATGCAGTGGGAGTGGGGCCATGCGCAGTTTGCCATAAGGGTGTGGGAAGTAACTTAGTCTTATGCAGGTTATGTGATAAGGGAGTGCATGAGAGAAGTGATATTTGAGGTAGTCTGCGAAATAGTGCTAGTTTCGTGTGTGAGATATGTAGAGCAGAGGATGCAGCGGCAGAGAGGTGGGAAAGGATTGATTTTGCTGGAGAGTTCAGAGCATGGAGGAGTTTTGCTATTTGGAGGATATGATAATTATGTGCTGGAGGTGGGGCTGGAGCTAGCTTGATGGCAAGTGTAAGTAGTGGTTGGAAGTTTAGGGAGCTGTTGTCTCTCCAGACATTGAGAGGGCTCTTCCTTCTTGCCACTGGGTCCCTGTATGCAACATATATTGGATGTGTTATATTCCACTGTAGTGAGAGGAAGAGGATATTCGTAGGCTCAAACATACAGAGATGATCATGAGACGGATATGTAGTGCTTTCATGAATGACAGACCAGAGGGGTTTAGAACTGCAAATAACAAGTTGAGAAAAAGGGTGGGGCTTGAATGTATTAGTGCTATGATGAGAAAGGGTAAATTAACTTGGTCTGGGCATGTTGAGAGGATGGCGTATGACACGTGGGTACGGAGAGTGAGTGGTGTGAACGTTGCGGGTAGAGCTGAGAGAGACAAACCGAAAAAGATTTAAGGTCGTACAGTGTGACCTTGGGGATAAGGGGGTTAATAGAGAAGCTGCTAGAAATCGAGCAACGTGAAAAGCAGCCACTATGTGACCAAAGCTGACACATGCAGACATATTGGAGCAATTATAAATAGAAACGAAACTAAACGAGACGATGCTTGAAATATCAGGTTGGCACTGGTAGCCTGATTAGTGACACACACACACACACACACACACACACACACACACACACACAGATTACCATTATGATGCATTTGTGTCTTTTCTCTAATGAGTGAAGACACATTGCTTGAATTCCTCTATAAAGAGCATGTTGTTTACTTTCAGGTTGTGTGCTGGATATAAATCCTGCTCGATTACACATACAAAGGGAATTTGTACTCATATTCAATGTATCGAAAGCTTTATCGATACTATACAACTCATTTTCACTTTCTCCAAAAACAGTAATCATCAATATATATATATATATATATATATATATATATATATATATATATATATATATATATATATATATATATATATATATATATATATATATATATATATATATATAAGGGAATAAATTCAGTATAACTTGGTCTGCATGAACTGTCCATAGGATCTGAAAAATACTGTAAATAAAGATTGCCACACCCAATATTGTTCATGAAAATTATTTGAAATGCAGTACCTTCTGTTGTTATTGTACTCCAACACTGCTGAAGTAAAACGAGAAGAGAGAAATTTGTGAATTATTACCGTTACCGTATAATTATAAATTTATGTACTGTGTATTGTAGTGGTACTGTACCACACATCAATACAAGAACTGAGACAGGGATATAAGATAGTCAACATCATGGCATATCCACACTCATAAAAAGAATAGCATTAAGCTTTAAAAAAATATCTTGCCCTTTAAACTCCGATAAAAAAAAAAAAAAACTAGGTTCCAAAGTACAACCAGGGTGGGTTGGGTAATATGTATTTTTTCCAGCCCTTAGTAGGAGATGCAGGGCGACCACTTCACACCCTGGAAAGGACTGGAGGCCACATAAGTGACCACCTTGTCCTTGAACTATGAACCATGCTGAAGATATTTTTAGTCTTTTCCAGTAGTCCATTTATGTGACGCACCTTCATTTGTCACCATACCCTACAACCACCTATGTGTGGCCTGAGCTGCAGAGTGTTAGTATTGCCTGCCTTAGCAGAACAAAGAGCAACAAGAAGCAATGCCAAGGCACAGCAAACCCGTCCCCGGCAGTCATTTTAGTGATGACGTATAATCACAGCAGGATATCTAGTCAAAGATGTCACATTTCAAGTCTGGTGTAAATCGCTTGAAAATTAACGATTTTATGTCCATTTGAAATTTTGAGGCCCGACCCCTCCTGCCGCTGACTAAGGGGTGACCTCTCTGATGTAATGAGACATGTTATAAGATGCAGATTTGAAAGATGCACCTTTAGGTTTTGTTTTGATGTCGTTATGACGAATTTGAAAGGAGTTATAGCGAAAAAACTGTTTATTTTTATTTTTTTACATTTTTTAGGCCTACAGCCTGGCCTTGGCCCAATTTGGCCCCAAATTTAATCAGGTGGTCGAAAGTTCATAGCCCATTATCCCTGTAATTTTTATCAAAATCTCAGCAATAGTTTTCGCTTACAGTTGTTAACAGACAAACAGACAGACAAACCGAGTGAAAACAATACCCGTCCCAGAGCCCCTCCGGTGCGGGGACGGGTAATCAGCAGCAGTCCTACCACAGCGTGACTTTCTCAGTGAACTTCACCTGTGTTTTAATAGTTAGGTCAGAGATGCAGAGTGCCACCCCAGACTTTAGTTATCAGCACCCGTCTGGCAACTCCTTTCGGGCGACCCGTGACCATATTTATAAACTGAATTACCGGTAGCTTTTATTATACTTCTGCACAAATAGAGTAGTCCTCATTAAAGCATAGTAAGTGGTGCTTTGTGGTTGGAGTCGCACCTCTGCTACATGCCACAGCAGTAAGATCATCATCATTACATCATCATCACCATCCTCATGTGATGGTGATGATGATGATGATGATTATAATGATGACTAAAAAAATCACAGATATAGCAGTTCTAACTAACCTACCCTTATATACCCCTCAAACTTTTGTAATAGAGATAAGGTCTTACGATTCAGAATCGATTACAACAGAGAGAGAGAGAGAGAGAGAGAGAGAGAGAGAGAAACATTCGTATAAGCAGATGGAAGAAAAACTAAAGTATATACAGTAATATATATATATATATATATATATATATATATATATATATATATATATATATATATATATATATATATATATATATATATATATATATATATATATAATATAAACCCGTATTTGTGTGTGTGTGAGTGTGTGTGTGGGCAAAAAAGACAAGAGCACTTCGACAAAGACCGCACCTCTACGCAACCAAGAGTCCTACCCATATCAACACAACTCCTTCACATTCACCTTTGATTATCCCCTTCACTGCTTAATTTCTGCACCTTTTCTGCTCCCTTTTCTCACCTTCCTCTTCCCTTCCCATGCCCCTCCATTCCTCCCATCCCATTTTGAATTCTTTCTTTTGCCAGTCCCAGCTTTCATCCAATCTTTTACCTTTATCTTAGATCACCTCCTGACCCAGTTCCATGCTCTCACTCTGGCCTCTCCCAATGCTCCTTCCCCCCCATATCCCTCCCTCCCAAACACACACACCTTGCACTTTGCAGGACTAACTGTCAGCTCCCACTGCCACATTGCATCCATTATTTTACATTCAGCACCACTCACTCTTTCATCCACTTTTACACCCGTTCCCTTCCCATGGCATCCCTTCCCATGTTCTCCTCTTGTCATTCCTGCCTCACCACACACACACTCTAGTTAGCTTTCTACTGCCAGGCCCAGAGGTCATCCCGGGTGGCCACGACAAAAGCCACCGAAGTATTGACCCCCAAACCTGAGGTCGCATTGAAGGGTCTCAATTGTGGTGTAAGATAAACTTGTGAAGGTGCTGCGTGAGGTTGAAGGTGAGGGGTGGCGAGGGGTGGTGGGTGAGGGATCGGTATTGGAGGATGAAGTGAAGAGTAAGGGATGGTTGGAGGGTGAGGGGCGGGGATGGAAAGTGAGCGGTGGAGGGTTATGGGAAAGAGGTTGAGGGTTGAGGGGAAGGAGGTTGAAAAGTAACGGGGATGGAGGCTGAGAAGTAAGGGGATGGAGGGTGTACGTTCTTGAGGCTCAGGGCGAGGGCTGGGTCCAGGAATATGTATACTTTCTGGGCACGGCAGGCTAACCCTTTGACCGCTTTGTATGTACAGTCAGAAACAAAAGTTCATCCACTGTTCCACTGCGTCATCTTTACACTTAAGGCATGTCCGGTGCGTTCTTTCCTGGCGTATCATATCACAGAGAATCGTTTGTGGGGGGAGAAACATACCAATCCTGTTTGGGAGAATCATCTATGGGGAGACAAATATACCAATCGTTTCTCATTTTTGGAATATTTGGCATCACAAGAAAGTGATAAGTGGAAGTGCTGAAATACTGGGTGAACGTTTGCCCCCGACTGTACGAACGTCGTATGGAATATTATTCCACGTCAGGAGATTACAATAAATCTCAGAGAAACCCACCGTATCAAAAAAGTTGTATTTTTGTATAAATTAACCAAGGATGGAAGAACTGCAGTTTATTCCAGATGATGAGAGATGCTGTTATTGCCGGACGCCCCCAGGGGCCGGGCCTAAAAACGCGATAACTTGAGTTACTGAAGACCCTGTTATCTTACGTCAGCTACACTGGCACAACGCGCCAGCCTGTGTTGATGTGCTGCAGGACTTGTTCTTTGTCGTGAGGTTAGGTAATTTTTGATATTTTGATAATCTGGTATTTATCCTTTGTGAATATATGGCAGAGACTGCAGTCTGAAGGGCCAGTTTTGGATTAAGTTTGGCGCCCTTTAGTTTTGCTGTAGGATGCATGGTTTTCAAAATATTTAAGTTTCTCTAAAATTCTGCAGGACTTTGCTCCCCCACGAGCGTAGGAGTTGCCAAAGGTCAACAGCTTAGGGTTTCCCACATGCAGTCATTCATTCATTACACCCGGTGCCTAAGTGCGAGGATGTTGTGTGTTTGGTTCTGTTTGTGTATCTGTCTGTCTGTCTTTTTTATTTATTTATTTATTTTTTTGTTTCTATCTCTTTTAGCAAGATTATCGAAAAACTATTGGCTGGAACTGCATTAAATTCGGGCGAATGATTGAAGGCCATCAAAAGAAAGGGTAATTAATTTGGGGGCAGAAAAGAGTATAGATGTAAGTCAAGGACTGAATAAAAAAAAAAAAAACTTTGACCCAATTTTGACCAGACCTTACTAATGGGTTGAGGGACTGGAAATGGTGAAGTGATTCTGTTTTGAAAACTATCAGTTGGAGGTAAAGGTCACACGGCAAGGTCAAGGATCCGGCCTTCAACTCACTTTTTATTCCATTTGGATGAAACTTGGTTGAAGGGTTAAAAGTTTTGCTGAGGAGGGAAATATTCTGTTTTCAGAAAAATAAATCAAGGCCAAGGTCATATGGTTCGGTCAGTTTAAACATTAGATCCGATTGAACCCTGACTTGGTGGATGCGTTAAAGGTCAGGTAAGGATGAAGATTCGATTATAAGGGCAATCCTTTAAAGGTCAAGGGCACAAGAAAGGGCCAAATGTTTGGCCTGAGAGCACATTCACACAACCCACTTTCGTGTTGTGGCTGTGGCTAGCCATGACGTCAGAGGTGTCATGGCTTCCGGCCATGAAGGCACCAGGTCGCACCGTGCCTAGACACGGTTCGGCCTACCTTAGTCCCTTGTGTGCCCAGCAACGGAAGGTGATAGACCGCGGGCAACGTCTGAAAGCCATTTATTTCTTATATTTATAGAAAAAGAAAGGACGACAATGCAGAGTCCATTTGATACACCCAATCAACGAAAAGAGGCAGTGGGAACATCAGCAACATTTGAAGAGCTATGAAGTGATGACATGAATTTTTAAAAACTATTATCGAATCATTTAGGGTCTTGTCCCATAACATTGGCTTTTGCTGAAAGAAGAGATATTAGATGATCTGTGTCTATTTCATCATGTGCAATACTGATGTGATTTTTTTTTTTTATGTGTCCGACTCTGGGCAAAGGCTTCAGGGCCTATTTCTCGGGGGCAGTGACCTATCCCAAGGCCCAGTAGTCCTCCTACACCTCCACATGTCACCACTTCGGCGGTAACACCCACCATCCATATTGAATACATGCTAGGGTTGTCTCATACAGGATTGGTGTATTGGTATTAGCGGGGGTATTTTTACGACATGTCGGCGGATCATCTGGTTGATCAGGAAAGTCTGCATTTAGGAAATTCAAATCCTTAAACTGTTCCCTGCCCCAGCCGGGATTCGATCCTGGGTCCATTAGGACCGCAGGCCGCCTCTCTACCGATTCAGCCACGTCAGTGCAATTTTTCTCCTGTGTACCAACAAGGTCAAATAGAGGACTGAGTAGCGGCTGTGCGTTGACACGGCAGACTGCTGTGTAGTGTGAAGACAGACATAAACAAATACTCTCTGCTGGGTCTGTCCGGTTAGCCATGGAACTGGACAGACCCAGTGGGACACCATACGTTCATCTGGCACCCTGGCGGCAGCTTCGCCATGATGATGCTGTGTGTAAGCCTAAATATAAATCTGCAGTGACTGCAGTTCATGGTGCCGCGACGTAAACAGCCACACTAAGAAATCAGTTAGTATGAAAGCGACCTTTAGGCCCCTCCATACGGTCAGTGTGCACCAGTCGTGTCTGAGCACACTGCTTATCTGTTATAATGCATGGTAACGAATCACACTAGACACAGTAGATTGGAAGCAGGGAACACGCTTCAGGTCATCATGTCAACACGGTTATTTTTTCAACATTTCTCATTACCATACTCCAGAATCACAGGTTCCCACTGGTAATCTGGCTGGGTCTTTAGACCGATTGTGCAGCGCAGGAGTTGCACTTTTTTTAGTGTTTCTAGCTTTGTCATGTTTTTCTCAGGGTCCGGCAGACGCAGCCACTGATCGCCCTATTTAACTGACAGAAACGCGCTGCAGCTGTAGGGTTAAAGGAATTCCCATACTGAATTTAGGCAGAATTTAACGGATCGCCTCTTCTTTCGTACTTAATTACAGGTATCCACAGGTAATTCTACGTAGCTAGGATTAAGTCTTAGGAACCTGAGTGGAAACAGTGGTACAGTTAATCCTCTCATGGTTGATACGACTCTAGGAACATTCCAGCCAACACAAGATTATTTTATTCAGGCGAGAGTGAGTCATAGGAGCCTGAGGTGTTGCGGGGCGGGAGGAAGGGAGACGAAACAACTTTATCCATTGACGTCATTTGAAACGGCCTCCATCAGTCTTTTCAGTAAGATGATGTCATGCTTATTTCCCTCAGCTGAATACTTGACTGTTTTCATTTTTTATATAAAGTTTAGGGTGGCCATTAAACTCATCAGTACGAGGATGAAATTATTATCTTTGCCTTGATGCTGTCAGACAGTTAAATTTAGGTTATGGAGAAACATCTGGTAGTGAAGGGATTAATGAAGGCTGTAACTATCTCCTTCAGCGTGGAAAAAATGTATAAAATCGTCTGGTAATAATAATAATAATAATAATAATAATAATAATAATAATAATAATAGTAATAATAATAAAAACGATAATAATAATAATAATAATAATAATAATAATAATAATAATAATAATAATAATAGTTACCTCCTCAGTTAGAAGAAGTGGGAGATGTTAAAGATGCAGATGTCTTTGGTTTAGACAAGCTAGCAAAAAGTAGTTGCCAAGTGCTTAGAAGTCACAGCGGTACTCATATCAAGGGGGAAAAAAGCTATCTATTAATCTGGTGGACAAAAAGGGTGACACTAAGGATTAAATCAAGTAAGGTCCGGCGGGTCTTATCTCAGTTGTTTACACATTTTTTGCCGTGTCTCCAGGCGGTGAATTAGTCTTTGCGAACGCTGGATGCAAACCAATCAAGAGAACAAGCAGGATTTCGTAGTACCCCCCCTTTCCTTCTCTCTCTCTCTCTCTCTCTCTCTCTCTCCACAGCAGTTTTCTATTTCCTCCCCCCCCCCCACACGCACAGAAAAAAAAAAAACAAAGTCTTCCCAAGGTGAATAAAATCGTCTGAAGGTAACAAGGATAATCTTTTAAAACCTGCCACCGTAGTGAATGGAGTGATGGTTTTACTGCGACTGATGTAACGCGGAAACGGCTGTGTGAACCGACCTTAAATTTGTACTGGTGTTATTGGCCATATGGGAGAGGATAGAGAGCGAGAGACGAGGAGAGTGTATGTGAATGAGGTGGAAGGAGGGGGAGAGGGAGGTGGAGGCGGAAGATGAGATGGAGGGATGGAGTGGAGAGGTGTACGAGAGAGGGGTGTGTGGGCTTGAAGCTGGGCAATGAAATGGCGGGGGACCAGGCGACATGGAGGCGATTTGTTTGTGGCCACCCCTTACGGGATCAAGGAGTCTGGCAATAGATAGATAGATAGCCATTGTCGATGTTAATTTGGTGAGTGAGAAAATGAAACAGCCAGCGGTAAATGGATGTTTATCACAAAACTTAGTAGTCTGTCCTGTTCTGAGCACAAATTCGTCAAGAGTTTCTTGCCAGTGTTGTGTCCTGCCTTCCGTATGTCTCAATCCTGCACGAAAATAACAGAGTAGCCTTCCCTTTCATGCTCTTTTGCTGCACGCCTCATTATGCTGTCACATAAAAATATTTCATGTAACACCCTCCATCGCTACACCTGGCAGGGAAGTGTCAACGAACTTTTCATCGTGATAGTACATACCTCTACGAGTCCACGGAGCCGGGTAGAGTGTGTCTGGAATAAAAACTTCTTCTGTCGTTGTGTGTGTGTGTGTGTGTGTGTGTGTGTGTGTGTGGACACTAATTTTTAAAATATTGTACTGTGATTTCCAGTCATTAAATTTTTCTTTACATTATTGAACCTGGGTAGTTTGTCACGGTAATGGCAGGCAGTTACATTCAGCTGAGAGAATACCTGCACAGCATCGGGCTCAGCGAAAATTTATTGCTTTCCTTAATGACCCTCGTGCCGTCGATAAGCGTAAGACTTAACATTCTTCTTCCTATCTCAAGGGTTCAAATTGATCGCCATGATTCTCTCACGGCATTAGTTCAGCTTGCGTGCTTTGTTCACTGTAATAGAATTCCTGCGCAGCTGAAGAGTTATCTTGGCCCCTTTCTTCCCCTCTCTTCCCGCGGTGAGTGATTGCCAACAGGATCCCGATGCAACAGCACAAAGGTCGGGAGGAGAGAGCGTTGGACATGTAACACCTGACACCGCCCCGCGACACGCATCAGCCGACATGTAACACCCGACACACATCACATCCACCCGGCCTCCTGAGGGCTGCCTTCCCTGCACACAGGACCCCAACACCTCTCACTGCACCCTCCCTCCCCTCGCTCCCCCTCCTTCTCGCTTTCTCGTTCCCTCTCCCCATCATCTCCATCTTCATCTTTGTGCCGCCTCCCTCGTCCCTCCTTCTCCCTGTGCCTCGAACCAGGCGCTGCCTCGAACTGCCCCCCTTCCCCTTCCACCTCACTGTCCTTCCATGTCTCCCTGTTTGTTCCCTTCCCTTTCCCTCTCACTGCACTCCCCCTTGTCGTGCCTGCCCCTCCCCTCCCAACAGTCTCTCTCTCTCTCTCTCTCTCTCTCTCCCTCTCTCTCCCTGCACTCCTCTCCCCACCGTCCATCTGTCCTGACCCCACAACCTCAACACTTACGTCACTGCTCTAACTCCTCCTGTCTCACTCCTCCTTCCAGCTTCACATCTCTCCCTCTCAGCTTCTTCGCCACATGAGACCTCTCACATATGCTAAAGGAAACAGTTTGGAGGCAGACGGAATCTTATGGAAACCTGCCATAATTAGAGGAGAGGGGAGAGAAGTGCGATCGATGCGTTTACCACAATCTGAGGGGAGGGATGAATCACGGAGCATCCAGAAGAGAAGATGACTTAAATTGATGCCTGTCCACTACACGAGGGTTATCTCCAGACTGCGACACGCAACCGTCCTGTTTACACACCACATTCCTATGTAGAAGATTTACGCCCAACACTTGTAGTAGATACTGCTGCATCCATCTCAGTACCGGTATACTGAAGAGTGTGAGATGTGAAATGAAGAAGTCAACTGAAAAAAATATATATGAACGACGTGAAGGACTGACTTTTCACCTCCCTGTCTCATGAAGATGCAAACACTGAAAATCATCAGGCCCGGAGGTGGGGTGCCTCATGACCCGCCACAATAAACACACACATCTACGCTCACAGAAATTCCATCGTCACAGCAAAATATTTTCTCCTTTTCCCTTTATTTCGAGCCAGCTTTTTCATCCTTCCTGCCTGCCTCACATTCACCATCCTGCTCACGTCACCTCTTTCCTCTCGCTCATACCTCTTCACACACCCCTCTCCCTCCGTGTGCCAGAAAGCTGTGTTTGTTTAGGATGTGACCGCTGGCCGCCTTGGGTCACCACAGGGTAAAGGGCCACTAGGTCAGAAGCCCTCGTGTGTGTGTGTGTGTGTGTGTGTGTGTGTGTGTGTGTGTGTGTGTGTGTGTGTGTGTGTGTGTGTGTGTGTGTGTGTGTGTGTGTGTGGGCGCGCGTACGTGCGTCCATGCGTACGTGCGCGCAAAAAGCCTGAATGCTGGAAGCCTGCAGAAATTTGTTCTTTCTAGATGCGATGAAACAAAAGAAAGCCAAAATTAAGATCCTTTCTGTAGGCAGAAGAAAAAAATAATATGACGGGAGTGAAGGGGTTAATGCATCACGTCTGGCCTGTGTGGCGTGCTGAGATAAGGTGTGGATCACAAGTATTTATTAAAGATCATAACTAATTTACAAGATATACTCTTTTGACAGACATCTATTTTTTCTTTTTATTGTCAGTTTATTATTTACTCTGACATGGATGTGAATTGTCTGGCAGCTGTGTGAGAGAAGACAAACATATATACAAGCAATTTTATATACAGTTAAAACTTTGGGAGAAGTACAGATGTGGCTGTAGGTTCATCCTTTGCTTGATGAGCCATTTTCATCTCACATGCTTCCAGTGGTGTTCATCTGCACGCTGCTGAATTAAATTTAGTCTGAAATGAAATGAGAAAACCTCAGTTATATTTTAGTCAGGTGAGAATGAGATGAAACATTAGTACCAGTAATATTATTAGTTTTAACTTCCCAAATATGAGGACGTCGTCTTTATTATATTCCTGCTGCTTCGAGACGATGTAATTGAGTTTGAGGAAGGTGTCTCATAGTGAAGAGGTTAAAGAAGGCTGCATCTAAGTCCTCACTTCGAAAGTCAAACCTACATTGAATAAAAGATCCTGAAATTAAACAGAATTAAATACGACTTATCACCTCAGTGATGTGGTTGAAATATAGGCGTAAGAAAGAATCACTCCGTTAAAAAAAATAATACTGCATAATGATTTTTTACAGATTAAAAAGGCAGTCGAGAGAATTATATTATGAGTATATATAATGGAAAAGAAAATGTACGGGTGATTTTGCTTGTGAGGTGGATCCAGGACTTTGAGCCTTGAATAATTAGACGAATGTGTAAATGTGTGGTACATTTCACATCTATGTGATAGTTCTGTGCTATCTCTTTTCCTGTATCTAGATTCCATCTCACCTTATATCTTAAGCTGGAATGTGGTAAAGATGATATAAGAATGATTCGATTTATGTTTATTGATTACACGTGGGTCATTAAACCAGACACTTAATTTTTATGAAGTATCAGTCTTCCCCTAGAATACGATACACAACATTCATCTTACGAGGGAAAGCCATGAATTAAGGTTGCCTATTTTTCCTTATTTTGAATACAAGCAAGTCGCAGTTTGGAACACGTGGGGACATATATAGTATGTACATATTTGTTCTGTTCTCACCTTGTCAGTTAAGGCACTTATAACAGGGATTGATCAAGGAATCTAAACCTTAGTAGTAGAAACATGCGTTATCCAGACGTAGCAAAATGTTTTCCAACTTCTTCAGCATCTTCATGGGACCGGACGAGTAGACCTGGAAGGTGCTTCTTCATTTTGTGGAAAAGTTGGAAATCTAATGGTGTCAAATCAGGAGTATAGGCAGGATGGGACAGAATTTTCATGTGCCAAGTGTTCAAGAGATTCATTGTGGCGTGAGCAGTGTGCAGCCGGGCATTATCGTGCACCATCACTTGACACCCATTTAAGTGTCCCCACTGGACGAGGGCGGGTGCAGACAGGAACCATTTCTTACAGAGGTGCAGAACTCCCCCAGCAACTGCCCGTGTCAGCAAGCATTTGATGTGGACGCGGCCTAGACACGGCGTTGTGGTCTACCTGTATGGCGTGATTACGTAGGTGGCGTGGTGCAGGTGAAGCTCCTGTTCACTTTACTATGCTGTACAGTACATATGATGTTAAACCTTTGGCTGCGGCGAGTTTCTTTGAGTACCAAAGTTGTTACTGTGGCACCAGGCTCATCTGAATGTGAACCTTGTGGACTACAGGCTCAAGTTGCCCAGGCTCGTAAGCTTGGATGAAATATCCTGTTCATGGTCAAAACGTTATCACACACCCTGGCGAAGCGAGAACGTAGCAATGTTTTCCTCGACGTGTGTATGTGTGTCTGTGTAAACAAAATAACGTTAAATTTTTTTATTTGATTTGGGCTAAACTTGGTGAAAGAGTTAAGAGTCTCCCCAGGAGTTGGCCTTTTTTTTTTTATTTATAATTATTATTATTTTTTTAATGATAGGTCAACGATCAAAGTCACATGACAGGCCAGCTTAAACAGTTGTCGTCCGATGTCAGCCAAACTTAGAGGACGATTTGAGGGTGCAATGAGAACGATAGAATTCGGTTTTGTAATCAATCAAAGGACGGCATCAGTACACAAGGTCGAAGGTCAGGGTCACGCGGCAGATCACCCTACACAATTTTGATCCCATCTAGACCAGACAGGGTGGAAGGGTTAAGGGTAATGCGAGGAAAAAGGAATTCGAACTTGAGAGCACTCAGCCCATAGTCAAGGTCGCAAGACAGTGTCAAATGCCAGGGTCACGTGGCTGGTCAGCAGGTTAACTGTTGAGTTGATCTGTTGCTTTCGAGGACATCAGGTCAAAGGTCAAGGTCACAGCCAAGGCTAACCCAGAGTTTTGATCCTTTTAGGACCAAACTTGGTAGAAATGTTGAGGATCATGCATGAATTTAGTAAGTCAGTTTTGAGAACAATCGATCAAAGTTCAGTTTCGCAGGGCAGCGCCCAGTGTTCGGCCCTTAGATCAGTTGTGGAGGGCAGATGTTGCACTCCCTGGAGGCTCGTTCTTGTGATAACTTTGGGTATTTTTGGTGCCCTAAGTTTCTCTTGAAAATAGAAAAGTCGTCGGATGTTAACTGAATGAAAATGTCGCACATGAAAGATTGATACACTACTTAACACATTTAGTGTACTAATATGAAGGATGCTCTTCAAGGTGGTTTTGTAGTAGTGTCGCGGTAAAAGATCATTTATGAATGTAGGAAGTTTTCCTTGTTGGCTTAGATATTTAGTTCATGTTGACCTGCTCATGATCAGCAGGATTTGTTAAGTTAAACATCAGTGAAGGTACTGCACTGGCAACAACAAGAATGTTTTTATGGTTTGTTTAAGGGTTTATGGACGAGTAATGAGGGGGGATACTTCCAACACACATTTAACCCCTTCTCTATAATGACTTGTATCTAATTCCGTCCATTTCTAAAGTTTTATTCAGTTGACGAGGTACGTCTCGAACTGGAGAGTTACATGTGGCATTAACCCCTTCACCATCAGGCGTCGTCCCTTAAAAAAAAAAAAAAAAAAAAAAAAAATAGATAGCAAGAATGGAAGAAAATGATGTCTGTCCTCGGACTGAAGGGGCTGATGCCAATACCTCCTCTCGCTGCCCCGGGCGACCTGCGATACCAAGGTGACCAACTTAGTAACACGACCTCATTTCATAAGGCGTCAGTGTACTGAATGCAAATTACTATATTTCTAACCCTTTCACCAGATGGAGGCTCACGTAAGATGAAACTCGTCAGGCAGCAGCAAGAGAGAGAGAGAGAGAGAGAGAGAGAGAGTTCTGCCGTAGTGAAAGGATCCAAACTAGTTCGCAAGAGGGCATGTTTCCTGAGCTGAATAAAATGGCATGGCGTTAGCAAGAATAAAGCAAAAAAGGTGTCATCGTACTGAGTGGGTTACGGGAGAACTTACAATAAAACCCTTTCATTAGAAGGGATGTTTCCTGCCTGAGCTGAATAAACTCTCGTGGTGGAGCAAAAACAAGGTAAGAGGTCATCACACAGGAGAGGTTAATGAGGACTTTGTGTGGCTCGTCGCAGGTGGGGTAGTGAATTTTTGTGATGGTAGCGAGTGTGTTAGTATAGACGTCATTGTACTGAGTGGGTTACTGAGCTTTTTATTTAGCTCTCTCATTACAAAGGGTATATTCAAATCTAAAATTCTGTGGGTGTTGCAAGAATTAAAAAAACATCTCACTAAATAGGGCTAAAAGAGATTGTAAATTGCCCTGTCGCCAGAAAGAGTCTCTCCGAAGCTGCAAGTAGTCCATGTCAAGAGTGAGATACTAAAACTCTCATCGTACTGAAGGGGTTAAGGTCATGATGAAGCAGCTAGTCACGGAGCAAGATTGGTTTTAGGGTCAAGTTTTCCGCTACTGTAAACGGCTTTCTCCAAATTGTTTTTTTTTTGTTTTTTTTTTTTTTCGTGCAATTGTGATTCAAATAATGTAGCAGCCGCTCTCAGGCTGCAGCGTTGAGCAGTATAAAAAGACATAGATGGAGATAAACTAAAAGGTAGATAGAGAGATAGATAGGTATATTTAAAGAAATGTATATTGTAGCCGTATAAACAGACAGCTTAATAGATTGTTTACAAGAAGTGAATAACAGTAGCTGATCGTCGTTTTGCAGAACAAGATGGTGATGATTATAATGTTGTTGGCGATATAATATACGGTAATAATAATAATAATAATAATAATAATAATAATAATAATAATAATAATAATAATAATAATAATAATAATAATAATAATAATTATTATTATTATTATTATTATTATTATTTTCATTATTATAATGATTATTATTGTTGTTGTTATTATTATTTTGTACTTCGCCCAGTCCTTGTGTGTGAATTAGAGTTGGTGATATGTTGATGATGATGATGATGATCGCCCAGTCCTTCGGTGGGAGACAGAGTTCGAGATGATGATGTTGATGATGGTGATGATGATGATGATGATGATGATGATATGTTTATTTATGTTGCTAATTACAGTTGTATTTGTTTATTTCCTTATGATTGAGTGTTTTTGCTTCTTTGTCGTATATCGTATTGTCTCTGTCTCTCTTTATCTTTGTCTCAGTCTTTCATCGTCCCTCTTCCCCCCCCCCCTCTCTCTCTGTAACTTTCCCTCCCATCTTTCTTCTCTCCCTCCTCTTGTGTTTTTTTCTTACGTTCTTCTCCCTCCCCCTTTCTTCCCTCCCTCCTCCCTCTCTCTATCCTTCACCAATCTTGTCATCTCTCTGCATCCTTCTTCATCCATTATCCTTCCTCTCTGCCTCCTCTTTCCTTCCTTCCCTCCATCTTCCTCCTCCTTCCTTCCTTTCTTCCTTCTTTCATCTTGTCATTTTTCCTGTCTCTCCTTCGTGTCTCCATTCGTCATTCCTTTCTCCCTCCCTCCGTTGTCTCCGCTGCTGAAGGTCGTATCCGTTCTCACCCACTAGTTTTTACACGATTTGAGTGAATTTGAGTGATTATTCCGTGTGCAAATAGTGCTTCTGTGTTTACAAGTGTCCTGGAAGTATTATTCCAGTGTAAGGTTTGTCCAGAGTATGCTAGAGTTTTGCTTTGTGTTTTAAGTGTGAAAAGCTTTGCCCGGGCGTGTGTTTGTTTATCTAAGTTTGGCGCCAAATAGGGTGACTACAGTGGGTGGTTATTGTTCTGGTGGAAGTGATAAGTATTACCCTGTGTAAATTTAAGCTACGATTGGGTAAGTGTTAACTGTATGTTGTTTCGCCAGTAAGAACAGTTTATACCCAGTATAACCATTAGGAACTGATTGGAACTGTTTTTTTATTTCTTTTTTCGAGCTTGAGAAATAAACCATACGAGGAGCGTTTAGAAGCCCAGCTAAACGCTAACTAAACGCAGATTACGAGGAGATTTAATTCAAATATTTAAAATATTCAGAGGGCACGATAACATGGCTGTTGATAAATACTTCACAGTTGATAACTTGATTTACAGTATACTAGAGACAATGGACACAAAATAATTGGCAAACGATTCCAGTCGCATGAACCTAAGCATATCTTCTTTAACAGAGTTGTAAACATATGGAACAAATTGCCCTCGTATGTAGTTAAAATTTGATATAGTACCAAGCTTTAAAGGTCGGTTGGATAAGTATCTGTCATCTAACTCCCAACTTAATATGTTCAGAATAAAACACTCGTGTATATATAAACTTTTTTTTTCCTCAGAGCCCACATCAATTTATTAAATGCAAATATAGTATAAGCACAGACTAGGATATGCACAGATAGCCCTGAGTTAACGGTCACAACTCTTACTTTCGACCTGTGATGGGCTGTGGATCACTGATGGTCCCTTTTAATGAAGTGACCGCCATCGGGATTTTTTAATGTACCAGGGTCACTGCTTCAGGAGGAAACTAGTGTATATGTCCCACGTGGGAAAGTTCCTTGTCTCAGTGGAGTGAACGGAGATGGGACCTGATTGACTGCTGCCTACCTTAAAAGCGCCAGACAAGGCTGCCACACCACCCCTGAACATCCACACTGTGCACTGTGCAATTTCCACGCTGTGTCTGCAAATGTCCCGTTAATTCAACGTATCCACACATGTGCCTAGTTATTTATTATTTCCTTATTCATTTTACCTTACTACTTTCTCTTTCAGGTTATTCAGACTGGTAGCTTATAGATAAAGTATTATAGAATGTAACTTTTCCTTTCAGTCTTTCCTATAAAATTTCCTTGTCAGTTTTTCCATGCTGCATGGTGGTTTCTCTAACTTTTTCTTGCCAGTTTTAACTTGAGGGTTTGGAGGCGGGGGGAGCTTTCTTGCTTTACTATCCTTATCCTTCAGCATGTAGAATTAGATCTTGTAGTCATAGTCTACTCTGGAAGAAGCAGCCTCGAAAGGACTATAAGGTCTGTTAAGGTCTGTTGCTGCTGGCCTTCCTTTGTACTCTTTTGTACACTGTACTCTCCACCCTCTCTCCTCCCTCCTTCATTATACTCCTATGTCTCCTCCTCCCCTCCTCCTATTACCCATAATTCTTCATCCACCTTTCTCTCTCTCTCTCTCTCTCTCTCTCTCTCTCTCTCTCTCAATCCATCTATCTATCTCAACCCCCACCCCTTCTCCCAGCCTCCCTTCCTCCCTCCCCTATTCGTCCGTCCTTCAATTATCTCCCAAGTTTTTGTATCGAAGAATATTACTAACCTCGTCATATTTTCACTTACCACACTGCTCTTTCCCCCTCACCACACTGTTCTTTCCCCCTCACCACACTGCTCCTTCCCCCTCACCACACTGTTCTTTCCCCCTCACCACACTGCTCCTTCCCCCTCACCACACTGTTCTTTCCCCCTCACAACACTGCTCTTTCCCCCTCACCACATTGCTTTTTCCCCCTCACCACACTGTTCTTTCCCCCTCACCACACTGTTCTTTCCCCCTCACCACACTACTCTTCCCCCCTCACCACACTGCCCTATCCCCCTCACCACACTGCTCTTTCCCCCTCACCACACTGCTCTTTCCCCCTCACCACACTGCTCTTTCCCCCTCACCACACTGCTCTTTCCCCCTCACCACACTGCTCTTTCCCCCTCACCACACTGCTCTTTCCCCCTCACCACACTGCTCTTCCCCACTCACCACACTGTTCTTTCCACCTCACCACACTGCTCTTCCCCCCTCATTATCGTGGCTTTCATTTTTCTTCGTATCTTGCTTTTTTCTCATCTTTCTTTTCTATATTTTTTCTGATATTCTTTTCCTTCTCTGCTTTTCCTGTCTTGCATTCACTTTTTTTTTTTTTGACTTGTTTTACTTCCACCTACTCTTCCGTGTGTGTGTGTGTGTGTGTGTGTGTGTGTGTGTGTGTGTTATGGAAGTGGCACATGCAAAAGGGCGCCTCACTACTTCTTCCAAGACATTGACGACCTTCAAGACGTGCTGTGGGTGTGGATGAGGAGGAGGCTGTGGCGTCTCTTGGAGTCTCCCTAGCACCTCTTCCTTAGCGATTTATTTTTGGTTACGGCCGGTTAGTATAATTCTGTACGTTGTTTAAGGAGAATGTGGTGATATTAGAATGACAGAAATAACACAGAGGAGGAGAAAAAGGTGTAATACGCAAAACAAATCGCCAAGGAAGGGGTGTTAGGGAGCTTCCTTAACGGACGAGTAATTGTAGGATGTGAGGTCAGCAGTAATTGTAGGATGTGAGGTCAGCAGTAATTGTAGGGTGTGAGGTCAGCAGTAATTGTAGGGTGTGAGGTCAGCAGTAATTGTAGGGTGTGAGGTCAGCAGTAATTGTAGGGTGTGAGGTCAGCAGTAATTGTAGAGGTCAGCAGTAATGGTAGAATGTGGGGTCAGCAGTAATTGTAGGATGTGAGGTCAGCAGTAATTGTAGGGTGTGAGGTCAGCAGTAATTGTAGGGTGTGAGGTCAGCAGTAATTGTAGAGGTCAGCAGTAATGGTAGGATGTGGGGTCAGCAGTAATTGTAGGGTGTGAGGTCAGTAGTAATTGTAGGGTGTGGGGTCAGCAGTAATTGTAGGGTGTGAGGTCAGCAGTAATTGTAGAGGTCAGCAGTAATGGTAGGATGTGGGGTCAGCAGTAATTGTAGGGTGTGAGGTCAGCAGTAATTGTAAGGTGTGAGGTCAGCAGTAATTGTAGGGTGTGAGGTCAGCAGTAATTGTAGAGGTCAGCAGTAATGGTAGGATGTGGGGTCAGCAGTAATTGTAGGGTGTGAGGTCAGCAGTAATTGTAGGGTGTGAGGTCAGCAGTAATTGTAGGGTGTGAGGTCAGCAGTAATTGTAGGATATCCTGACGAAGGAGTACTGACGTAGAAGGGCCACAAGGGTTACTGTAGGTAGGATTGGAGGCTTCGAAACACCTCTTCCTTAGCGATTTATTTTGCATATTGCACCCTTACCCCCTGAAGTGGTTCGGCCAAGTGGAAACGATGGAGAATGAGAGATCGAGTTGGAGAGCGTTATGTGAGTGAGGCGGAGGGGGGACCAGGGATGAGGTGGCGGGATGGAGTGATGAGATATATGAAAGGGGTGTGTGAACTGGAGGGAGGGCAGCGAAATGGTAGTGGACAAGGTGGCATGGAGGCGGTTTGTCTGTAGCCACCCCATACGGGACAGAGGCGTCTGGCTGTAGAGAGATAGATAGATGGGTAGACCTTAACATTCTCTTTTATGTTATTGATTCTGTTTTATTTTTATGCTTTTTTTCATCAGTATTATCAAAAACATAAGGTTCAGAATAAATTATTAAAACATAAGGTACAGAATAAATCACCATGAAGGATGCGTTACGAGACCCCCAAAGTTAGAGTGAATACAACCCAGGGAATTATCATGGGAGTGGGATTTCTCAGCTTGGGTATTTGTGAGCAAGGGGGTACGGCAGTGACCATAAAGTAGGCTGAGATACAACCAGGTAAAGAGTTCCACTTGATTTTGTGTGTGTGTGTGTGTGTGTGTGTGTGTGTGTGTGTGTGTGTGAGAGAGAGAGAGAGAGAGAGAGAGAGAGAGAGAGAGAGAGAGAGAGAGAGAGAGAGAGAGAGAGAGAGAATTAAGAAGGGAGGAAAAGCGTAGGTGTGTAGGTGGGGAAGGAGGATGTTGGTGTGATGGACGGCTTACATCTGGCTTGTCGATTTTTCACTTTTTCTTAAATATACTCCTTTCGATTAAGTTTATAATTTATACTATTCACGAGTTTCCCAAATAAAGAAAAAAATAGATTAGCTAAAATAAATTTAAGTTTCCATCAGATTTCCTTTTTTTATTTGCACTAACTTACTTTGCTGTAAGAAATTTATAGTTGAGAGATGCAGTAGGCTCATGCTTAGAGAAAGAGAGAGAGAGAGATGCTTCTTCTTCTTTTTTTTTTTTTTTTTTTTTACTTGGTTCACTGTGAAATACATGCTCCATAAGATTTGTTATTATCTTACCTCAAACAGATAAAGGACGTAGCAGGTCTTTGTTAACTTTTATTTTGAACATGACATTCTGTCGCTGTAAAGAGTTTGTTGTTCAGAGAATCAACCAACATCCACCTTCGAAATATTAAAAAATAAATGAAGTTTACCATGTTTTCATTAATTTGTTCTTTATTTCTTTCGCATAACTTTGAACCTATAGTGCTATGAGGTGTTGTTAAAGTTCCTTCACTCAAACTTGGTCTTGTAGTTTATTTCACGTAACGCTGTGGCAGTAAAGACGACTTTGCGGCTCTTCATCCTTTCCACAACACCTCCTCATGACCAGCATCATTTTCCAGTGTTAATCTGTTGGTACAAGTTAGCATTCAAGATGAGGTGGTTGTTTTAGGCCAAGTTGAGAACAATATAATTAAAAGAATCCAATATTTTTAAAAGAATGATAAAAAAGATTATTAAAGCTACTTATCAAAACATAACCCTTTGAATCAGGTGATTTATTTCAACCCATCAGTCCAATGACGTGTGTTATTTACTTATTCATTGCTGCCTCCAGACGATATTATTCAGTCCACTGGGGATTTTCTGAAGCTAAGTGTTCGGTAGTAATAGTAGCAGTAGTTGTAGCAGTAGGAGTAGTAGGCTAGCAGTATTAGTGGTGGTGGTGGTGGTGGTGGTGATGGTGGTGATAGTAGTAGTAGTAGTAGTAGTAGTTGTGGTGGTGGTGGTGATAGTAGTAGTAGTAGTAGTAGTAGTAGTAGTAGCAACGGTAGTAGTTGTAGTAATAGTGGTAGTAGTAGTAGTAGTAGTAGTAGCAGTAGCAGTAGTAGTAGTAATAGTAGTAGTAGTAGTAGTAGTAGTAGCAACGGTAGTAGTTGTAGTAATAGTGGTAGTAGTAGTAGTAGTAGCAGTAGTAGTAGTAGTAGTAATAGTAGTAGTAGTAGTAGCAGTAGTGGTAGTAGTAGTAGAAGAAGCCCCAGGTTCATCTGAAACGTGAACCCAGTGGACTGTACTGCAGGCTGACGTTCCCTTTCTCCGGCAGTCCACCATCCTCCTTTTGGTGGGATAGGGAGGGGGTTGAGTGACGTTTGTATACCCAGGCAGTGAATCCGCCCAGTTACATCAGTGCCACCACGGGAAGGCGCCCGTCTCCAGCACCTAAGGAATCTGTAAAATCCATGTGTGTCTCTCCCTGCCTCGATAAACGCCTCCTAAGCTGGATAAAATAGCCTGGTGACGGATGAAGGAAGCAGAGAATAGGGCATCGGTGTGAAGAGGTTCACTTTAACCCTGATACACCTGGGCTGTTATTCTCGTAGGTAGGGGAAGCACCCTAACACCTTTTTCAAAGCGTTATTATTACACCATACTGTCCTGTTCTGTGTTACATAAATTCCTACAGTATCGCCATACTCTGCACAAGTAAAGCTCCCTAACACCTTTTCTTAAGCGATTTAATATGTTTATTACCCCTTAGTGTTCTCTTCTGTGTTACATAAATCCTTCCAGTACCGCCATACTCTACATGAATAAAGCAACCCATCATCTTTTGCTCAGAGATTTATTTTTATTTCACCTTGCTGTACTCTTGTGTGTTACACGAATTCTCCCAATATCGCCATGCTCTACACAGGTAAAGCTCCCTAACACCTTTTTCTAAGCAATTTTTTTTTTTATTACACGTTCTATTCTGTGTTACATAAATCCTTATAGTATCGCCATACGTTCAGAAATAAAGCTCCCTAACACATTTTACAAAGCGATTTAATTTGTTTATTACACCTTACTGTCCCCTTCTGTGTTGCATAAATAATTCCAGTATCGCCATACTCTGCACAAATAAAGCTCCCTAACAGCTTTTCGTAAGCTATTACCTGTTTATTACAACTTACTGTCCGCATTTTTTTTAATATTCTTCCAGTATCGCCATACACTGCATAAGTAGCCGACAAAACGATATTAACCCCATATCCAAAAATAAATCGCTAAGGAGAAGGTATCAGAGAGCTTTCTTAACCGACCACAATATCAGCCCAGGGCATGTATTCTCGTTGGTTAAAAAGACTCCCTAGCACCTCTTCCTTGGCTATTTATTTTTGGATCCGACTGGCAAATAACACATCTTACCTTAATTGTGCAGAGTGTGACGATATTGGAATGATTTAAGTAACACAATTGACGATAGCAACATATTCGCTCTTATGTGAGGTGAAGTTTGGGACGAATAAGGCGAGATGAAGATTGAGGAGAGCAACAGTGTGCTTTTAGGAATATTTGCTCATGTGTAAGGTGAAGTGAGGGACAAATATGGCGGAACGCGAAGGAAGAGAGAAAATACTGGCAGAAAGTAGGATGGGGATGATGTCAGGAGGAAGAGATAATTGTGATTTATGATATCACTGCTGGTGTAAAACAAACATGCAAACACACACACACACACACACACACACACACACACACACACACACACGTACGCATGCACGCACGCACGCACGCACCCGCGCGAGTCACTGAGTACAGCGCAATGGTATAGGACGAGATGCCAAAAATGATACAATCCCTGTTCGCTGAACTGATGATCATCATCGTCGTCGTCGTCGTCGACGTCGTCGTCTTTATCCATCATCCATCAATCATCAGCCATCAGACAATCATCTTCAGTCATCAGTCATCAATCATCGTCATTCAAACTTTACTTCCATATTATAAATAAGTAGTTTCTGAAAAAGAAAAAAGGGAAGACGTAAAACTCGGAGGTCCCGTAACAGTGCCGGGTAAAAATAGTGTGTGTGTGTGTGTGTGTGTGTGTGTGTGTGTGTGTGTGTGTGTGTGTGTGTGTGTGTGTGTGTGTGTGTGTGTGTGTGTGTGTGGTAGATTGCTGACGGGATGACCTCTGCAGGGCTTCCTCCTCGGACAGCAGGGTACTCCAGGTGGGGTTCCTCAGCTGCAGGCCTCTGTGACTTAGGAGACAGCTTGAAACAGCCCTGATGACAGACTTAAGACATTGGGCTACTGGAGGGGAGCTGACTGGCGAGAAGCAATTTTATTTAACTTCGCAGATATTCAGTTTTTGAGAATCATTTTGCCATAGAGATGCGAAGTTGAAATGAGGCAAATTAATGATATTCATATCATTTAAAACAAGAGAGTCACCTCGTAGTAAACGGGTTAGATTTAGTCTCCATTAATCCCTACAGTGCCACGTCTTTGTCCTTCCAACTGTCAGTATTGGAGAGACCGTGGTAGTGAAGGGATTAGTTTGCAGCGGGACTAAAACATGGTCATACCGGTTATGATGATGTACCAAGGGGGAAACCCTGACCTGGAATTAAAGCAAAAACAGTAAGACCAGTATTTTATTTTTATTTTTTATTTACCATTTAGCTGTTGATGACACACATACTGTACTGTTTGTTGTTTCAGTTAGTCAAACGCCAGATGGTTTTATTCAGCAGTGAGATAACTCAACATTCAGAGCATAACAAACTGTGTATGTTAACCGCATAGCTACTTTGGAAGAATTTTTATATTTTGGACTGGGCCTACCACCAGACAATTTTGCTTAGCAGTGACAAGTCCTTGCGGTCAAATAGCTGAAAACTATCTCAATTAACCCCGTTGTTTCTGCGAATGAATTTAGATATTTAAACTGACACAAAACAATTTTATTCAGGTAAGCAGTTCCTCCCGTGAATTAATTTGGGTATTTAGGCTAACACCAGACGATCAACATCTGAGAGAAACCCAAACAGACAAAAAATTCAGCACCATATTAACTCGACCAGAAGTGCTTAGAGAGCACAACGAGGCGGCACCCGTGACCTTGACCTTAGATCGACCTTCACCAGAATCAGATCACTTCTTCCCACCTCAGCACACAAAAGAAGCGCCAGGTCCGATCTAGATCTGACCAATCATTCATGAGATAATGCCACACCTTGAACTTTGACCTTGGCGTTTGATCTTCATCCTTGATCACCCTACACCAATATCGAATCACGTCTTTCCAGACCAACGTAGATTGTATGCCAATTTTGATATAACTCGCATCAAGCATCCTGACATACTGTGTTAACGTAGAGTCGTATATACCTGTAAGATACTGTATATGCATAAATACAGAACCCTTTGATATCGTTACTTAGCTTCTTATGTGTCATGAGTAGTGCGTCCTTCATGATTCATCGTACGAGTCAGAAACATGGAGTGTAACAAAAACCTTGGAACGTATGCTGAGATGTGCTCAGAGAGGAATGGAAAGGATAATGCCTTTTCACACTGAGAGAGAAAAAGAGTGCTGCCTGGACACGGGAACAGCAGAGAGCAGAGGGTATAATCAATGTAGTCAAAAAGCAAAAATGAATGTGGTCAGGTCACGTCCTCGTAAAATGTACAACAGATGGACAACCAGAAAAATGCAGAGGCATCCCAGAGATAGAGTGAGAGAAAGAGACAGGCAGAAAACACAATGGCGAGATTCGATTCTGAAATTTGCTGGAGGTAGATATAACAGGTCTGACAGCAATTCGATCAAACTGGAAATATATGGGAAAGGCCTTTGTCGTACGGTGGATGATAATGATGATGTGCCATGCAAGAACACTGCCTTTTTTTTCGTAAGTGAAACCCAAGCCCTTTCAATTATCGGAACGTTGAACCGATGAAGAGAGAAATATAAACTGCTGGAATACATCAAGGTGTTTTGTTGTAATATCATTGACCTCAAGTAAAAGAAAATGAATAGCGAAGTTTGTATAATCTTTTTATGACTTAGGAATAAATTCAGAAGCATACTGGTAAAAATATTCTGAGTTAAAAAATAAAAGATACTTGGTCCCTTCACCACGCTGGGTCTCTCCTAACCTGTCTAAAATTATCTGACGGAGGCAAAAGTAAAATGCCAAGAGAAATAATTGTTGTGAATTAATTAATATGGATTGTTCTTCACTGCTTTACTACAACGGATCTCTCATAGGGCATATATATATATATATATATATATATATATATATATATATATATATATATATATATATCTATATGGAGCCTCAGTTGTACAGTGGTAACGTGTGCGTTTTCGTACACTGAAGAGCGAGGGTTCGCGCCCTGCCAGGGTAATAAAACTTTGGGAGCGTTCTTCTGGCCACGTACTACTTTGGCGGACATCAGGGGTGCTGTGGTTGAACCAGTGTCGCATACTATAAAAATAGTATGTTTGCACCCAGTCGGCTTGCGCGGGCCGATTACACCTGGTTCACAGACCACACACACATCCAAAGCCACTCCAACATAACAATTACACATACAAGCACTTCTCACCCTACATACAATCTCTACTAGACAGCCTAAGCCACTTGGTAGAGATACAGTACATTGGCTGTACCGTTCCCACTTCGGTAGGGATAGGCCAGTCCTGCAGTGGACACTCAAACGGTTGATGATGATATATATATATATATATATATATATATATATATATATATATATATATATATATATATATATATATATATATATTTGTACACGCGTGGCTGGGAATCGAACCCTGGACCTCTTAGATAGAAGTCAGGCACTTTGTCGAGTGGTATCAGTGCCTGACTTCTATCTGAGAGGTCCACGGTTCGATTCCCTATCAGAAGCGTACGAATATATTTGTACACACGCGTGTAATGTGTGTCTCTCCAACATCTAAAGACGTTCGTGTTGTGTCTGGGATAGATTAAAACTGCTCTGTCACTTGCCGAGTTGCGTGGGGCTGTGAAATGATCCTAGAGTGTTGTGATTGAAGTAAATCCTCCCATAATGGATTTGCCTAGTTCGTCAAAAAAAAAAAAAAAAAAAAAATCAGGTGTCACAGCTTGTATCACGCAGTGGTCGAGTGGTATCAGTGCCTGACTTCTATCTAAGAGATCCAGAGTTCGATTCCCAGTCAGGAGCGTACAAATATATTTGTACACACGCTTGTAATGTGTATCTCTCCAACATATCTATGTATATATATATATATATATATATATATATATATATATATCAAAATTCTTTGACTATCTTACTTCTACGATGGAACACATTCTATCCATTTCTCCTTTCTCTGAAATCTCCATTCTTGGAGATTTCAATGTTCACGACCACCTTTGGCTCTCCTCTCCTTTCACGGATCCACCTGGTGAACAAGCCTACACCTTTTCTATCCTTAATGACCTAGAGCAGCTTGTACAGCACCCTACCCGTATCCCTGACCGCCTTGGAGAGAGCTCCAACATACTTGACCTCTTCCTCACAACTAATCCTTCTGCTTACTCTGTTAATCTTTTCTCTCCGTTGGGCTCCTCCGATCACAACCTTATTACCTTAACCTGTCCTATCACTCCGGTACTGCCTGTGGACCCTCCAGGGAAACGTCGTCTGTGGCATTTTGGAGCCACGGACTGGGAGGCCCTCAGGCAGTACTTCTTTGATTTTCCCTGGAATGATTATTGCTTCCATGGCCGTGAGCCATCTGAGTGTGCCTTGCGCATTGCGGAGGTTATTCTCTCGGGCATGGAAGCATACATTCCTTTCTCATATCCTTTGACTAACGCAAGAAAGCCTTGGTTTAATCATGCTTGTTCTAATGCTGTCCGCAACAAGGAGAGGGCCTACAAAAGGTACCGGAGCCAACCCATCCCTGAATCACATCATCTTTACATTTCTGCCCGGAATCGTGCTAAGTCTGTTCTTCGCTCTACTAAAAATAATTTCATCCATACTAAATGCTCTCAACTCTCCAACTCGAATTCTTCCCGCTCCTTCTGGCACCTTGCCAAAAATCTTTCTAACAACTTTACCTCATCATCCTTCCCTCCTCTTTTCTACTCTGATGGTTCTGTAGCTATTTCTTCTACTGATAAAGCAGATCTCTTCGCACAGACTTTCTCCTCCAATTCCACCTTAGACGATTCCGGTGCTGTTCCTCCATCACTTCCCCCCTCTGACTTCCTCATGGCTGACATTAAAATTTCTTCAGTTGATGTATTGTCTGCCATCACTGGCCTCAGTACTAACAAGGCATATGGGCCTGATGGGGTCCCTCCTGTTGTTCTCAAGAACTGTGCTTTTGTGCTTACACCCTGCCTAGGCAAACTCTTTCGCCTTTGTCTGTCAACTTGTACCTTTCCTTCTTGCTGGAAGTTTGCTCTCATTCAGCCAGTCCCAAAGAAGGGTGACCACTCCCAACCCTCCAACTATCGTCCAATTGCTTTAACGTCCTGTATATCAAAAGTTTTCGAGTCAATTCTTAATAGAAAAATTTTAAGGCATCTTTCCTATCACAACCTTCTTTCCGATCGTCAGTATTTGTTCCGTCAGGGACGCTCCACTGGCGATCATCTCACCTACCTTTCAGACTCCTGGTCATCCTCCTTTCGGGACTTTGGCGAAAGCTTTGCCATTGCACTTGACATCTCAAAGGCTTTCAATCGAGTCTGGCATAAATCTTTAATTTCCAAACTGCCCTCCTATGGTTTCTATCCTTCTATCTGTGCCTTCATCGCTAGCTTCCTTTCTGGTCGTTCTATAGCCGCTGTTGTAGACGGCCATCGTTCTTCTCCTAGATCTATCAACAGTGGTGTTCCTGAGGGCTCTGTCCTATCACCAACTCTCTTCCTTTTATTCATCAATGATCTTCTAAGCTGTACATCTAACCCTATCCACTCATACGCTGATGACTCCACCCTTCACCTTTCCATTCGGTTCCCGCAACGCCCATCTCAACAGTTACTTCAACAAACAAGGGATGAGGCTATGGCACACCTAATGTCTGATTTGGCTCGTATCTCTGACTGGGGTATAAATAGTATGGTTGTTTTTAATGCATCTAAGACTCAGTTCTTACACCTATCAACCCGACAAAATCTTCCACAGGTATACCCACTAATGTTTAATAATATTCAGCTTAATCCTGCATCATCCTTGAACATGCTTGGGGTTTCACATACTCGGAACTTATCTTGGAAAGATCATATTACATCTCTTGTAAAATCTGCTTCCAAGAGATTGGGTGTGCTCAGCCGACTCCGCTCTTTCTTTACCCCTGCACAATTGTTGACTCTATACAGGGGTTTTATCCGCCCCTGTGTGGAGTACAACTCTCATGTGTGGGGAGGCTCCCCACATACAGCTCTTCTCAATAGGGTGGAGTCAAAGGCTTTTCGTCTCATTAACTCTCCTCCTCTTACTGACTCCCTTCAACCTCTGTCTCTTCGCCGCACTGTTGCATCTTTATCTCTTTTCTATCGCTACTTTAATGGTCACTGCTCCTCTGAACTGTCTGCTTGCATTCCTCCACCTCTACGACGGGCGAGTAGCACCCGTCTGGCAGCAAACTCTCATCCCTTTTCTGTCCAACTCTCTAATGCAAGAGTTAACCGTTACTCCCAGTCTTTCATTTATGCAACAGGTCAGCTCTGGAACTGTCTCCCTCTGTCTGTATTTCCTGCTGCCTATGATCTCCAGTCTTTCAAACGCAGTGTGTCCAGGCATCTCAAAATGATCGGATCTTGAATTTGGCTCTATATTGTATTTTGTTTTTCTCTTGGAGGGAACTGTTGCTGCGGGCTCATGGCCTTTGGTTCCTTCTTCCTCGTATAAAATATATATATATATATATATATATATATATATATATATATATATATATATATATATATATATAAAGCTGCGTTGTTTGTTTGTCCTTCACTCATGCCCAAACCAAGGGCCAGAGAACCCCAGACCCATATATATTCTGAATCAGGGTAAACCAAGGATGGTCCTAGGCAAGTCAAAATTCAGATCTGGGTCATCTGAGGTCACCGGTGAAGTGTTCACCTTTTTTTGGCCCGGGCAACGCCGGGTACCCCTGCATCCCAATTTTTGGCATGGAGACTCACTTTACCTCCAGTTCAGACATAGGCTATGTGAGGTTGACCTCCGAGGTCATTTGGGGTCACTGGTCAGAGGTTATTTGAGGTCGCTGGTAATACATGCTCAAACGACTGGACCTAGCAGCCCAATTTTTGACACGGAGACTCACATGACTTCCAGTTCGGACATAGGCTGTGTGATGTTGACCTCCGAGGTCATATGAAGTCACCAGTCGGAGGTCATTTGAGGTCATGGGTAATAGTAAACAAGTGCGCACAAATACCGTGAGTTAGTCTCCGAAAGCTGAAATAGAATGTTCCTGGACCTCTTATAATCCCTTTTGAAAAGCATAAGATGTATATGGCCTTTCTGGAGTAGAAAGAAAGACTGAACTAAAAGAAATTGGATTAGTGTTCGCATTTTTGACCCTACAATGCAATACCCCTGCTAGTACACACACACACACACACACACACACACACACACACACACACACACACACACACACACACACACACACACACACACACACACACACATACTAGTATGCTTGCATCCAGTCAGATTAAGGCGGACCGATTACAATTGGTTCACAGACTACACAAACATCCAAAGCCACTACAACACTACAATCACACTCACATGCACTTCTCACCCTACGTAGTCTCTCCCAGACACCCTAAGCCACTGGATAGAGATACATGGCTGTATCGTCTCTGGGTCGGTAGGGATAGGCCGGTCCTGTAGTGGACTTCAACGGCTGATGATGATGATGATGATGATGATGATGATGATATCTACTCGTATATATATATATATATATATATATATATATATATATATATATATATATATATATATATATATATATGTATATATATGTAAATAGATAGATAGATAGGTAGATAGATATAGTAGATAGATAGATAGATAGATATATAATTTGATTAGTGATAGACAATATGGTTTTTGCCACAAAAGATCCACCATTGACACTCAATTTCTTAACTCACATCATCCATCAATCAATTGATCTTTTTGGAGAAACTCATGGAGTAGCTCTTGATATCCCTAAAGCTTTCGACAGAGTATTGCACCGTTCCCTGCTGTCCAAACTCCCTTGCTATGGACTAACGTCTTATGTTCCTTTGATTTCTTCATATCTTAGTGACAGGAAATTAAGAGTAAAAGTAGATGATGTATATTCCAATTTCCACTCAGTTAACGCTGGCGTGCCGCAGGGATCAGTTCTGGCGCCAACCCTATTTCTGGTTCATATTAATGATCTCTTATCTGTCACCCACAATCCCATTCACTCATATGCAGATGACTCAACACTACATAGTTCATTCACACTCAGACATCCATTTACAAAGTCTATTATCTCTACCTCTCAACTCAGTACAGCCATCTCCATAAATCAAGATCTATCTACAATCAGTGAATGGGGACAAAACAACCATGTCTCTTTTAATGCTAGTAAAACTAAATATATACAGTTTACTAATAGACAGATATTGCCAGATTCGTACATTACCTTCAGTGCTACTAATATTCCCATCTCCAAAAGTATTGAAACTCTCGGCGTCTCACTTAACAATGCCCTCAGCTGGACCTCTCATGTCAGATCACTTGCTAAAACCGCCTCAAAGAAACTTGGATTATTGTACAGAGTCCGTAACTTCTTCGCCGATGAGCAGTTAGCTGTAATTTATAACAGTCATGTGCGCTCTCAGCTTGAATATTGCTCACCCTTGTGGAATGGTTGTGGAGAGGTTGTATTAAGACAACTAGACAAAATTCAGAACAAAGCTGTTAGAATCATTAACAACCATGCCATTACATATAAACTACCTCCCCTGCAAGTAAGAAGGAATGTTGCCTCCCTTGCATTATTTTACAGATATTTTTTGGCAAATGCTCAGACGAAGTTGCGTCCATGGTGCCACCTCTCCATGCCTTCCCTCGTGCTACACGGGCACTCTGGCAGCGCTCATGACTGGAATGTCACTCAGCCATATTGCAGAACTTCTGCCTATCAGAATTCTTTCATTCCCCGAACTGCATCTCTCTGGAACTCGCTTCCCCAGAGTTGTTTCCCTCCAAATTTCAACCCACACCTGTTCAAGTTTAACTGTTACAGATATTTTATGAACAGAGGACACCAGTAATCTGGTGTATGGATTATCTTCTTTTACTCATTTGTTTTTCCTTCCTCCGTTCTGTTATTAAAATATATATATATATATATATATATATATATATATATATATATATATATATATATATATATATATATATATATATAAAATGGTTTGGTGGTGTGGTAGCAGACAACCAAGACCTGTAAATCAGAAGAATAGCTGTGGTAGGATGTTGTTCAGTGTCTATACCAAGCATGTTATCATAAGTTACAAGTATAATGGGACTCACAGATGTTACTGGAAATCTTTTGCACAAACACCAGCAGCATTATCATCATCGTTATTATTATTATCATCATTATTATTATTATTATTATTATTATTTAAATTATTTTATTATTATTATCATTAATATTATTATTATATTATTTTTTATTATTATTAATATTATTATTATTATTATTATTTTTATTATTTTATTATTATTATTAATAATAATATTATTATATTATTTATTATTATTATTATTATTATTATTATTGTTATTATAATTATTAATTATAATAATAATTATTATTATTATTATTATTATTGTTATTATTATTATTATTTTATTACTATTATTATTACTATTATTACTACTACTACTATTATTATTATTATTATTATTATTATTATTATTATTTTCATTAATATTATTATTATTATTATTATTATTATTATTATTACAATTATATTATTATTATTATTATTATTATTATTGTTATTATTATTATTATTGTTATTATTATTATTATTATTATTATTATTATCATCATCATCATCATCATCATCATGAGCATTGTTCCAGTTGTTACTGTCATTGTCATTACAATCATCATCATGATTCTTAGTACTAATATCATAATCATCATCATTAATATTATTGTTACTTTCATAATAATCATCATCATTATCATTATCACCATTATCATCATTATTGTTACATTCATCATCATCATCTTCATCATAATCATAGTCATCATTGTTACTTTCTTCATCATCATCTTCGTCATTACTACAGTCGTTACTGACTTCATCACTTACATTTATAGTCGTCACTATTTATCATCACTGTTGCCATTGTTACTACTATCGTCACAGCTTTGTCATCATTATCATTGCTGGTATTGTCACTCATTATCATGATCGTGCATAGGTTCTGCAGCTGGTCATTGGAAGAACTCGAGTTCAGTTCTCGAGTCGGACAAAGTTTGTTTTTGATAGCAGTATACTGTAGCACCAGTCGATGAGGGCAGCACTCCTAAGGTGGATGGAAAGCCGATGACAGGAAGAACTGGAGCTTCCGTTTCATCAGCCCTCGGGACAAGTTCCTGACCATCCCCCTTTGCTGAACTTTTTAAGTGTTTCAGTAACACGGAGAGTAGGCCAGCATGCTCTCCAATACATGTTTCTCTAACAGTAAACACCAAACAACATGCACACTAGACTTCCTTTCAAAAATTTTTAAAACATATGGCGTCTAATAACCAAACCTCGGAGTCCCAGAGTGGGGGACCATAAATGCCCCCACCATCCGCCCCTCTCCTGGTGACCAATCAACTAGCTGCCCGAAACCACTGTCTGACGCACTTCTTCATTTCTGCAACATTCGCGGCCTTTCCTCTAACTTTCGCTCTGTTGAGCACCACCTCTCCTCCTCTAAACCTCACCTCCTATTTTTTAACTGAGACTCAGCTGTCTGAGGCAACTGATAGCAAACCCTTTTCTGTATCCTCCTACTTACTATATACTTATTTGAAAGCCAGAGGTGGCTGTTGTGTACGAGTATATGTACGCAACGACTTATCTTGCTGTCGTGTTCCTGAACTGGATTCTTCTGAATTCTCTACTCTCTGGCTTCGGCTTTCCTGTCATTCTCTGACTAAACATATCTGTGCTGTTTACTTATCCCCTAGTTCTACTGACTATCAAAAATTCTTTCACTATCTTACTTCTACGATGGAACACATCCTATCCGTTTCCCCTTTCTATGAAATATCCATTCTAGGAGATTTCAGTGTTCACCACAACCTTTGGCTCTCCTCTCCTTTCACTGATTCACCTGGTGAACAATCCTACATCTTTTCTATCCTTAATGACCTAAAGCAGCTCGTACAGAACCCTACCCGTATCCCTGACTGCCTTGGAGAGAGTTCCAACATACTTAACCTTTTCCTTACAACTAATCTTTCCGCTGACGCTGTTAATCTTTCCTCTCTGCTGGGCTCCTCCGATCACAACCTTATCACCTTAACCTGTCTTATCGCTCCAGTACAGCTTGTGGACCCTCCAAAGAAACGACTGTTGTGGCACTTTGGGGCTGCGGATTGGGAAGCCCTTAGGCAGTACTTGTTTGATTTTCCATGGAATGAATATTGCTTCCATGGCGGGGAGCCATCTGAGTGTGCCTTACGGAGGTTATTCTCTCGGGCATGGAAGTATACATTCCTTTTTCATATCCTTTGACTAATGCAAAAAAGCCTTGGTTTAATCATGCTTGTTCTAAAGCTGTCCACAACTAGGAGAAGGCCTATAAAAGGTACCAGAGCCAACCCACCTCTGTATCACATTTTTTTTATGTTTCTTCCCGGAATCGTGCTAAGTCTGTTCTTCGCACTGCAAAAAATAATTACATCCCTACTAAATGCTCTCAACTCTCCAACTCGAATTCTTCCCACTCCTAGCACCTTACCAAAAACCATTCTAACAACTTTCCCTCATCATCCTTTTCTCTTTTTTTCTATTCTGATGGCTCTGTAGCTATTTCTTCTGGTGATAAAGCAGGTCTCTTCACTCAGACTTTCTCCTCCAATTCCACCTTAGACGAATCTGGTGCTGTTCTTTCATAACTTCCTCCCTTCTGACTTCCTTATGGCTGACATTAAAATTTCTTCAGCTGATGTATTTTCTGCCATCACTGGCTTCAATACTAAGATGGCATATGGACCTGATGGGGTCCCCCCTGTTGTCCTCAAGGATTGTGCTTCAGTACTTACACCCTGCCTAGGCAAACTCTTTTGCCTTTGTCTATCAACTTGTACCTTTCCTTCTTGCTGGAAGTTTACTCTTATTCAGCCAGTCCCAAAGAAGGGTGACCATTCCCAACCCTGTAACTATCGTCCAATTGCTTTAACATCCTGTGCCTGAAAAGTTTTTGAGTCTATTCTTAACAACAATTTTTAAAGCATCTCTCCCATTACAATCTTCTTTCTGATCGTCAGTATGGGTTCCGTCAGGGATGCTCCACTGGCTATCTTCTCACCTACCTTTCAGACTCCTGATCATCCTCCTTTCGGGACTTTGGCGAAAGCTTTGCCATTGCACTTGACATCTCAAAAGCATTCGATCGACTCTGGCATACTGTAAATCTATAAATTCCAACTACCCATTTACGGTTTCTAGCCTTCTATGTGTGCCTTCATCTGTAGCTTCTTTTCTGGTCGTTCTGTAGTTGCTGTTGTAGACGGCCACCGTTCTTCTAGATCTATCAACAATGGTGTTCCTTAGGACTCTCTTCCTTTTATTTATCAGTGACCTTCTAAACCGTACATCTAACCCTATGCACTCATACGCTGATGATTCCACCCTTCACCTTTCCATTCGCTTCCCTCAACGTCCATCTCAGCAGTTACTTCTACATAAAAAGGGATGAGGCCATGGCACACCTTCTGTCTTACTTGGCTCGTACCTCTGACTGGGGTAAATATGATCTTGTTGTTTTTAATGTATCAAAGACTCAGTTCTTACACCTATCAGCCCGTCAAACGCTTTCCCAGGAGTACTCACTAATGTTTAATAATATCCAGCTCAATCCTGCATCGTCCTTAAACATACGTGGGGTTTCATTCTCTCTTGACCTATCTTGGAAAGATCATATTACATCTCTTGTAAAATCTGCTTCTAAGTGAGTAGATGTGCAAAGCCGACCCCGTATCTTCTTTACCCCTGCACAGTTGTTGACTTTATACACGAATTTTATTTGCCCCTGTGTAGAGTACAACTCTCATGTATGGGGAAGCTCCCCACATACAGCTCTTCTCAAAAGAGTGGAGTCAAAGGCTTTTCATCTCATTAACTCTGCTCCTCTTAATGACTCCCTTGAATCTCTGTCTCTTTGCCGCACTGTTGCATCTTTATCTCCTTTCCATCGCTACTTCTATGGTCACTGCTCTTCTAAACTGTTTGCATTACTCCAGCTCTACGACGGGCGCGTTGCACCCGTCTAGCAAGAGACTCTCATCCCTATTCTGTCCAATACTCTAATGCAAGAGTTAACCGTTACTCCCAGTCCATCATTTATACAACAGGTTAGGTCTGGAACTGTCTCCCTCTGTCTGTATTTCCTACTTCTATGATCTACAGTCTTTCAAACACAGTGTGTCCAGGCATCTCGAAATTAACGGGTCTTGAATTTGGCTCTCTTTTGTATTGATTTTTTTTTTCTTGGTTGAAACGGTTTGCGGGCTCCTGGCCTTTGGTTCCTTCTTCCTTGCATAAAAAATACATATTCATAGTCACTATTATCTTCATGTCATTATCATCTTCATAATTACAGTTATCTTCATGTCATATAATCATCATCGTCACCATCATCATCAATATTATCATAATTATAGATCATGACTGTCGTCACTATCATCATCATTATCGTCATTATTATTATCATATCATCACGAACAAAATCGTTTCTCTTGTTTCGCAATATGGGATGGGCAGGATTAAGAAACAGCAAATGAAGGAACACAAAAATAGAACAGAGTGCCCATCGAAAATGAAGCGGGAATTTTGTGTCATGGAAGAAGGGGTCGTTCCTGAGTAAAGACAATAATAGGCTACCAGGAAGCCACAGGTGTTATTAATGGTGGCTGCCTCCCACAGAGTGCGAATTCAGACAGATGTCATGCATATAAAATGACAGAGGACATAATTACGTTTACCCCAATAAAATAATTTCGATCTCTACTGAGTAACGGCCCCAAATAAGCGATTTTTTTCTCTGTCCTGCACTGGGAATAGAAATTATAGTCCGTTTCTTGAGGCACAGCACTCCTGAATCACACATCATCACATGTCACCATTTCGGCGCTAACACCCACACCTACCATATGGAATGTTGTAGGACTGTCTCATACCGGACAAATGTAATGGTATTAGCCGGTTCATTTTGATGGAATATCAGTGGGATTTATGGAGATCAATATAGGTTGTTATAAGGAGATTCAAATAAGTGATCACACTGCTCACCGCTCCAGCCGAGAATCAAACCCATGCCGTTTCGGACAACACAGGGTTTCTCTAAGCACTCGACCACAACCTTCTCCGAGTAATGGACTGCTTATTATTTCCTGTTTGTTGTTACTCATTAACGATGCCTAATAGCATAAGGTAGCCAAACAGAGAGAGAGAGAGAGAGAGAGAGAGAACACGCCAGTCTTTCTCAGAGTGGAGATATCATGCAGGGATTAAGAGAAAGTGAAGGGTGATAACATCGAAGACAAGGCTTGAGAGGGTTGTCAATGTATTTTTCTATCTATCTATCTTTCTGACTCTACTTGCCTGTCCAGCTATGCCTATGCAATTCCTAACATCTTCTCATTTACTTTTTCTTCTCTTGGTCTGTCTGCATATCTGATTTCTCTAGTTACCTGTCGTGTCTAAATGTCTAATTCTTTTTCTGTGTGTGTGTGTGTGTGTGTGTGTGTGTGTGTGTGTGTGTGTGTGTGTGTGTGTGTTTGCTTCATCCCTATTCTTTTATTCTTCTATTTCCACCTCTTTGTTTGTCTGTGCAGTTGCTTCATGTTTCCTTGTTTCTTCCCTCCTCTTCCTATTTTTATGGTCTTAACACATTGATGGAAACCATTTTATTTGCTCGGTGTCTTTCCTATTTCTTCACCTTGTTTTCTTTCCTCCATGCACATTTCAGAGTTGTGACACTCCTTCATTTTTTCACCAGCTCAGTTCAGACTTGACATAAATTGTTTTTGAGCAGCTACCCCCAACACTTTCCTCTGTTTTTGCATTTAAACCCTTTGAAGGGTTTTATGTGCGTGTGGACACCACACACACACACACACACACACACACACACACACACACACACACACACACACACACACACACACACACACACACACACACACACACCGCTCGCTGGTGCAGTGGTAACGTTCTCGCTTGCCAACTGGTGGACGGGAGTTCGCGCCTCGCTCAGGTTGCGAAAAGTTTCACTGACGAAGTGGGTGGTTACTGTCCCCCTTGAGCAAGGGGACGGGTGTGTGCGTGTGTGATGGTCACAGCCTTGCCCTTAGATCGGACTATATGAGCTCTCAGCTCCCTTCCGGGAGGGTAAAAACTGACCATCACGACCATCAAGTGATCCTGACCGACCCGGTGAATTACACACACACACACACACACACACACACACACAGACTTTCGTGGAATGTGGCAAACAAATCCATGGAGTTTACCAACTTTAGTGAAGAGAGATGGGGACAATCACCTCTTTGAATGCTGGAGCCTTTTTGTAGTGACCTTCCTACATTTCACTGGCAATGTTCGCAGTTTTCTCGCTGTCTGTCTGTATATACAATTAGATTTCAGTATTCTCTTTTCCCGCTCTTTCCCTTTCTGCCTATCTAACTACATATCTATCAGTCTGTATCTGTCTGTTTACCTATATACGTATTTTTCCCACTATCTGTCTATATGTTAGTGTAACCAGTCTCTCTCTCTCTCTCTCTCTCTCTCTCTCTCTCTCTCTCTCTCTCTCTCTCTCTCTCATGGAGGAAGCAGATGTTGGATGGTTCTTAAGTTCAGACCCAGTAAATATATGGATTCCTGTCGCAGAAATAATGGAGTGTACGAGTATACCTAAAGATGATAGTGTTATGTGGGAGGATGGAAGAACAAGTAGGCCAGTACTAAAGCAACCGAGCATAGAATATCGTCTTGGGTGATTGAAGGAAGAAGCAGACAGAAAATGGAGTACCTAATCGGACAAGAAGTGTATATGAGGCAGGGTAGCGTGCTGTAAATGTGTAAGGGCAAAGTTGAGTTGGGGTGCAAGGAAGGGTGCATGAATGGGGTGGTTAGAATAAGAAGAGGTGGACCAAGACAGAGATGATGAACACAGTAGGGGGTGACTATGGAAAGGGGTGCATGAGATTGGTGTTGCTTACCTCTTCATGCTGGATTTTGTGTTAATCGTACTTCTCACACGGTAGTTTGTTACTCATCACAGATTTTTCGAACGGGAAAACATACTGTAGATACAGCATTCGTTAATCTATTGAGTGCAAGACATTTTTCCTTAAGCTGGATACAGTCGTCTAGAGGCAACGAGAATAAAAAAATGAAATACCCTGGGAAAGTAGTAGTGAAAAAGAAGACCAGCAACGACGTGAGATAAAAGATGGGGAAGTATACGAAGGAGAGTGATGTGTCGTGAGAGGAATACAAAGGAAAGCAAACAGCAACAGACCTTATGGTCCTTTCAAGGCTGCTTGTTGCAGAGTAGACTATAACTACAAGATCTAAGTCTGCATTTTGAAGGATACGGATAGTAAAGCAACAAGGCTCCCCCCGCCTCCAAACCCTCCAGGAAGAAAATGAGAAGGACCCTCATGCAGCATGGAAAAACTGACATGGAAATTTCATAGGAAAGACTGAGAAAGATAAATTACATTCTATAATACTTTATCTATTAGCTACCAGCTTCAAAAACCTGAAAGAGAAAATAATAAAGTAGAATGAATAAACAAATAACTACGGCATGACATTAGGTACGGGTACGTTGAGTTAACGGGGCGTCTGTAGACATTGCGTGGATTTTGCACATTGCACAGTGTACTGTAGATGTTCAGGGGTGCTGCAGCAGCCTTGCCTGACTCTTTTAGGGTAGGCAACAGTCAAGCAGGCCCCGGCTCCATTCCATCCACTGAGACATGGAACTTTCGCATATTGTTAGAAAAATCTAACAAAGGCACAAAGAAAAGCTTTGGAGGCGTTCTACATAAACAATAAAAATTATAACAGCAAAAGAGGAGGTGACGTGGTATGGTCTCACATAGCAGGCAGATTATCAGGTCAGAGAGGGAAAGGTAACGAACCAATGAGCGACCTGAAGACTAAGGATTAACCAAGTGTGTGGTCCAGCAGCCGGCCATATAAGACAAGCTGACCCGTGAAAAGTTCATTCCTCTGAAGAAGCCTCTGTGCGAAACTAGTCAGGAATAAACTGTGTCAGACTCGTGTTCCTTTACACAACTCATATACATGTTATAATGTCTCAGCAATTATTATTATTATTATTATCATCATTATTATTATTATTATTATTATTATTATTATCATTATTATTATTATTATTATTTACAAGCGGAAACAGCAGCGGTAGTTGTAGTAGTAGTAATAGTAAAAGTAGTAGTAGTAGTAGTAGTAGTAGTAGTAGTAGTAGTAGCAGTAGTAGTAATAGTAGTAGCAGTAATAGAAGTAGCAGTAAGAGCAGTAGTAGCCCCAGGTTTGTCAGAAATTAAACCCGGTAGACTGCAGGCTAAAATTACCCCCTCCTGCAGTACTCCATCCCTCTTTCAGGGGTCAGGGGGTGAGGTGAGAGGCGTTTGTATAACTGGACAGCAGAGCCATCTGGTTATATTGGTGCCACCGCGCGAAGACACCTCTCTTCAGTACCTTTTTTCCTTTTTTATTACAGAAGATAAGAGGAAGGAATGGAAAACACTGTGTCCATTGCTTGTAACCTGAACCGACTTTTGGATCATGATATATTACTGGATAGTGCTGCATAAAATCCTCCAGCTGTTTTGATTATTTCTGCCATCTTCTCCGTTAGTCTCATACCAGACGTTTGATTTTCTTATACCAAAGTTCTCTTCACTTGCTTTCAAACGTCTTCCATATCTTAAAATGTTTTCAGCAACCCATTGTTCATGAAAATATTTGGGATATCTTCAGTCTCCCACTGACTGATTGCTTTCTTTAATTCTGTTTTGCATTGCAATATCTCTGTTCTGACGCGCATGTGCATTCTTTTCTCTGTGCCTTGGTACTCTCAAAATGATGATTGCTTTTGTTTTCGGCTTTTTTCCTGGTACCTCTTGAATTACTTTGTGTATTAATCTCGTCAAGTGTTCATCTGTTTCCTCGCTCACTGGAGTGTCGCGAATGGAAACATTATTCTTCTGATCCTTAACTTTTTAAGTACAATAGTCATATTTTAGTTTATGCGTGTTATCGCCAAACGACTTTATTTAGCGTTAAAAGAATCCCCTGCCCTGGCTTAATTAAATCCATACATAGCCCTTCCAGTTTCGAAAGCTGTCTCCTCAATAAATCATCGGACTGACAGTGAATCTGCCTAGAATGACTGGACCTAGTGCTGGAGAGGAACGCCTTCAGGCGGTGGAGCGATATAACCAGACTGCTCCGCTCCTTGGTCATGCAGACATCCCTCAACACCCTCTCTGTTCCCAAGTGGAGGATTGTGAACTGCAGAGGGGCATCTTCACTCGGCAGTTCACCAGGTTCACTTTCAGATGAGCCTGAGGTGATAGCAACTACAAAATTGCCCCTGACTAGTAAAGCTTAATCGATCACTGGAGTACATAGGCTTTTCTGGCACGGCAATACAGTGTTCCTTCTCACAGGCCACAACACACACACACACCTCACCACCTTAACCATCCACTTTTGCGACAGAATTTCTTATATCTATATTATGAACTCTAAGCTCAAGCTTAAGAACCAGTAGGTGGTCCTTCCAAGGGCCAGATAGGAGGGAGAAGGGAGTACAGAGGGGGGGGGAGGAGAGGTCAGGGAGGGAAAATGGAGAGAGGAGGTGGGAGGGGGGAAGGAGCGAGGTTTGGAAGAGAGGGAGAGGGAGAGAGAGAGGGGGGGGGAGACGGAGGAGAAGGGTTATATACTGTACTATATATACCTATCGACTGTGAGGGTCATGAAGGCAGACAATCATTTTCTTGTTAAAGTCTTAATCTGGCTTTTGAGCAAGAGTCCAAACAGGTCCCCAGGGGAGAATTTGAATTAACAGGAACAAAGGCGAGTAAAGTCTGATCGGTCCGGAATCATCAGACAGTAGACAGTTATATAGTGTGGTATATGAGAAGAGAGAGAGAGAGAGAGAGAGAGAGAGAGAGAGAGAGAGAGAGAGAGAGAGAGAGATGGGGGCAGACGCTATGAGGCGCTTAACCGCTGTGCTCATTTTAACTTGGGCCTTTGAGCTTGTGGCTGGTTGTTCAGATCCCATCCCTGGATGCAAGGCCCCTGCATCACCCAATACACCACATGCAGTTGCCTCCCGTAGGTATTGTCATAGATACCTGTTTTACTACCTACCCACAAAGGCTGCGTGGGCACCTACTGTACGTCGCTGGTGCTGTCGAGTCGGCAGATTTATAACCAGCAGCATCAACCACTCGGACACCCCGGCGAGGCCATCATGACCTCCTGCCTTACTCTTTTTTTTTTCAATATTTTCTTCACTTTTAACACTGTAAAGCTCCCAGAACTCGCTCTCAGCAGCATAAATTCTTCTAGCGTTAGCTGAAATAGAATACTAGAGTTTTCCCCAGGGTGAAAGGGTTAAAGATGTCAATACTTACACTCAGACTCCCAGGACACGTTCTCAGCTGAATACTAGCGTTTGGCGTTAGCTGGAAGAGAATACTATGCTAGATTGGCCCCGAGGTGTCCAGACCGTGGGAGGATCTGTCTGATATAATGTTGGGTCACTGTGTCCATTTATTTTATTCTTGCTATCCCCAGACAGCTTTATTCAGCTTATGGCAGACCTCACGCAGCAAAGAGGTAAATGAAAGTTTTATCTGACTTTTCCAATTAGTTTATTTAGAGCTGAATAAAGCAGTCTAAAGTTAACAAGAATAAAATATCAGCAATGTCACCGGTTTGAACAAGCTAGAGTCTTCAGTAGCTATTTGTTCAGGTTAGTTTTGGATATCTTTTGTGTGTTTCCAATTGGTCGTTTTCTAGAGTTCGCTGCATCATTGTGTGCTCTTCTTGAAAATATCGTGATTTTCTTTTCTTCAGTGATTATTTTGATCTCACGGGAATTTGGCTACCCTGACGTTGGGTCTCCATGCTGCTGTTTGTAGAGATGCCTTGTCTACTGATCTGGCGAAGTTTATTATTGTTATTATTTTTATTTTTATTATTATTATTATTATTATTTTTCTCACTGAAGGCGATGGCGAGAAGGGAACATTTTTCATCTAATCCTTAACCCGTTTCCAGTGACTGCGTTATTCTGTAACTTGTTTTATCACCTCCACTTGATCGTATTTACCATTGGAAAGATCTCTCGTCTTTAAGAGATTCATCAAGGCTGTATGATACCTCCACAAAAAAAGAAAAAAAAGAAAAGAAAAATCCAAACTTAATAAAATCGTATGTAGATAGCAGTAATATAAAAGATGTTCTCATGCTTAAGGGGCTAAGAGTGAACCTCCCTAGTATGGCTGCACATGACTAGTAGAGCTTCATCGATCACTGGGATAAATAAGCTTCTTCGCCACTGCAAGGCAGTGTTGCATTGCAGGGGTCGCAGCATACCACCCTCCTTCATAAGCCTCTCACTCTCACCGCCTTGACCCAACACTTCTGTGACAGGAATTCTTATGCTGATATTACGAATTCTGGGCTCGAAATTACGAATCAGCGGGCGGTCCTTCCAACAGCGAGATCAGAGCTGGCGGAGAGGATAGACCAGGGCTTGGGGGGAGGGGGACGGAGGAAGGAGAAATAAAGTGTAAGGGAGGCATGGAGTGGGAAGAGAGGAAGGGAGGGTGGAGGTAGAGAGTGTGGCAATGTGGATGAGCGAGGAAGGAGGGGGAGAAGAAGAAAGTCAGAATTATGGCAACCGACTGCATGAAAATCATTAAGGCATCCAATCATATTTTATAAATCCCTGTCTTCCCCTTGAACACGATCCGAAACAGATCCCGCCTTGGACTGCATGTGAACAGAAGAAGGTGGAAACAAACTCGACGCAACAGTCTGAACAGCCCGAGTGCGAGAGGGGAAAGAATGGGGTCTTTAAAAGGATGCGGAGAAAGGGACAAAGGAAGAAGAAAGGAAGTAGAAGGGAAAGAGATTAAGGAGCAGGAAAGGGAGGTCGAAGTCGGAGAAGTGATGAGGAAGGGGGGAGAGAGAGAGAGAGAGAGAGAGAGAGAGAGAGAGAGAGAGAGAGAGAATGGGAGTCGGGGGGGGGGGGATAATGCACACACCCAGCTGACGGTCGGGTTTGGTGACATGCCTGTCGTGTTTCATGAATGGTGAACAGATGGGGGTGAACATTTGCATAGAAAATGGTCATCCTCTCCACTTTATGTGGCTGGTGTGTGTGTGTGTGTGTGTGTGTGTGTGTGTGTGTGTGTGTGTGTGTGTGTGTGTGTGTGTGTGTGTGTGAGAGAGAGAGAGAGAGAGAGAGAGAGAGGCGGAGGAGGGGTGGGGGATGCTGCTGCTGCTGGGCTTTAGACAAGATAGTCTTGATGAAGTGGTTTGCTCGGGAATTTCTGATTCTCTCTCTCTCTCTCTCTCTCTCTCTCTCTCTCTCTCTCTCTCTCTCTCTCAATATACACACCCTTGCATCAACCAACGTGAAAAATAGCCATGCATTCGCGAATCCCACGAATAACTGAGAAAAATCGAAGAAACTTAAGTATACCAAATCATCGTCCTGTACTACACGAAGAAGCTAGCGATTTTTGGTGATTTGGAGAAAAAAATGGTTGGGTGTTGGGATTAGGATATTGATGGAGGGAATGAAGGAGTGAGAGAGAGAGAGAGAGAGAGAGAGAGAGAGAGAGAGAGAGAGAGAGAGATAGGATCCGACAATCACATTTCTTTCCATTGATCCCTCTAAAATAAACTCGAGTTAAAGAAAAACGAGACGGGAAGAGAGTGAAGAAATGGAGGATGAATGGAAGAATGAAGGACTGTGAATAAACGTGCGGAAGAATGAAGAGTAAATGAAGGACTGAAGGATGGGGTGAGGTCCTGTGAATGGAGCGTGTGATTGATGTACTGATGGATGGATTGATAATGAATGGAGAGGCAGGGGGTGACGGAGATGGGATGCTGAGAGAGAGAGAGAGAGAGAGAGAGAGAGAGAGAGAGAGAGAGAGAGAGAGAGTCAGGAAAAAGCACAGGACACTTATTTTGACACAGTGGGGTTGCAAATGACTGGAGGGAGGAGGGATAAATAGCCTCTCAGACGTCTAAACAAAGAACCACTAAACAAACAACTAAACAAGCAACTAATCAAACGGCCCGTCCTCCAACCTCCTCCCTATTTAACACACGTCTCCTCCTCTGAGCCGTACCTTCTCTTTCTGGCTGAGACTCGTCAGTGTGAGGCGTGTGACAGCAAACCAGTCTCCGTATCCTCCTATTTTCTTTTCATTTCTAAGCTGTAGTTGGATGTTAGCTATGTACTCATGTAACTAACAGTCCCACTAACCCGCGTGTTCCTGAATCTGAATTTTCTAAAGTCTCCACACTCGAACCATGGATATCCTGTTACTTTCTGGCTAAATACTTATCATGTTTGCCTATCTCAAGCTCTGTCAACTCTCCAAGATTCTTTGACTGCCTGACTTCTAAAGTGGAATGCACTCTCACTATCTATCTTTTCTCCGAAATCGTCATTGTATGCATTTTCACTATTCACAACCAAATTTGGCTCTCGTTTCCATTTACTGATGCACGTGGTTAATAAGCCCACATCTTATCTATTCTAAATGATCTACAGTAACTTCAATCGCACCCTACCAGTATCCTTGACCGTCATGGAGAGAACCCTAACACATGCCCTCTCTCACTCACTGTGCTTACTCTTTCAATCGTTTTTTCTTCTTTAGGCTGCTCTGCCCACAGTCGTATTTTTGGACTTGACCTGCTGCTCCACTAAGGTTTGTGGATCCCCCCAAGAAGCAGCGACTGTGGCATTCCTGCGCTGCTGATTGGGAGATCCTCAGGCAGTGTTTTTTTGACTTTTCCTGGAACGATTATTATTTTCATGATTGAGAGCCATTGAAGTGTGCTCTGTGCATTACAGAGGATATTCTCTTGTGCATGGAAGCATACATTTGTTGTTATTACCCAATGGCTAAGGAAAAAAAAATCTCTCTTCAGTCACGCCTGTTATAACGCTGTCCCCAGCAAGGAGGTGACTTAATATGATACCAGTGCAAACTGAATCACATGCGGTTTATATTTCTTCGTGGAATTACAGTATTCCATTTTTTTCTTCATATTACGAAAACAAGTTCATCTCTCCCTCCTCTTATCTTCTTAGGTGGTTCCGTTGCTATTTCATCCACTGAAAAACCTGGTCTTTTTGCTTAGATCTTTACCTCACACTCTAAGCAATTCTTGTGCTGTTCATCCATATCTTCAACCCCTAACTTTCCCATCCCTTTAATTAAAATGTCTTCAGCAGACACACTTCCTGTCCTCTCTGGTCTCTACACGAAAAAGGCTCACAGTCTCGATGGGATCCCTGCTGTTTTTCTCAAGAATTGTGCTTCCGTGTTGACACCATGCCGAGAAAACTTTACCTTTGCCTGTCATTATGCACCTTCCTTTCTAGCTGGAAGTTTGCCGTCATGCAGCCTGTCCTTAAGATGGGTGACCGTTCCCATTCCTCTAACTGTCGTCCACTGTTTTGACCACTTGTATTTCCAAATTCGTAAATTCTTTCCTCAACAGGAACATTTTTAATCACTCTTCTTCTCATAGTCTTTCTGACTGTCAGTATGGGTAGTAATCATTAAACAGTTCTTTAGGATTCTTGGTCATCCTCCTCTTGGGACTAGGGTGAAATCTTTGTCATTGCACTTGATATCTTAGACTTTCGACTGAGTCTAGCACGTGTTTAAGATTAAACAGTCCTTTTAAAGTTTGTATCCGTTTGTCTGTGCTCCCTTCTCCTGCTTCTTGTTTTGGTGCGTTCTGTAGCGCTGTTGTCAACGACCACTGTTCCTCTAAAACTATCAAAATTGTGTCTCTCAGGGTTCCGCCATTTCCCCGACTTTCTGCCAATAGCTTTTCAATTATTTCAGGTGGACTTGTCGTCCTATCCTGATGACATTACCCTTCACCTGAGTACCCACTCTGCAAATGTCCATCATAGCAGTTATTTTAATGACCATGAGATGAGTCTGTGGCACACCAAATCTTTGAATTGTCTATTACTTCTGATTCAGGTAAAAATAATCTTGTATTTTTTAATGCATCAGTTTCAGTTCCTCCATCTTTCTACCTGCCAAAACCGTCCACAAAATATCTGTTATCATTCGGCAGTACACGTCTCAATCCTTCGTCTCTATCAGCCTCTTTCGGGCAACTCTCCCGAGACCCATCATGGAAAAATCACTACAGCCCTTGTGAAACCACTCCTTAGATACTGGGTATGGTATTTAGGCTCCGTACTTTCTTCACCCCTACACAGCTGCTGGCTTTATACGGGGGTATCATTCGTCCCTGTGTGGAGTTCTTTTCTATGGTGGGTGGAGAGGAGATCATTACAAACAACTCTTCTGAACAGGGTGGAGTCAGAAGCTTATCCCCTTCCCTCCCCTCTTCATACTGACTCCTTTTCACCCCCCCCCCTCTCTCTCTCTCTCTCTCTATCTATCTCTCTCTCTTCGCTGCAGGGGTTGTATCTCTTCCTCTGTCATCGCTGCTCCTTTGATCACTGCTCTTCTGAATTGTCTGCTCACATCCACCGTCAAATACGGCCGGCCAGCAGCACCCGTAAATCAACGGACTGACACTTTTCCCGTCTAGCTTTTACATCCAAGGTTTAACAAGTACTCTCAATCCTGTGTGTGTGCAACGGGTCAACTCGGGAACTTTCATCCTCAGTTTGTATTTCTCGCTACCTATGACCTCTAGTCTTTTATACAATGTGTCGTATAATGATTTTGGTCCTCTTTTGTTCATTTTTTTCCGTTCATTCAGCATTCGATTTTCATTTTTGCCTAAGGAGGTAAATATCAAAGTAAGCACTCTTCGACTTCATATACCTGGCGCTGGGCGGCGCATCTACTGGTATCCGCTCTCTTCATTCCGTTAGTTTCACCTTTTCTCTCCGCTTCTTCCTTAATATTTTCCCAGTCTCCACTTCCTTCGTTCAGTTCTTCCATCTTTAATTTTTTCTATCTCTTTACCGTATATCCTTTTTTTCTTTATTCCTTCACATATTTCAGAGGTCCTGATAATATGGCCCTTGTTAAACACTTCTTAACAGATGAGTAAAAACCAGGTTGCAATGGCTAAGCAAACTTCATGGAAGGACTGGTGATCAGCCAAGAATAAAGGGATTTGATTACGGGAATAATAGGTCACAAGTTAAGGTTATAGGGGAAAGTCAGCTTTTAACAGTTTTGATCCGATTTGGACCAGAGTTAATGGAAGGATTGAGGGTCAGTCAAGAAAGAGATAATTCGATTATGAGAATGGTCTATCGAAGATCAAGATCACAGGGTAAATTAAGGTCAAAGATTTGGCCCTTGGAATATATGTTGGTCGCGGATGTCTTGCTCTCTCAGTGGATCCTTTTGTTGGCAAACTTTTTCTTTCCATCTTTTGTAACATTTCTTGTTCACCAGCATCTAGCACGTCACAACAAGAACTCCCCTATGATTCGTGCTATCCTCAAACGATCAATATTTAGGGCAAGGTAGATGTCAAAACCCCGGGTGGTGGATGTGGCCCTGATGAACGCCTTCACAGCAGACAATTCATCCCAAATTGAACAATATTGGTGACTGATAGTGAGACGAAACCTTTCACTAAGATGACATTTTACGTACTCTTTATTCTTGCGACCTCCGAACGTCTTCTGTTTTCTTTCAGCTTAAGATAGATGTGAGGAATGAGTTATAGCCTTCATTAACCCCGTGCTACCAAGTGGCTCTTGCAGGGTGAATAAAAGCGAATGGTAATAAAAGGCCTGTAGCATATATCTTTCTGTCTCTATATGTTTGTGTGTCTGTCTATTTACGTATCTAATCTATCTCTATCTGTCTGTATATCTATCAACACACACACACACACACACACACACACACACACACACACACACACACACACAGATATTGAAATATCATTTCTCAGAAATCGCCATAATATAGCTAACGAAAAGAAAAAAAAAAAAAAAAGCCAAGCACCGGCAAACTGAACATCACAAATGCGTTACATCGTAAACTGTTAAGACAACAGCAGACCTATGCACATTCCTGAAGAGATCGTAGAAAAGTAAACAGGTGTTTCTTATGTGTCTCTTGGCGAAATCTGAAAACATATCACTGTCAGGAACGTACCAAATTAAGCATAAAGATTGAGTCAAGTGTGTGGCTTATCATGCTTTGGAATGAGGCTTCAGGAGTCCTAAACTGACAGCATGCACATACCGATGTAACATGGATCAGGTCATTGTGTACATTGATATCAGGCAGGTGGATGGCACACTTCTTATTCCTTTAGGTAAAGTAACAACATTAGCAAACATGCTCTCTCCAACACGTTCTATAATTTTAAGTGAAGATTCCATTTGGATCATCGAATGAGTGCTTGATTCGATCAAGATCAAACCTGGAACATACATTGTGTAAGAAAGTGTTTATTTTGTGGAGATCAGTCAGAAGGTCAAGATCACGGGATAGTGTAAGTTCCTGAATGGCACTGCTTTGCTGTCTGTGCACTTTTGATCCAATGTTGTATTGCTCTTGCTACTGCCAGACGAGTTTAGTACCGGTAAGTTCAAGAGGATGCCTAGTTGTGAAGGGTTTAGGCTAATTATGCCTATATTTAGCCCCTCTAGATGGCAAAGCCTCTCCACCTGAATAACATTTGTCTTCAGACAGGAGAAATAAAAACTCGTCTTTAATTACATTTTGCTACCATCAGTTGATTTTAATCAACTTAGGAAGGATGGCATATACTGAAGGGGTTAATGGAAATTGTGTCTAACTCGTGTCATTTCGAGAGGTCTGTCAGAAAGGTAGTATTGCTCGTATTAGCTGCTCTAAAGCCCGAATAAAATAGAAAAGAAGTCCTTCTGCCGAAGTGGTTAAATACTAAGATAATGTATAATCTGATTTTCGTTTATCTTTCCCTGTACAAAATCTGTGTGTGTGTGTGTGTGTGTGTGTGTGTGTGTGTGTGTGTGTGTGTGTGTGTGTGTGTGTGTGTGTGTGTGTGTGTGTGCAATTATTAATGCATGGAGGAAGGAACCAAAGGCCAGAAGCCAGTACGATTGTTCCCTCCAAAGAAAAAACAAAAACAAAATAACAGCCAAATTCAAGATCTGGTCATTTCGAGATGCCAGGACACACTGCGTTTGAAAGACTGGAGGTTATGGACAGTAGGAAATACAGACAGATGAAGACAGTTCGAGATGAACTGTTGCATACACGAAGGCATGGGAGCAACAGTTAACTCTAGCAATAGAGAGCTGGACAGAAAAGAGATTTTTTTTTTTTTTTTATGCGAGGAAGAAGGAACCAAAGGCCAGGAGCCCGCAATTATTGTTCCCTCCAAGAGAAAAACAAAATACAAGAGAAAGCCAAATTCAAGATCCGATCATCTCGAGATGCCTTGACACTGCGTTTGAAAGACTGGAGATCATAGGAAGCAGGGAATACAGACAGAGGGAGACAGTTCCAGAGTTGACCCGTTGCATAAATGAAGGACTGGGAGTAACGGTTAACTCTCGCATTAGAGAGTTGGACAGAAAAGGGATGAGAGTTTGCTGCTAGACCGTTGCTACAGCCCCGTCGTCGTGATGGAGATTATGTAAGCAGACAGTTCAGAGGAGCAGTGACCATTGAGATGGCGATAGAAAAGAGATAAATTGCAGCAGTGCGACGATGAGACAGAGGTTGGAGGGAGCCAGTACGAGGAGGAAAGTTAATGAGATGAAAAGCCTTTGAATGAATCTTGTTGAGATGAGCTGAATATGTGGAGCCTCCCCACACATGAGAGTTGTACTCTACACAAGGGCGAATATAATCCGTGAATAAAGCCAACGACTGTGCAGGGGTAAAGAAGACACGGAGTCGGCTTAGCACACCTATCTTGGAAGCAGATTTTACAAGTAAGGTAATATGGTCTTTCCAAGATAAATCCCTAGAGAATGAAATCCCAAGTATGTTTAAAGATAATGCAGGAGTGGAGTGTATCGTGTGTGTGTGTGTGTGTGTGTGTGTGTGTGTGTGTGTGTGTGTGTGTGTGTGTGTGTGTGTTGCAAAGATGTCCTGCCCATTATTTCCCACTTTTTCCTATCGACTTTGGAGGGATTGGTGGATAGGGTTGGGGAAACCTTTTTGTTTTGCTCTGCTTACCTTGGACTCAGGATAGGTATCACAGCTTTAGAGTACCTTTTAAAAAACGGCCTCGAAAGGACAGTGACTTGGTCTATTGCCATTTTAATTACCAGCCGCGATAGCAAAGCTGGTAGTGTTTTCAATGTGTGTGTGTGTGTGTGTGTGTGTGTGTGTGTGTGTGTGTGTGTGTGTGTGTGTGTGTGTGTGTGTGTGTGTGTGTGTGTTAGCACGATAGCTTACCAACCGCTCTAGATATCATCACAAAGTTTTGCAGGTGTGTAGTAGGGGAAAAAAAAAAAAAAAACGATCAAGAGTTCGAAATTGGTGAAAGTAGGTCAAAGTCTGTTTGTCTGTTACCACGATAACTTCGCAACTGCACAAGATGTCATCACAAAATTTTACACAAGTGTAATATAAAGACCCTATGGAAAGAGAGACTGGACAGCCGCCATTATGTGTCAACGTGTTTACGTTGGTAGAGTGAGGTGGAGGGGGGGAGAGGGAAGGGGAGGCCGAGGATGAGATGGAGGGATGGGGTGGAGAGGTATATGAGAGAGGGGGGTGTGAGTTGGGAGCAGGGCAGTGAATTTGCGGGGGACAGGGCGACGTGGAGGCGATTTGTTTGTGGCCACCCCGTACGGGATTGAGGGGTCTGGCAATAGATAGATAGATAGATAGTGTTTACGTTTGGGTCGCTCTCTCGCGTTCATATAGAGACCGGTGGCGCGTTGCTAGATACCACCAGTCAGTTAACTATTGTTCACGTATTATTGACGGTTTTTGAATATTTTTAATTCTATGTTTGCACTAGGTGTTGTCTTTTTAATATATAAAGATGCAGCAATATGATATATTCCTCTATACATAAGGTAGCATAATATCCAAGCATATAAAGATGAGTGAGTGAGTTTGCAGACGACTTTAGGTGTACATGAATACAGTGTTAACATATTTTGCCCAGTTAACAGCTTAACACTAATAGTGCTCCAGTACCTGGCCCTGAAGCGATAGTAGGAATTCCCACGGTAGATAATCACTCAATATAGGTTACTGTTTGTTGAAAATCCTTAACTTAGACTTCTAACTGGAATATGAGGCCATCAATCTTAGTGTCTTACCTCGCGGCAAAACACGAGGTCCAGCTTCTCATCTAATGTACTTTATTCCACTTTATTGATGAAAATATCCACTTTCCTTAACACTGTCTCCTTCAATGTATATTACAGTATGGCAAATCTTTTTATTAATGGGAAAACTACACGTAAAATGAATATACCTTACCTGGCAAAGTCGATGGGAAGACCAGTTCGCTCTTCCGACCTTATTTTCCCATATTTTCCTTCTTCCCGGATCTCTAGGGAATCGGAAAAGACGCATACGAGGTCCAGTTCTGTTTGTACATCCATATGCAGCACAAACAACCATAGTTACAGGCAAAAAAGTACCAGGAACACAGCACATCACGTCTTATTTAGCACCAACCAACAGTCTGATTTGTCAACTTTACCATTCGGCACTTATGGCTGTTTTTACGGAAGCAATCAAATACAATAGATGGGTAGAGATTTATATTTAACATAAATCTTCATTTGTTCAAATAAGGACTATACCTTATAATTAAAACGACATCTTATTAGGCAATTAGTCACATTCTTCAGTAGGTGGCGAGATATGACAAATCTGCAGACAGGCTTCTTGACGTTGGACCCATCATGGCGCCCATGAAATCCAACCAATCAGCGAGCAGCAGAAAATATTGGCTGTCCAGTCTTATTCTATATGGTCTCTGGTGTAATGGGGATGAAAATCTACAAGTATTGTTTTCAGTTGGTCTGTCTGTCTGTGTGTCTGTTTTCTCAATAACTTTGCAGCTGCTCAAAATATCATTACAGAATTTTGCAGGTGTGTAGTAGAGATGATAATCTCCTACGAGTTCGAAACTGTTGAAAGCAAGTCAAGGTCTGTGTGTCTGTTACCACGATAACTTCGCAGCCGCTCAAGATATCATCACAAAAATTTACAGGTGTGTAGTAGGGATGAAAATCTCTTACGGGTTCGAAATTGGTGAAAGTACTTCAGGGTCAGAGTCATATTCCGAGCTGCGCTGGATATGTATCGGCTTGCCGCTGGTGTGATTCCCCTGGTGGGGGGGGGGCTCTAGTTCCTTTGTATTTTTTCTTTCCTTCCTTTTCATTAGCCTGTAACTACCTCCCTCTTTCCATCCAGTCTTGTTACCCGTTCCTGCCCCGGAGGGGCTCGGGGACGGTTGTTGTTTTCACTCGGTTTATCTGTTTGTTTGTCTGTCTGTCTGTAAACAACTTTGCGCGAAAACTACTGGTGCGATTTTTACTAAAATTACAGGCATGATTGGCTGTGACCTTCTGATCGCCTGATTAAACTTTGGGCCTAATTTAATCAAGGCCCAGCTTGTAGGGCCAATTTTTTTCTACAAGTTTTTTCTCCATAACGCATTTCTGATTCGTCATATCGACATGAAACCAAAACCTAAAGGTGTATCTTTCAAATCTGCATCCTGTAGCATGCCTCATTACACCAGGGGGATCAATCCCCCAGTTGTCGATAGCGTGGTCAATGTGAGGTGGGTCTGACCTAAAATTTCAGAAGGGCATAAAATTGTCAATTTTCAGCCAATTTACTCCAAATTTGAAATGTGACATCTTTGACTAGATATCCTGCTGTGTTTATACGTCAGTACTAAAATGACTGCCGTGGACGGGTTTGCTGTGCCTTGGCACCGCTTCTTATTTTCTTTTATTACTTGCTCCCTCCCTCCTGCCTTCCCTCCTTCTCTCCCATACTTCATTTTCTCCCTCCCTTCCGCCCTGTATTTTGTCTTCCTCCCTGTCTTTTCCTCCTCCCCTTCATCCCAATTTTTTTCTTTCATCCTTCCCTCCTTTCCTGCCTTTTTCATCGATACAGCAGTGCATTTTCTTTCCCATCCATCTTCTTGCCTCTGTTCTCCTTCTTTTCTTCCCGGTTACGAAGAATCACAACAAATCCGTTATGATGCCGAACTACTGGTAAGTCTAGACGGCCAAAACGCGAGTGTGGATGCTGGAGAACTATTTAGACCCAAACCTGTCGATATAGAAACTTGATTCTCACTATTAAGCACTTGTAGTATATTGATGCACTTGTCAGTATTTCTCTCTTTCGGTAAGGATTCACTCCTACTAATACCCCCATTTTTAATATTCATCATAAATACTTTGCGTATATTTTTCCTTTTTTGGAAGTATACACTCGTTGTTCCAGTATACACAGGAGGTGAAGTACAGAGTATGAAAGCAACTTTTGTTTAGTCTCACTTTCCTTGTATCTAGTATAGCAGTGACAGTAGATGCCAATCAAGTGTCACATGCCTCGAAAATAACCGTTCCCTCTACAGTAACCAACGCTGCTTCAGACTTCGCCTGACAACAGAGACTGCCCCCCTGCCCCCCTGTCCGTCACCAGTATTATATTTGGCAATTAGCATCATAGGAAAATCTCTACAACCCCTTTGTGATCTCACCAAAGCATAGAACAGCGTTACCTTCGAAATTCTCCTGAAATAATACACAAAATTCAACAGATTCATTATGGCTCAGGGACTTTGCAATAAACGGGATCCAGTCTATTTGCAGTTGTAACACATCAACATCAAGTCAGTCAGTGTCCTATACAGTTCTTCAGGATTCCAGTCTTGGTTACATTTTTCTCTCCGGCAAGGAGAGTATGTTTTCACCTGTTTGTTTGTTTGTTTGCCTGTTAGCAGGATTACTCAAAAAGTAAGAGAGATTTGGACCATATTTGGTGGGTAGATAGCCCATGTCCCAGGGAACAATCGTTTAACTTTTGGGACCGATCCGGATCATATTACAGATTCTGGATCCGGAAAACATTTTTTACGAAACTCTAATCAGCGATGAGAAACATTTATCCATTAAGAAGAGTAGTTTGGAAATTACGTTGCCCTTGTCGAGGAAATGCGCTCCAGTGAGTGCTCCTATAGTTGTTATTTATGTTAATGGTATTAATAAACAAATTAACGACTACTTTTCTGACGTCCACTTCCTACAGCGTGCTGATGTTAATGGCGTAGTTCATCTTACTGCAGGAGTTGAAAGTACACTTCAGGTAAGCTTATAATTATTTTTATATTAGTGGGTTACTGCTAAGTAAAATTCTGTGTGGGTTTATTGGATCTCAACAGACTAATTCGTGTCCCTGTTGATGCAAAAAATAAATAAATAAATAAATAAATAAGTTAAATGAATCTGGCATTGCACGTTGTTCTTAGTAAAGTAACTTGGTTTATCTGTAGACTGCCCCGTAGTTTTGACATCCATATTAACAAAATTATTAAGACAATAATGCGAACACTTACGTCCCAAAGTCATGTCATAAAAGAATTTAACGAACGCCCTCGTAATAGTTTAGTCACTTGCGATCAGAGTAATTGATTGTTAATCAAATATCTGGGAAAAGACGGATGTTACACAGATACAAAGACTATAGAAACTCAAGAATTTTGCCGCTAATGTTGCCGTGGGATGTATAGAAGTTATGGTCATGTGACTTCCATACTTAGGGAAGTACATTGGCTTAAAGCAAAACAGAAAAGTAATTTTTCGGTATGTGTAACCATTTTTAAGGTGTCCAAAATTTAATTCTAGATTGCGTGCTGTCACCTCCCTCAGTTACGAGTATACAAAATTAGTACCAACCAACAGAATGCCATTTCAAGATCACCTTGATATGGATTACAAATCTCTATAGATAACTGACAAAGAGTTATGAAATGTTCTTCCGCCTAATGTCGGAGATAACAGTGAACGATTTAAATTCAGAAGACTTGAAGACCATTTGTGTGATGATAACTCAATTTCTTGATGCACAGGGTTATGCAGTACCGACTCTTTATGCTGTGTACATTGTGTTATCTTCCCCGTGTAGACTAATGTTCTGAGATTCCAGAACTTCATTTATTGTTCTAATCTTTAAGCCAGAATAATCATTGTATATTTATTGAAAAAATTAATAAAATTCTGATTTTGATTCTGATTCCCTTCCTTCCGTCCGTCCCTCTTTTCCCCCTTCCGTCCTTTCTACCTTCCTTCCTTCCCCTCCCCCCACCATAACCCCCGCACAAACACATTTAGCTGCCATGTTGACAGAGGCGGCACACAGCACTCACCAGCCCCCGTTAGTCGATAAACAATGCACTTATTTATTGTTTACCTCACACAGTACATTAGTACCATCAGTAAACAGTTACACAAGTACCAAAATAAATATGTTCAGAAAAAAATTTATTACAATTATTTTTAAGGGGACGCATGAAGATCGGGAGTTCCCTGCAACTCGTTTTTTTTTTTTTTTTTTTAAGATTTCTTTGGGTCTTCCCTTTTAATTTGCCTTCCACCATACTTTTCCGTTTCCAGGACACACTTCAGGTGCAAGATAGTATACCAGGTAATTCTTTTGCCGATTTATTTTTCATATGGCTGCCTCCACGCGACTTTAATTAAAAAATCCTTCGGTCTTGGGGAGTTAAGAGTTCGACTTTGTTTGGCTTGTTAGACGCCCAGTCCCAGGGTTCAAATAAAGTGGCCGCAAGAAAAGAGCCTCCACGTCACTCTGTCATCACCTTCCACTGCTGTAAGCGTCCTTGCTGTATTTTTTAACTTCGGTCCCGGTCTTCCTGTCCTTATTTATTCTTTATTATTTCCTGGTGGTAGGTGGTGGTGACCATCATCCACTCACTTGATGTAGTGCTGCCTACTTCTTCCTTACCCTTTATCTGTGCCTGTTCTCCTCTATTCCTATTTCTCCCATCTTTCCTGTCACTTCTTATTACTTTTCTTTCCTTTACAGGTGGCTTTATGTTGAGTGACAAGCCAAATGGTTTCCTGTAAGCCATGAAACCATTTACAGCGCTGGGTGGTAAGCATATAACCAAACCATACGTGCTTCCTACGTGTCAACAAGTGGGTTGGTGGAGGGTTAGTGCCCCTCCCCGTAAAATAACTCAAAGTTGGGTGGCCTCCCCATACGGGATTATGAAATCTGGCAATAGATAGATAGATAGATTATTTACTTCTACCACTCCAAGCCGCCTTTCCTCATATTCTCCACTTTATTCTTTTGCCTCGTTCTGAGCCTTCCCCTCTTCACTCTCCTATCAGCCAAACTTCATTATACCCATTATACACACTACTCGCAACAGTTAATTTTTCATTCTGCCATCATTCCAGATACCAAGAGTACCTCATTCTGGGTCTTCTTCTTCTACTTTTCCCACCAGCCAAGCTTCTTTTCACATGATATTAGTCAAATTTTCGCCACGCACTCCTTGCACACATCTAAGCCGCCTCGTTTTCGTCCTACATGTCCGTACTTTCTAAACAGCTAAGCTTCTGGACAAACTACTTCATTATTGTTTATATTCCACTCCCTCCAGACCACCACGTTCCCTCCCTTCCTCTTCTCACTTTCCCCTCAACTAAGGCTCTGTCAATAGTGTTTGTTGATCTTCTGTCCTCCACTCTTGCCTTATGTCCAACCCACCTCATTCTCTGTCCTTTTTTGTTGTGGGACCATTTGTAGGAGTGGCCCTGCCTGTTAGTTGCTCATTAGCGTTTTTCTGAACAAGTGCAACGCCTCGTATTACCGACCTGAAACACCCTCTTAAGACTCGTAGACTATAGCGACTTCATCGTGGCTCAGTATTAAGTCCCTGAAGCTCCCACATCTACCGAGTACTTTTGTACTTACACTTTACCATCAAAAAACTTCTTTCAAACACTGTCTATCGATCATCATATCCGCATCTTCTGTATGTCCAAACTTCCTCGTTCTGTGTCTTCCAGTCTTAATTAATCCGTCTACTTTTTCCATATGTCTACCTCAGAGCATTCGCCACTAGCTTTCCAGTATGGTACCACCGTGTTTTTGTTCATGCTGCCATCAGGCTAGGTCCTCTCAGCTTTGAAACGACTTACAGGAGTGAATGGGAGTCAGTCTCCTTTTACCTCTTCCATACCAAGACGCTGCTCTCTCTCTCTCTCTCTCTCTCTCTCTCTCTCCTGCCACCAAACTATTGCATTCATGACAGGAGAGATGGGGTTACTGACAGCTTCCTTTACTCTCTTCAGTACCGGGATATTTTCTTGCTTGCACCGGGCGACTTTATTCATCTTAGGAGAGACTTAAGGTAGTAAAGGGACTAGAAAAGGTCTACATTAACCTCTTCAGCACCCAAGACATCTTCATTGCATTATACCCGGGCTATTCAACCTCTAGAGGTAGGGCCTGATTATGAAACTCAGGTTAACAAAAGGGCCATACATTATTTTACCTGTATTTTTTTCCCTTTATCTAAACACAAAAAGAAACGAGAAATTCATATATAAGTATTTGCATTTACGTTTTCCGCTAAATACACAAATAAAAAGAAAAACTCAATACTTTCTGTTTTATGCTTATTAATTGTTTATTTTCATCCTTCTGAGTCAGTCAACGGACCAAACAAAAACAACTCATGGGACGGATTTGGCCCGCGAGGCGCCAGTTGAATAGCCCTGTTTTATACTTTTGATTGAGGGACATTCATTCGACTTTCTGCATACCTCGTGGTGCAGGGATTACAATAAATCTCTCTTTAAGCATATGGTGGATTATTAGCATACTCTGGCAAGCGGAAACCTCTCGTAAGTCTAAGCGTTAAGCCTGTGTGGTCAGTGGCTTTATTATTCTAGCCAGCGCTGAAGATTTTATTCATAATAGGAAGAACCAGTCTTAGGGTTGGGGTTGCAGTTGGGTTATATGATAAAAAGTCTCTTGTAACAGTAATGCAAAAATATATATTCTCAAGATAATACAAAGTTAAATATACGTAATACAATATTTTAAAAAATACTTTAAAATCCTTGAAAGGTTAAAATTAAAACCTCCAGTCAGACCCTATTCTATCCAGCTAGGAATGTGATGGCAAGCAAATACATATATGCAGATTAGTATAGATATTACTTATAGATAAAACTCTGTTAGATATGCAAAGTGTGTTTCTTCTGAAGATGAAAATCAAATGAACAGGAGAGTGCCAGAGATTCCTAAGATTTAAAGTAAAAGTAGTTACTATAAGATGGTGTTCGTCTTAGGAAGAAAGGAAGGAGGGATGGAAGGAAGGAATGTGAAAAAAGAAAAGAATGATAGTATAAAATAACGGAAGATAGAGAAATGAAAAGAAAGAAAAGAAAGAAGAAAGAAAGGAAGAAGAGAATGAAACATGAAGCAAGGAAAGAATGAAACAAGGAAGGAAGGATGCATAGTGTTTCTTTATAACCCCGTTAGCTCGAGGACTTTTATTTTTTTTTTTTAGTTTATTCTTGCTATCTCCAGACAATTTCACTCAGTTTAGGCGAGACCAAGAATAGCAGGGTTAGATATGGCTCTCACTGACCTCTTCACTAATTATGGTCCTTCATAAGCAAACTAAAATCGTCTGCAAGTGACAAGAATTAACAAAGAAAGACGTTCTCGTAGTGAAGGCGTTATGGTAAGCAATCGGATGAAGAGGAGAGTTTCCACTTAGTTCATATTTGTCCAAGAAAGGATAGAATGGATGATAGAATGGAAAGAGAAACGAAGGCTGTAAAGAAGGGGGGGAGGGAAGGAAGAGAAATTGGAAAGGGGGAGGATAGGAGAGAGAAGGGAGATGAGGGACAGGGAAAAAGGAAGAAAAGGGAAAGGGGGAAAGTGAGGAGGGGAGGATGGATGGATGGAAGGAAAGACTGAGCAAGGAGAGAAGGAAATTTGGAAGGAAGGTGAAAATGAAGAAGGAAGAACATAAAAGCAAGGAAGGAAAGGAAGGAGTTCGGAAAGTAGGAGGGAAATACTGTAATGCAAAAGAAGAGAAAATGGAAGTAAAAATGGAAAGAAGGAAAAAAGAAAGAGAGACGGAGGAAAATTGAAAGGATAGGGAAGGAGAGATGAAAAGAAGGAAGGAGCGAGAGAGAGAGAGAGAGAGAGAGAGAGAGAAAGAGAGAGAGAGCGAGAGAGAGAGAGGTGTTCACATGTAGAGGCGTACATGTGTAAGTTTATGGCGCGGTGTACAGGGAAGATGGTGTAGCTATCTCAATGGATCCTCCATTCCCATCACCATTAGCTGGGCCACCATTAGCTCCAATATAACTGACCTCACCACTCTCCCCTGTAGCTCCATTACTCAGGCCACCATGAGCACCACTAATTAGGCCACCTGAAGCTCCATTAAGAAGGCCACCATGATCACCATTAATACCATGAACTAAGCCACCATTAGCGCCATTATAGCTTATCTCACTGCTGTCTCTGTCAAATCCATTAACGAACCCACCATTAGCACCATTACCTAGGCCACCATTAGCGCCAATGTAACTACCCACACCATTATTCCCGACATGTCCATTAACGAAGCCACCATTAGCATCATTAAACCCATTATAACCGACCTCATCACTATCCCTGTCAACTCCATTAACTTGGCCACTGTTACCACCATTATTTCTGGCTGCTCCATTATTTCCGTTAGGAGGTATGTATGTAGGGAAACCATTACCGACATTAGGTGAGGATACATGGCCATTAAAACCATCATTATCTGGAACAACTCCATTAACCCCATTATTTCCATTAGGTGGTGTGTATGTGGAGAAGCCATTATCACCACTGACAGGGGAAACATGACCATTAAAGCCACCATTAAGTGAAGCCTCCCCATTAATTCCATTATTCTGAGTAGGCGGTGTGTATGTAGAGAGTCCATTATTACCATTAACAGGGGAGACATGACCATTAAATCCAACCTGGCCATTTAGTTGATCAGATCCATTGATATCACCGAATCCATTATTGCCATTGTAACCATTAACTTCAGGCCCCTTACCTTGATTGTCCCTACTACTTCCATCACGACCATTGAATCCATTAGGGACGAGAAGCTGACCGACGACTTTGATGACATTAGAGGCACCATTAGCTCCTTCCCCATTAACACCATTGGCTTCATTATCCCTCCTGGGGGCTGAGTACCTACCGCGCCCATTAGAGAGATCCCCACCATTCAAAGCAAGGAGTGAGGCCTGTCCATTACTTGTGCCGGAGTAACCATTAACCCTGCCATCATCCCCATTGAAGTTGTGGTGGTGCCCATTATTTTCACCCTCCTGAGAGTAAAGTTCATTACCATTAGCTGTGTGAATCCCAGAAATGGCACTAATTCTTGAGCTCTCACTTCCCCCATTAATTCCATCAGGGGCAGTGTAGGAGGCCAGACCATTATCACCATTAGAATTAATAATGCCGTGTGGACCAAAACCACTGTGACCCTTAACCCCATTAGGATTAAAACCATTATTACCATTGACATCAAAACCATTAACTTGAGCATCATTAAAACCATTATTTCCATTAGGTGGTGTGTATGTAGAGAAACCATTATCACCATTGACAGGGGAGACACGACCATTGAAGCCACCATTAAATGAATCTTCACCATTAATTCCATTATTCTGAGCAGGCAGTGTGTATGTAGGGAGTCCATTGTTACCATTAAGAGGGGAGACATGGCCATTAAAACCATCAGTACGAACATTCCCATTAGCACCATTATTACCATTGGGTGGTGTGTATGTAGAGAAACCATTTTCGCCATTAAACAGAGGAACGCCACCACGCCCATTAACTACCCCACCTGTCTCGCCACTGTTGGCACTGAAGACATGACCATTATCGCCTCCAAGTCCGACAAGACCACCATTGCCTATGAACCCATTATCACCATTATAATCACCATTATCGGGCACCAGAACACTGTCTCCACTAAAACCACTGGAGAACCCGTTATGTTCACTCTCACCATTACCACGCTCTAGGACACTTCCCGCATTGAAACCATTAGCCCTATTAATACCATAGGTGGATTGGGAGGTCTGTGTGAGCCGTGAGGGCTGTGTTTGAGGGGTGTATGGTGTGGGCTGGGTTGGGTAAGCTTGTGGTGAGGGCTGTGGCTGCGGCGGGGGCTGTGTCTGAGGGCCAAGGAGTGAGGGCTGTGGCAGTGTGTCCGAACCTGTAGTGTTGGCAGCCCTCAGCACATCTTCCAGCCTGACACCATCGGGGAGGATGATATCGGAATCGTCATGGTCGATATTGTCATAATTGACGAAGTACACCTGGGGATGGGACTGAGGCTGTGGGGGCAAGGTAACCACTCTCTGTTGGTGTTCTGTCTGCTTAGTGAGGAGGTAGATGGTGCTCTCCTGCCGGGGTGGCGGCACGACAATGGGCTCAGGGGCGGCGTTTTCAGGGGTTCGAATGAAGACTAGATTCTGTTGTACTTCGGGAGGTGGCAGCCGGGGTAGTGCCGTGGGTGAGGGTGTGGGGTATGCCGGGGCGGCGTACACAAATAGGTTCCTTGTCACCTTGGGCACCACACACGTTCCGTCCAGATGACGCTGCTGCCCCTCTGGGCATGAGCGGAGCTCAGGGTCATTGGGATAGGGGCGGACCTGCTGCCCTGAAGACCGTAGCGGGGCAGGGCGGGCAGCCGAGGCAGTCACCCTCGCTGACTGTGGGTCGGGTAGGGGTTGTGTATAGGCACTGGACTGGGGAGATGTGGGGCGAGGCAGTGAGTGAGACTGGGGGAATGGTAGGGCGGGTTGGGTGTACCCGGGGCTTGGCAAGGCAGGGGGGCTGTAGCCGGACTCCTCCGCGGAGTCCCCCAGCTTGGCGCAGAGGCATCCCCCCACCACCAACGACAGCAGGATCTACAAAACAAAATTAATACAGTTCATTATGTTTAAGTCAATCTTCATTCTGCCACCGTTTACTCACTCCCTCCCTCTCTCGTCCTGTCACATCCGTTTGACCAGATGTGTTTACTTTCTGCTCCCAGCTGTTTTTTCCCCACCATACCACCTGCTCCAGGGTATTTGTGTTGCATGTGTGTATTTGAGCAAGTGATAAACTTTCTAGTGAATGGGGAAGGCAAGCACAAGAACTGTATTCTCTTTTCTAAGTACAGTATACAGTAGAATATGTTAAGTGCAAGTTTCCTTTGCGAGCAGGAGATACACTGAGTACAAGTTGCCTCAAACAGAGTATGGGATATGTTGAATACAGGTTTTCTCTACTGTTAGTTAATGGGCCGGCTTAGCTTAATAATTTGGAAGAAAAGTGGGTTCATGAGTTTAGACATTATTAGGAATTATTAAGAAATCACTAATGTGTCAGCGTGAAAGGTTTAAGGGGTGGGACGAATATGAGTCAGGTCACAACTAAGCTGGTGAATATATGGGACGTGAAAGCTAAGATACTGTTGAACTGTTTTAAGCTAACATCATACGATTTTGTTGAGCTTGGAGAAATGCTAGCAATCATCGGGTTTACAGCTATCCTGAGTAACTCACTGTTGTGCAAAGTTCCAGCACTTGGGATTAAAGTATGTGGGGAAGGTCCTTTGCGCACTAACTTTTGTCTACCGCCATATACTTGCAAAAATCTGGGCTTTTTGATTCCCTTTTAAGAATTTACATCAGAAAATGTCCAGCAGTGTTCTTTGTGAGAGGCACTGAACACACAATGTTTAGCCCTTACTCTGTGATGGGCACACACAATTATTTCATTCAGACTAACACCAGACGATTTGCTCAGCTGTGGGAAATCATTACGAGCGAGCGGAGTTCAGCGAAGTGATGTTTACGTTCAGCTCAGAAGTGAGCTGCCCAACACTACCCGGCCCGGCCCGACACGACAAAGCCCAACCTCGATGGTTTTCAGAGGCTAATAACTTTTCTGCTGTGTGAGATAGAGAAGAGACTCTTTCACCAGGTAGTAGGTACATTCAGTAAACTTTGTTTTCTAGCTATATATTTCCACATGAGACCAAAGAAACCCCTTGGAATCCCAGCTTTCCAAGGGAATGTACGGAAAGTTTCAATTGACATGCTCCACATTGGGATCGAATTTAAAAAGATTTCCTGTTGTAATGCTGTGTTTTCTTGCATGAATTCTAACAATTAGACATCGGATATTACGCTCATAATTTTACATGAACTTTTTTTCTATGTTTAGAGGGTGAAATCAGGAAGGGTAAGCGCCCCATTTCTGAGTTTTATCATTCGATCATTAACCAAGCGTTTACCGTCGCAGTTCGTTGACACGGCAAGTCGGGAGCAGAGATGTGAATATTGCGTGCGTGATAAATGCTATATGCACATCCAGAGAGAATACGTGAGAGAGGGGAAATGTGAGAAAGTAAATATTTTAGCTCAATTATTCTTCTGTTATTATTAACTACCTCACCAGCAATGTTGAAAGTTTACGCTGAGATGAAATTATGATGATAGACATATGAATACAGTACAAATCCACCCTCGCTCGTCACGCGCTCACAAGGCTCATTTTACTAGTGTTAATCAGGTTTCTTTGGAAATTATATTTTTCAGGCTCTCAGCCTTTGGTTTTTTAATTTCTTTTAAATTATATTATTATCATTATATCCCTATTCCTATAATAAATGGGGGGGAGGGGTTAAGCTGGAAAAAAAAATATTGAGGGCTGTCTTCAGCGTGCCCAGCAAAAATGCCACACCTCCATTCATATGTCATTTACGCTTTACAGGAGCTCCATCTACATTCTTTCAGAATTCAGTACAGAGAATTATTGTACGTGTTTGCGTTGCACTTTGTGTGTGTGTATGTGTGTGTGAGTGTGTGTGTGTGTGTGTGAGAGAGAGAGAGAGAGAGAGAGAGAGAGAGAGAGAGAGAAAGGGAGGGAGAGATGTTAGCTGTGGTCACTAAGGTTATCTCCATCTTCATTCACTCATCGTTCATACTTTCCAAATAGTCTCATCTCGCATTCATTAATTCATTCGTACCTTTGAATCACTGTAGTTGTTTGTATTGTACTTTTTTGTGTGTGCATGTATAAAGAGCCAGAATGTAATATGTGGTGAGTAAGAAATCTCTATAATCATTTCAAGCCTTCGACATATTCCATCCTACATTCACTCATCATCCAGGGCCGAGTTATTAAATCTGGGAAGCATAGACGATAATTACTGAAGCAGGAGAGGATGACAGAGACATGAGAGGATGAGAGTAAATGCCTGATTTTTCTGCATCGTTGCTGACCATTATGTAATCTGGGATGCAGGTGTTCCACTAATGATCGCTAAAAAAAGGGGGAGTGGGAAGCTTACACCTTCGTTCACTGATTTTATGATACGACCGTCAGTCCTTCGATAACACTTCATCCTACATTCACTCATTACCCATGTGTTGGAAATTCTGCATCGTACATATAGCCCTAAGGTGTTTCTGTGGCCAGTTTTCTGCGTTCATCTTAATCACAGGCATTTTCACCGTCCTTTTTTCTGTGCCACGCTGCCGTATCCCCTTCACTTCTAAGCTGAATTAAAGCCTATTGTCAGAGGCTTTAATTCAGCTTAGGACTTAACTTTTCAAACTTTGAGAGGTTAGATGTAGCCTTCATGAACTCCTTCCGTACCAGAGAGCCTTCTGTAGTTAGATAAGGTAGCGGTGGTGGTAGGAAGAACAGGATGAAAAACAAAACAATTCCTCTGCGTGAATGGGTTAGATCACCTTGGCAGGCTTATTTCTTATCACCCGGCGGTCATTAGTTAACCTGAGCGTCTGCCCATTTGTCTCAACCACCACACTGACTTGCTTTCTCCACTCCCGTCCAGGAATTTTTAGTCGTTCTTTTATAGATTCTTTTGTGCTCGTTAATGCCTAGGTTGCTAAGGTTTTATCTTTACACATTCTTTCTTAGGCATATAGTTTTTCTCACATTTTTTTTATTTTGTTTCTTATTTTTCCTTGTTCATCATCATCATCATCATCATCATCATGCCATCTCTCTCTCTCTCTCTCTCTCTCTCATAGTTCCACAAATGAACGATCACTTGTCAATGCACCCAAAAACTAACAAACGATTAATATCAACACAGTTACCCAGTACCTTCAGCATTGCCAAGAAATACGGAGAAATGGTCGGGTAAAATACATGTTAATCACTTCAGTATGATGATGTCTTATATTTTGTTATTCTTGCTATTACTAGTCTATTTACCCTGGTAAGGGGAGTGCCCGAGTAGTAAAGGGATTAATAAACGCCGTATCTAACCCGACCACCGAAAGAAATCTCTCAAACTGAACAAAACGTCTGGAGATAGTGAACTATAGGATAAAAATGACGTCCTCTTGTTGAAGGGGTTAAGACTCAGTCTCCTGGGCCACGCTTTCAGCTGGCTTTAGCTGGAGAATACTAGAGTTGTTCCTAGCATGAGGTGATGATGGTTTTTACACCCAGACTTCTGTTACTCACTCTCAGCTGGAAAAAATAGTCTGGCGTTAGCTGGAATAGAATATTACAGTTGGCCCGAGCTGGTGGTAGTTAATAACACTTTCTTTAGTTCTTGATCCCAAATTCTTTCAGTGCAGATGGCAGCGACGACTTTATCTCGCTCCTTGATGGATGGACTTATCAAAGCAAAGTATTAGATAAGATTTTCTTCGGTTCGTTATTTCAAGAAATGCTAAGCTTAGTGATCCATATGACGTCTTTTACATCCTGGTTTTACTATGGCCAGATAATGTTACTGATTATAGGAGATATTTGGATCTGGAGGGATTAGATACAGGCTAAATTAACCCTACGATACTTGGCGACTCTTCTTAAGCGGAATGTTAATCGTCTGACAGTAGCAAGAGTAATACGTCATTGGAGTGAAGGGGTTAATGGTTTCAGGTCACCACGTACCACTGGCAAAGTCGAAATGTGTCAGAGACAATAGTTCGTCAAGTATTCATTTACGTATACAGTACTTCTTATTAAGGGTATGTCCACTTTCCTTTCTGACGCATCACATCAATGGAAATTTTTACATCAGTGGTTCAAGAACGGGGAAGTATTATGGTCAATATCAGGGGGATGGGAGGGGGGTCGTGAAGCCACGTGCATTTCATTATTGTTATTTGCAAAGAAAAAGCAGAACATCCGACCTTTGTTACTCGAAAAATCTTTCTCAGTTTACACTTGCCATATAGCGTTTGAAAACCAGAGTATATGTCACCCTTACTCATTTCACTGTGTATCACTTTTCTCCTCACACACATTACACAGATTAATACCTCACGCCTCACTGCTCGTCGCCCGCACAACAGCTCTTCCCAAACTCAGGTGTGTGAGGAATAACTCATACTTCCCGCCTGTTGTAATCGTTTTCTCTTTTTATTAATGGACTATGCCAGTAGCTCCATTGGCATCTTGAGTAAGGTTATGGTGTCTTATCTATTCTGATTTGAATCTTAACACATAAATCAAATACTGGCTGAACCTTAACAACAGTAAAATATAAAATAAGAGAAAAAACTACATCCAAATTAAAAAAAGAAATATATGTGTTGGGAAAGTGGCGTAAGAATGCCAAGAACACCAAAAGGCCGCCGTATTAAAAGTTTCAAACTATTCATCGATGGAGAGGGGAACATCATAAGCCCCTCTCATCTTAGGAATATTACCAACCAGAGGGAAGTGAGAAACAGCAGTGGTGAAGCCCTGGGAAAACTTTATCCTCTACTGCACCTTGGTTAAAGCCTAATTGCACCCCAAGTATTACATGTACCGCAGGATGAGAACCCTTTGAAATGCATATACACATACTTATATTCAGACATGTAGGGTATACATATTTCAGCTGTATTGTGCTACTGATATACATAAACGCAAAGTCGCGCGCGCGCGCGCGCGCACGCACACACACACACACACACACACACACACACACACACACACACACACACACACACACACACACACACACACACACACACACACACACACGCACATCTATTTCTCTCTCTCTCTCTCTCTCTCTCTCTCTCTTTTCTAACGTTCTGAGGGAAGTTGTTGGAGAAAAAAAAGTAGGCTAAGACCTAAGCTGAAGGAGTACATGAGGGAGGGTGACTGAGAGTGGCATGGTTAGAAGGAAAGGCAGAACAAGAACGAGGTGGTAAGGTAAGAAGGGGAGTATAATGAGCTATTGTGCATCGTGGAAGCTGAAGGAACAAGAAGAGGAGGTAGACCAAGAACGAGAGGAAGAATCTAGAGCTAGGTCAGAATTGGTGGTCAGAAAAATACTCGTTTGAACAGAGAGAGAGAGAGAGAGAATTACAATGGATAGTAAATTCTTGTAAAAAAACTAGCATCATGGCACAGTAGCGTTAGTCAGCATTAATTTAATGAACACGCCAACACTTAATTTTTTTCATTGGTGGGAGAATGAGGAGAGGAAGACCGAGAACGAGGTGGAAAAAAAAAAAAAGGTGGAGGAGACCATGGTGGAGGGCTGCTTGGGGTGGTGGGAGGGGGTGCTGAAAGAGAATTATGGAGGCATTTTTGTCGTGGCCACCCTGGATGAACTCTGGGATTGGGGGTCTGGCCATAGATAGATGGATAGATATATAGATGGTAAACAGACTCAGAGAAAATGTAAATATATAGGAAAAATTTAATAGATAGATAGATAGATAGGAAATATATATTCAAAAACGTATATGCTAATATCAAAATAGACTGACAGGTAGAAGATAGGTCTGAAAATGCATATATAAGATAGCAAAATAGTGTACTAGTTATGTAGGTAGTTTGGTAGATAGGAAGACATATACATAAATAAATAGTAAATAAAACAATATAAATTTGTATCAAACGTTAGATTAGCGCAGATAAAAAGGAACTTATATGTAAGTAATGTGTGTAAAAGAATCTATTTAACTTTTTTGAAGCAGATGGAATATTTTATAAAAAGATCTAGTATAATGGCTCCATTTCATATCAGTACAGAATAGGTAGCACGATATATTGATAGACAGGTAGACAGGTAGCTAGTGATAGGTAGATAGCGAGATAGACATAACTAAAGATAAAGTAAAGGAGATAACAGATTGAGATTGTGGGTAGGTAGATAGACATGGATGTTGGTAGGTAGATTGGTAGTAAAAGAAGATAAATAGATGGAAGGGTCGATAGATAGATGAGGCTGTATATACTTAAAGATGACACAGATATCATGCTCCAGAAGGGAATGGAGTTTTAGGAGTGGTTGGGTCTGACTTTATGGGAGTTTATGTACGAGTTATGAGTGTGTGTACATCGAAGGGGGTGGTCAAGAGAGAGAGAGAGAGACAGACAGAGAGAGAGAGCATGAATGTGTGTGTGTGTGTGTGTGTGTGTGTGTGTGTGTGTGTGTGTGTGTGTGTGTGTGTGTGTGTGTGTGTATTATAACGTAATCAGTTGCACTCCAGTCACCCGAGACTTGTGTGTACATTTGTTACATGGCCCCCTGCTCTGTGTGTGTGTGTGTGTGTGTGTGTGTGTGTGTGTGTGTGTGTGTGTGTGTGAGAGAGAGAGAGAGAGAGAGAGAGAGAGAGAGAGAGAGAGAGAGAGAGAGAGCATGAATGTGTGTGTGTGTGTGTGTGTGTGTGTGTGTGTGTAGAAAGGTGGAACTATGAGAGAAAGAGAGAGAGAGAGAGAGAGAGAGAGAGAGAGAGAGAGAGCATGAATGTGTGCGTGTGTGTGTGTGTGTGTGTGTGTGTTTGTGAGAGAGAGAGAGAGAGAGAGAGAGAGAGAGAGAGAGGAAAAGAGAGAGAGAGAGCATGAATGTGTGTGTGTGTGTGTAGAAAGGTATTGTGCAGCTTTCGGTGAACCTTTGATCACTGAGATGGATAGAAAGATAAATATTCCGGTATAAATACTAAATGTTGCACAGATACGTAATTAGATAAACAAATATAAAAATGATTAGTCTTGTACTGATATATAATGAAAATAAAAATTAATTAGATATACTGACAGACATACAGGCAGGCAGAAAGACAGACACACAGACATATGCAGTGTAGACGGATAGCTTTTCATTGTACAAAACAGATTAATTTTTGAGTCAGTAGAGAAGAAAATGTATTGGAAAAAAAACTATACCACAAAGAGTACCTAAATGTTGCTGAATAACTTTAGAATGAGAAGATGTCAGAGTGATTTAAGAATGCATTAGGTCTGAGTGTAGAATGACTTAATTCAACTGTGTAGAATCTAATGAGAAAGACTGGGTCAGGGCTAGATTCAGGGAAGAAATTTAGGGTGAAAGTGGTGAGTTAGACAGAAGTGGGAATGACCAGAATAAATTGTGGAATGCGGTGATGTGATTGGAATGGAGGGTCTTATCGTAGGGGGAGATAAAGCGAACTCGAATAATCTGTACTGAGATAATGAACTGGATTGATACTGGACAAGAATGCGTGAGAGAGTGAACTAGAACGAGATAATAAAGTAGAATGAAGATGAGATAAAGTTAACATAAAGGAAAGCTGAACTACTGTACATTAGAATGACCTTTAGGGAAAAAAAAGAACTAGTACGACAGTGGCGCAAAGTGAATTAGAATGAGAGTGAGAAAAGTGAAATAGAATGACAATGAGAAAGGTAAACTTGAATGACATTAAGAAAAATTGTACTAGAATGACGTTTAGAAAAAGTGAACTAGAACGACAGTGAAGCAAAGTGGACTAGAATGATAGTGAGAAGAAGTGGACTAGAATGACAGAAAAAGTGGAGTAGAATAACAGAAAATTGAAGTAGAATGGCTGAAAAAGTGGACTAGAATGACAGAAAAAGTGGACTAGAATAACAGAAAATTGAAGTAGAATGGCTGAAAAAGTGGACTAGAATGACAGAAAAAGTGGACTAGAATGACAGAAAAAGTGGACTAGAATGACAGAAAAAGTGGACTAGAATAACAGAAAACTGAAGTAGAATGGCTGAAAAAGTGGACTAGAATGACAGAAAAAGTGGACTAGAATGACAGAAAAAGTGGAGTAGAATGACAGTGAGAAAAGTGGAGTAGAATAACACGAAAAGTGGAGTAGAATGACAGTGAAGAACGTGGACTAGAATGACAGTGTAATAGTGAACTAGAATAACAATGTGATAGTGTACTAGAATACCAGTGAGACAGGCCTGGTGAACTAGAATGACAGTGAGATAATGGACTAGAATGACAGACATAATGAAGCAGAATGGCAGTGAGACAGTGAACTAGAATGGCAGTGAGACAGTGAACTAGAATGACAGTGAGACAGTGAACTAGAATGACAATGGGATGAAGTGAACTAGGATGGCAGTGAGATAAGGTGAAGTAGGATGACAGTGAGACAGAGTGAACTAGAATGCTAGTGTGACAGTGAACTAGAATGACAGTGAGGTAGTATCGCCTGGAATGACGAGTAAGATAAAGTAAATGACAGTGAGATAGAGTGACCAGAGTCACTGATAAAAGATGAAGCAGAATGACAGTGACAGTTCATTGACAACAGTGAAGAAGAGTGGACCAGAATGACTTAGTATTAAACAGTTACTTAGAGTGACGAAGTGAGTGAACCTGAATACTTTAGACTGAACCATTTATCTGGAATGACTTAGAATGAGACAGAGTGAACTAGAATGACGGTGACTGAATGACAGATTTACAATGAGCCATGAGAGGACAACTTAACGCCTTCGACCCGAGGACGTTTTTTTCTAGTTAGTCACGTTGCCCCTAGATGATTGTATTTAGTTTAGGGGAGGCATTTGGAACTGGAGAGGTTAGAGATAGCCTTCATTAACTCCTTCACTACTATTATTTTTTTTCTTAATGAAGTGTAATCATCTGGTGGCGCCAAAAGTAAAATATGAAGACAAGAATTTAGTTACGACAAAGTTAATGTTGGTTGCCCCTTCAGCTTGAGTGTTTTATTTTTCTAAGCTAAGTAAAATAATGTGGTAGTAACTGTAGTAAAATTTTAAAAGACATCGTTAAAGAAAGGTCAAATTTGTATCTCCGTGGGAGGAACGGAAAGATCAGGTTTTGAGATTTTGATTCTATTTTCCCTCATAAAATAAAGGGGGGTTACATCAAGGCAGAGCTAGATTGACTAAGTTTGCGCAGGAAACATTGAGTTACATTAAATATTCGAAATCTAGAGTTTAATTTAGATTGTAGTGGCGAGGGAATTATGAAGACGGGAAATTACCCTCGATTTCATGACATTGGCCAAAATCATATCAGTGAACTGAGGGAAGAACCACAGGAAAAGATAATTGGACTGATTAAAAAGTAGGCTTGAAACGGAATATGGAGAAGACGAAATGCTGATTCACCAGATATGTTCAATCGCATCAGGTAAAAACAGGAGACGATGAACGGGCATGTATTAAAGCATAAATACACCCAAGACGGACAGTTCAGAAAGTGCCAGTTCATGACAGTGAAATCAAGCATTGGGGATGAGAGATAGAGGGCTTTTGGTGAAGAAAGTACCATCATGAAAGGTCGGAAGTTACCTGTGTCAGAGAGAAGGATACGCGGTATTATCAAATGTGTCCTTCTAGTTTTAACATATAATGCGGAACCCTGGAGTCTTGAAGTCCTTAAAATATAAACTTAGTAATGCTCAGAGGGGAATGTAAAAGATTATGTTGGGTGTCACTTGGAGAGATTTCAAAAAAATAAAGCTTCCTGGATAAAGGAGCTAACGAAAGCAGAGGGTATGACAAATGCCATCAAGAAGCGTAAATGGAAATGGGCAGGCAGAGTCCTTCATAGAACAAATAACAAATGGACAACCAAGGTAACCGAGTCGCAACTTAGAGATGGAGTGAGAAGAAGAGGCAAACAGAGAGCAAGATGGAGAGACGACATTTACAGGTTTGCTAGGAATGGATGGGATAGGCTAACAGCTAATAGCTCAAAACGCAGAACGATGGGAGAGGTCTTAGTCCTATAGTGGACTGTTTTAGGTCTTGAAGATGAAAGTAAGTTAGAGCAAGTTAGAGGCAGAACTCACCAGACGGTTCATGGTAGAGTGTGGTAGCCGACCTGAATGTTCTCTCTCTTATATACTGTCTCACCATCACTCTCTTTCTTCCTGCCAGCCCTTCCTTCCCTCCCTCCCTTCCCACCATACCCCTGTGACCCCCTCCCTCCTTACCTCCTGACCCATTCCTCCTTCCCTCCCTCCCTATTTTTCCATTAACCTCTCTCCATTTTTTTTTTTCATTCCCTTCCCCATCTTTCACCTTAACTCCCTCTTTCCATCCCTCCATCTTTCCTCCTTCCCTCACCCATTCCTTCATTCCATACCCCACTGATTTCTTCCATTCCTCACCTCTTAATTATCTCCGTTCCTCATCCCTGTCTTCTCTTCTTTTCTTCCCTCCTTTTTTCATTATAGTCCTTTCCATCCCGTCTGCCAGCTTTTTCCCCTCCCTGCTCTCCCTCCTTCCCTCCATCCCTTCTCCCTTGATCCTATTCCTCTCTTACCCGCTCCTTCTATCCTTTTTTCTCCTCCCTTCCTCGACCCTTCGTCTCTCCATTGCTTCCTACCCTCCTTTCTTTTTCTTTCCTTCCCCTCTGTTTCTCTTCCTTCGTACCTACCTCATTCCATTTCCCTTCCTCAAAATCCCCCTTCATGACCCCACTTTCCCATTTTTTCCCTCCCTTCCCTTTTTTTCCTCCCTCTCTCACTCCCTTATTTCCTCTCCGTTCCTTCTTTCCTTCTCCATTTTCCTCTCCATTATTTCCCTTACTTTTCCCTTCATTTTTCATGTTGTTATACTGATATAGGTTATGAGCTGTATTCGTATTGGCGTAGGTGTTGTCGTAGCACTTCTCTCCTAGAAACGTATTTTAGCATTGTACAACTTGATTATTGTCTGGTGTGTGGAGATATATTTTTTCACCTGCTTAACTCCTTCAGCCCAAGCACGTCTTCTTCATTTTGCTTCATCTGTTTTTGTTTGGATCGTCTTCCTCATAGTACGTCTTCTTTATTTTGCTTCAGCTGTTTTTGTTTGGATCGTCTTCCTCATAGTGAAGGCTGCACCAAACCCCTCTAGTTCTAAAAGTCTCACCAGAGCTGAACAGATTCGTGTGGGGATAGCAGGGGAAAAAATAAGGGCGTCACCTGCACCGATGAGGTACTGTCGACGGAGGATATTACCCCTTCCAGTCCACCCATCCATCCATTGCCAGACGCCATGTATCCCACACGGGGTGGCCAAGGGCTTAGAGTTAATTGTTTTACAGGGAGGGGCACTAATCCTCCACCAACCCCACTACACACGTCCGATGACGTATATATATTTTTTTTAATTTTCTATCTGAAAATTTTATTCAACTTTGGAAAGGATCTGTAGTAGTCTATCTATCTATCTATCTATAGCCCGACGCCCTAATCCCGCAAAGGGTGGCCGCAGACAAAACGCCTCCAAATCGCTCTGTCACCCACCATGTGACTACTGTAGTAGTGAAGAGGTTAATTGAGCTTGTAACTAGCCCTTCTACTTGGAGGGTTTAACTTAGTTCTGAATATTATCCTCAAGAAACAGGAAGAAAAAAAAAAATCTTAGAACTGAGGGAATAGGGGTGTAATGAGTAAAAAATGCTACGAGGTCACCCATGCCAACGAGAACACGACTCAGTGGTACCTGTGCTTAAAACTTAGGTCGTGAAGGGAAAGCCAAGCCCATAATTTTTGAGGGACATTTATGGGTCACTTGACAAACACAGTTCATGCCTGGCCACCCCGTATCATTGCTGGATGTGCTCTGTGTTGCGGGGTGCACGCTACATATGTATACTAATTGTTATTATTATTATTATTATTATTATTATTATTAGTAGTAGTAGTAGTAGTAGTAGTAGTAGTAGTAGTAGTAGTAGTAGCAGGAAGAGTAGATTTCCTCAGTATGGGCGAATTTATATTTTCCCTCTAATTCCGTGAAATATTTTCTTAATCGCATCCTTCCATCTACCTAAAATACTCATATTCTATCTTTTCTTTCCTCCATCCTTTCTTTCTTTGCCATTTCTATTTTCCTTCTTTCTTTTCGCATTTCTAACCGTTCATTCCTTGTTCTCTACCATTCACATTATTCTTTTCTTTCATTCTTCCCCCATTTCTTCCCTTCTTACACCTTTTATTCTTTCCTCCAGTCCTTCCTCTTTCTCTCTTCTCTCCTCTCTCTTCCGGTCTCTCCCTCCTTCCTCCTTTCTCTCTCCCCTCTTACTCTTTTCTTCCAGTCCCCTCCTTCCTTCCTTCCATTCTACCTGCTCTCTGTCCTTCTCTTTCTTTCTCGTCCACAATTCCTCCTTTTTCACTGTCCCTTCATCCCCTCACTTGTCATTTCTCATTCTTCTTTCCTCGCACTCATTAGCAATTCCTCCTCCTCCTCCTCCTCCTCTTCTAATAATCAAGCACAATGAGAAGAATCTTGGTGTGATAATATCAAATTACCTAAAACCGAGTAAACAATGCACCGAGACAGTTAAACCTACGAACAAGTTGGTGGGTTTTATTGAAAGAACTTTCAAACTTAAATCGGAAAAAGTCATACTTGCCTTGTACTACTCGCTAGCGCGCCCCCATCTCGAGTATTGTGTGCCATTCTGGTCTCCGTACTACAGAAAGGACATTGAAAAAACAGAGAAAATACAGCGAAGACTCACAAAAATGATACCACGACTGAGAAACAAACCATATGAAGAACGTCTTGAAGAACTTAAATTCTATCCTGACAAAACGCAGGTTAAGATGTGACCTTATTGAAGTTTTCAAAATCATGAAGAGATATGACAACTTAGACATGAATAAATATTTTGAAATAGACCGGTCGAGTCAAACCACGAGTAATGGCTGCAGAATTATGGGAAAGCGTTTCCAGTCCCATGAAGCAAAATACTTCTTCCTCAACAGGGTCGTAAATATCTGGAACAGGTTACCCTCAGATACTGTGAACAGTTCCTCAGTTAAGATAGTTAACAACAAAATAGACAAGGACTTGCACGAGAATCCTCAGCTGACTCTGTTTTTGTCCGAATAACCTACTTTTACCAGCTACACATAAGTTCAGTCCCCTCCTGTCTACAAGATACTCCGTAAACTTAGTGTACCCGTACATAGCGTCGCGTCGCGTCGCGTCGCGTCATTATATACCGGTATTTATCGATTTATTAAACGCAAATACAGTAGTATAAGTACAGACTAGGATCTGCCCAAATATCCCTGAGTTAATGGTCACTACTTTTACTTTTGACCTGAGATGGGCTGTGGATCACTGAGGGTCCCAGTTAGTGAACTGACCACCATCGGGATATTTTTAATGTACCAGGGTCACTGTTTCAGGAGGTAACTTGTGTATTTCTCCCACATGGGAAAGTTCCTTGTCACAGTGGAGTGAACGAAGCTGGGGCCTAATTGACAGCTGCCTACCTTAAAAGCGCCAGGGAAGGCTGCCGCACCACCCCTGAACATCCACACTTTGCACTGTGCACCGTGCAATTTCCACGTTATGTCTTCAGACACCCCATTAACTCACAGTACCCGTACATAATGTCATGCCTTATATATTTATTTATTTGATTCTTCACTATACTTTATTTATTTCTCTTACAGGTAGCTTATAGATGAAGTATTATACTGTAGAATGTAAATTTTCCTTTTCAGTTTTTCCTATGAAATTTCCATGTCAGTTTTTCCATGCTGCATGGTGGTCTTTCTCACTTTTTTCCTGGAAGGTTTGGAGGCGGGAGGAGCCTTCTTGCATTACAATCCTTATCCTTCAGCATGTAGAATTAGATCTTGTAGTCATAGTCTACTCTGTACCAAGCATCCTCGAAGGGACCATAAGGTCTGTTGCTGTTTGCTTTCCTTTATATTCATTTGTATTCCTCCTCCTTCTCCTCTTCCTTTTTCCCTCTTTCTTTCTCTCTCCCTCTTCTTCCTAATTGTTCCTTTTCTTTCCCTCATCCTCTTCTTTTTCCTCCCCCTTTTCTCCCTCTTCATTTCTCCTTTTTCCCTTTATCCTCTTCTATTTCCCTTCCTCTAGTTTCCTATCTCCATTTTAGCATCCCCTCCCCTTTCCCCTTCCCCTCCCCCTTCTCCCTATTCGCGGACGGCAGAAGGTGAATCTGTTTAAACAAACATATTAGTTTGGTTTCCCATCAGAGCACACACACACACACACACACACACACACACACACACACACACACACACACACACACACACACACACACACACACACACACACACACAGACCAATGCATACAGTATCCAAATGTAATCATTTCTCTCTCTCTCTCTCTCTCTCTCTCTCTCTCTCTCTCTCTCTCTCTCTCTATTTAGCTATCTATCTATGTATATCTCACCTGATATTAAGCTACCATTATTAGTCGTTTTATCAATATGTTACCTGTATTAAGACCGGACCACCTCGAAAGGTCTCTCGGATCTGTGTAATCTGTCTGTCCACATGTCTGTCTGTCTGTTTGTCTCTAATCTTTGATTGCTGCTTGTAAAGAAACAAAGAAACAGTGTCAGGAGAGAGAGAGAGAGAGAGAGAGAGAGAGAGAGAGAGAGAGAGAGAGAGAGAGAGAGAGAGAGAGAGAGAGAGAGAGAGAATCATAACAGAGGATTCTGGAGTGCTCTCCAGTAAACTCATTATATTAGAAAATGTGTACCAGATATATAACCTTTCCCCCCTCGCCAGGTCCTTCCTTAGCTGCGGACGAATGTTGTGAGAGTGGCATGAACGACAGATATATGTTTGTCTGGTGATGAAGAAGTTAGGAAGGTCTTGTATTCACTTTAACTTGAAATTGCCAAGTTGAAAGTGAGACTGACTCTAGAATACGGTGGTAGTCACGAGGAAAAGCTTTGGAAATGATGTAGAGCCAAAGTATTGTCTTATTCTGCCTCTGTGCTTTGGCAGGTAACAGCAGAACACGCTGCTAGTAACAGTGAAGTATTATGAAAACAGTGTAGAGCCGTAGTAGTGTCCTGTTCCGCCAGTGAGCTGCATTAAGAGAGTGGCCGTAAAAGATGGTGCTAGTCACAAAGGAGTACTGTGGAAGGAAAGCATTGTAGTATTGCCGTTTGCCAGTAAGCTAACAGTAATCAGATGCAAAACGACGAAAATCTATGCCAAGTTAACTCTCGTGATCAGGACAATTCTTGCATACTGTAACACCAGACGATTCTATTCAGCTAAATCATAAGAGAATGAGAGCCTAAATATTGTCGGTACTGACTTTTTCATGATGAGGACAACTCTAGTATTCTACTCCAGCTAACTCTCGACGATTTTGTTATTTACTTGTGGGTGAGTCAAAGGAGCTTATGTGGACGAACTCTAGCGTGTGGGTTTGGTGTCTGTGAACACCTTCTCTAGGTACACAGGTAACATCCTTTTACAACTTAAACACCTGCTAAACATCTCATTTATGTTCTCTCTCTCTCTCTCTCTCTCTCTCACACACACACACACACACACACACACACACTCTACCACTTAGTTATATTTAGAAAATTTTATGACCGTATTTAATGTCTTATATATATATATATATATATATATATATATATATATATATATATATATATATATATATATATATATATATATATATATATATTAAATACAGAAATAAGATGGTGAAGAGAGTTAAAGAATTTTACAAAGAACTGTATGCATCAAAGACAGTAGTACCAATACCTAATTTTTCAGTTGACACACTTGAAACACCTACGGTAACACAAGACGAAGTAAATATTTCTCTTAAAAATATGAAAAAATGGAAGGCTCTGGGAGAAGATGGAATACCAGCAGGTTTACTGTTGGATGACGGAGTAGAAGTACAAAATAGGCTTGCTCACTTATTTACTCAATGTATAAAACAGAGGAAAATTCCCAAAACATGGTGTAATGCAATTGTTATTCTACTTTATAAAAAAGGCGATTCAAAAGACCTTAGTAACTATAGACCCATTAGCTTGCTATCAGTCATTTACAAACATTTCACTAAAGTTCTTACAAACAGAATAGCTACAAATTTGGAGGAAAACCAACCTCGTGAACAGGCAGGATTCCGAAGCGGGTACTCGACTACTGATCATCTACACACAATGAATCAGCTAACTGAGAAAACTACAGAATATAATAAACCACTGTTCTTGGGTTTTGTTGATTACGAAAAGACTTTCGACTCAGTGGAGCACATAGCAATTATAAATTCATTGCGAGAACAAGGAGTGAATGAGAACATTGTAAAACTGCTCGAAAACATATATAAAGAGGGAACTGCTACAGTTAAATTACATAAGGACTCAGGGAAAATTAAGATTGAGAAGGGAGTGCGTCAGGGAGATACAATTTCACCAATATTATTTACAGCATGCCTAGAAAGTATTTTCAGAAAGCTAGACTGGGAAAACAAAGGAGTGAACATAGATGGAGAAAAGCTAAACCATTTAAGATTTGCAGATGACATTGTCCTAATCTCAGAAAAAGCAGAGACATTGCAAGAAATGTTAAATGACCTGAATAGAGAAAGTCTCAAAGTAGGGCTAAAGATGAACCAGAGTAAATCTAAAGTAATGTTCAATCCTCAAACACCAAAGAGCGTCATAAGAATAAGTGGAGAAATTCTTGAAGAAGTTGAGGAGTACAATTACCTGGGACAAATATTAAAATTAACGAAAGATAATGATAGCGAAATAAAAAGACGCATTACAATTGGATGGAAAGCTTTCGGTAAACACAGAGACATTATGAAAAGTAGCTTGCCAGTTTGTATGAAACGAAAAGTATATAACGAATGTATAATTCCAGCTATGACGTATGGTTGTAAGACTTGGAAACTGACAAAATCGATGGAAAATAAATTAATTCGTTTTCAGAGAGCAATGGAATGGTCAATGTTGGGAATATCTTTAAGAGACAGGAAAAGATCAACTTGGGTGAGACAGCAGACTAAAGTCAAAGATATTATAGAAGTTATAAAAGAACAGAAATGGAGGTGGGCAGGCCATGTAGCAAGAACAAGGGATAATCGATGGAGCAAGAGGTTGACTGACTGGACACCAAGAGATGGTAAGCGTAGCAGAAAAAGGCCAGACAGGAGATGGAGATATGAGATAGAGAAATTTGCAGGGAAAACGTGGCAAAGATTGGCGCAGTCAAGGAAATGGTGGAGAAGGTTGGGGGAGGCCTTTGTTCAGCAGTGGACTTGTAATGGCTGATGATGATGATGATGATGATGATATATATATATATATATATATATATATATATATATATATATATATATATATATATATATATATATATATATATATATATATATATATATATATATATATATATATATATATATATATATATATATATATATATATATATATATATATATACAGTATATTTACTGTATGTGTGTGTGTGTGTGTGTGTGTGTGTGTATGAATGTATGTATTGTGTATATGTGCGTTATATTGGATGAGTGTTTATTTGTGTTCGTGTATTATCTGGTTATGTGTGTTTTTTTGTGATGCGTTTTGATATAAATTGAACGAATATAAAGTGAACGTGAGAATCAAAATACCGAACCTCGTAAGTACGATGACTTAATTTCATTTCATACGTGCTACCATCAGGCGATCTGATTAAGTCAAAAAAAGCTTTACGAACTGGAGGGGTTGGATGTAGGTTTAATAGTGCTTTACCACAAGGGGTCTCACGTAAGCTGGATGAAAGCATCCGTCGATGGCAAACATAAAATATTGCAGAATCCTGCTATGAGAGTCAAAATCAGAAAATAGGAGAATACAATTTGTTCAGTGAAGGTAAAATAAGTAATTTTGAATAAGACGAATGAAAGTATAATTAAAACTAGAATGAAAAGAGAAAGGACGTATTTAATATGTGGAAAACATGATGCGATAAAAATGTATCTGAGTCTCGATGGACGTATGGAAACATGATTAAAAATAATAAAAGTAAATGGAAATTAGTCAGGATAAATGAGTGAAAAGTTTAATTTGTATTCGAGTGTGAAAAACAGAATATGTGTACATACTTATAAACTTGGCACTTTTTTCATTAATTCGCTAGTCCTCACCCAGCTTTAAATTCTGGTGGGACAGTACAGAATTGAATGGATGAATGGATGGATGGATGGATGGATGGACCATATTTGATTACTTTCTGGTGGATGGAGAGATGAATGGGTATTTGAATACTGTCTGATAACTGTAATTCGTAATATATTGCTGAACTATTTATCAACTTCTTGTGTTAGCTTACATTCGTAAGTCAAAGATCTACCTGAAATTTTATGATACAGTTCAAGCAAAGACTAGTTGTAGGAAACTGAAGTTGATGGGGTGTCATGGCACGAGGGTCACGACTGAGAAGGGACTGGCATCCTTAACCCCTACACTACGATGACTTTTTTTTTATAGTTTAGTTTTGCTCTTACCAGATGATTTTATTCAGGAGAGCCACCCAGGAGAAAAAAAAGTTAATGAAGGATGTATTTAACCCTACATTTTATTTATTTATTTTTATTAACAGATCAGAGGAAGGAAAAACAAATGCCAAAAAAAAAAAAAAAAAATCACCAGATTACTGGCGTCATCCATTCATAAAATATCTGTAACAGTTGAACTTGAACAGCTGTAGGCTGAAGTTTGAGGGGAAACAATTCCGGGAGAGCGAGTTCCAGAGAGATGCAGTTCGGGGAATAAGAGTATTATGATAGGTAGAAGTTCTGAAAAATGGGTGTGTGACATTCCAGTCATGAGAGCTACCAGATGTCCGTGTAGCATGAAGGAAGGCATGGAGAGGTGGCATAGTGGAAGCAACTTTGTCTCAGCATTTGTCATAAAAGTATCTGTAAAATAATGCACGGGAGACAACATTCCTTCTTACTTGTAGTGGAGGTAGTTTATTTGTAATAGCAGGTTTATTAATAATTCCAACAGTTTTGTTCTGAATTTTGTCTAGTTGTTTTAGCACAAGTCTATCCTAAGATAAAATGAATGTAACAGGAGTAAAATTTAAAATATCTCTAGGTACGTAGGGCCGCCCACCATCCACTCCGTCGATGTTGTCCTACGTTCAAATGACTGCATTAAATGTAGCCCAGGAAACTATGTCCTATGCCAGAGTCATTGCTTCAATGGGCCAAGGCATCCGTAAAGACATACTGTACGGCCAGTAACTACCGTCTCAGTAATGCTTGATGGCGGGTCCCACACTTCCACATGGAAAGCTCCATCAAATGAAAGCCTATACATGCTAGCGTAGGCAGTAAGCGTGAACATTATCGGACGGAAGGGGTTCATGATCTCTCGGTCGAAGCTATTTCACATCGGACTGGATTCGGTGACAAGCAAGGTAGTCATTGGATAATAGGATGCCATTTTTCTGCTAATTTTACCTGAGTGCATTGTGTGAGGTGAAAGAAGGGTTCCGAGGGCTGGAATGATGTGTGAGTGATTGTGTGGTTCATTTCATTCGGCGTGCTGTTGGATAGTCCTTGTACGTCTGTGTTGTCTTTGTTTCTAGATCATACATTACCTCCATCTATCATGTGGGAATTAGGGTTGGAATGATGATGATTATGGTGATATGTATTGTCCACAGGTAAGTCGTGGCGGCGGTTGTTGCGGTGATGGTTGTGTCGACTTTTCTGTACACAGACACAGGTAAGCAAGCAAATGTGAGCCGTCTTGCTTCACTGTGGATTAAATTTTTCAGAAGGATTAACATTTACAGATTTGGCTTTGGCTAATGGCACATGATTTTGTGTGACCGAAGGAAACCATCATCACCTAAAGAGCTGAGGTTCAAAGGAAAGCCTGCAGAGACGAGGGTTGATGTGTCTGTGATCAGTGGTGCCTTTTTATCAGCTGTCTCGATAAAAAGATGGAAATTATAGGAGTGATGGGTTCCAGTCTGTATGAATGTTTTCCGTCTCTCTGTATTGGTTTGCTAAGGGAATGTGGATATTGAAGTGAGGATTCTTAATCTCTTATACAATGTCTGCTTTTTTTTTTCTGATTAACAGAATACGATTTTATTTTGATTAGATAAAATTTCGCGCACTCGGAGGGATAACAGTGGTCTTCTAACTCTTTCACTACGAGGGGTTTCTAAATGAATAAAGGCATTGGTTAACAGCAAGAATGAAATCTTTATAATCCGCCATCGTACTAAAAGAGGTTATTTTCTTCAGTTCCTCTGGGCGGGGAAAAAGAATAGTTTCCCTTGAAATTTCCGTTTTCTGCGAGGCTTGCTCTGAAAATATCACTTAGAAAACAGAACAATAGAAACAGGAGTAGAGATGATGATAATGATAAATATTTCCTGTGTACCCATAAACTAGTAAGGCTTCTCGCGGTTGAGCAAAATCACCTATTGTTAACTTGACTAAAATACCAAAGGACATCTACAGCAGCGAAACGGTTAATGCTGCAATAGAACGTGCTTTCATTTATGCGGGTGTAAAAAAAAGAGATGATATATAGCTTATGCAATTATGTGTAGAAGGTTTAATTAGACTGTGTGAGCCGTATAATGTAGTGAAATGCTTAGTGCTTGCCTGGACACAATAGCCTTCATCTAGGTTAATGACTCCCCACCTGCACCATCAGCGTTATCACCTTTATCATTATCATCATTATCACTGCTTCATCATCATCACCATCACCACCATCGTTACCTACATCGTCACCATCTTCACTGCCACAACCGTCTACCCCCATCACTACCACATCCATCTACCCCCATCACTACCACAACCATCATCATTATCACCGTCACTACTACAGCCATTACTACCAAATCAGCCACGTGTTCAGCCCAAGCATGTCATTTTTGTTTTAGTCTTGCCACTACCAGACGATTTGATTCAGCTGATTTCTTATTAATTGGCCGAATACGGAACTTAATCCTGACTGTAATTTTAAAGATCATTCCCACCACGTAGCAAGAATTGAATTAAAGACAAAAATACAGGCAGCATCCTAGTAGTGAAATGAATAGTGAAGACTGTATCTAATCCTACCTGTATGAAGTCTCTCCTGAAGTGAATGAAATCATCTGAAGATATCAAGGATTAAATAAAAAAGACGAAATCTTGTTCAGATGGTTAACGAGTGCTATCATCTTCACGATAACAAACCAAACCACCATCACTACCATGACCCTCATCACCACAGTCACTACTATTATCAGGATCATCACCACTACTCCATGTCTCAAGCTTCATCACCCCCATCATCTCCAACACCCCAGCTCCTGTTAAGCTAGACCAGTACATGACAAAAAGGCATAAGAACATACAATCTTTTAGGGTAGAAAGCGTAACAGCGATGGAATTACGGGAAGGAAAGAATGTGGACCGCCGGATGTTTTTCTTTTTGTTTTTTGTTAACTATTATTTACAGTGTGTCCTAAAATGACTACCCACCGTTTTAAAGTGCTATAGCAAAAAACTGAGTACAGATACTGGAAAATATGAAAATATGAAGTAGCAACATGTAGAGTTGCTTCTGTGTTTGTAGGAATCTAAATCATGTGTTTCTGTGTACTCTGTAACGTAAATTTAAGCAGTCGTCATGGTTACTACCTCAGAGCTGGCGAAATCAGTGAGCAAGTAACATGTCATTAGACTGTCATGCCATACATAGTGTGTTATCGCACACCATGTAATTACACAGGCTGTCCCGTAAACGTGTTCAGACTTCAAAAAGTTATGTTTGGGCTCTAATATTGAGCAAGAGATGCTATATCAGTAGGATTTCAAGCCTTAACCTTACAGAGCTAAGGTAATGGATGATATAATGAGCGAAAACAGTGTTCTTCATTATTCACGCGGCAGGTCACCAGTAACTTTTTTTTTTTTTTTATGCGAGGAAGAAGGAACCAAAGGCCAGGAGCCCGCAGTAACAGTTCCCTCCAAGAGAAAAACAAAATACAACAGAGAGCCAAATTCAAGATCCGATCATTTTGAGATGCCTGGACACACTGCGTTTGAAAGACTGGAGATCATAGGTAGCAGGAAATACAGACAGAGGGAGACAGTTCCAGAGCTGACCTGTTGCATAAATGAAAGACTGGGAGTAACGGTTAACTCTTGCATTAGAGAGTTGGACAGAAAAGGGATAAGAGTTTGCTGCCAGGCGGGTGCTACGCGCCCGTCGTAGAGGTGGAGGAATGCAAGCAGACAGTTCAGAGGACCATTAAAGTAGCGATAGAAAAGAGATAAAGATGCAACAGTGCGGCGAAGAGACAGAGGTTGAAGGGAGTCAGTAAGAGGAGGAGAGTTAATGAGACGAAAAGCCTTTGACTCCACCCTATTGAGAAGAGCTGTATGTGGGGAGCCTCCCCACACATGAGAGTTGTACTCCACACAGGGGCGGATAAAACCCCTGTATAGAGTCAACAAATGTGCAGGGGTAAAGAAAGAGCGGAGTCGGCTTAGCACACCCAATCTCTTGGAAGCAGATTTTACAAGAGATGTAATATGATCTTTCCAAGATAAGTCCCGAGTAAATGAAACCCCAAGCATGTTCAAGGATGATGCAGGATTAAGCTGAATATTATTAAACATTAGTGGGTATACCTGTGGAAGATTTTGTCGGGTTGATAGGTGTAAGAACTGATTCTTAGATGCATTAAAAACAACCATATTATTTTTACCCCAGTCAGAGATACGAGCCAAGTCAGACATTAGGTGTGCCATAGCCTCATCCCTTGTTTGTTGAAGTAACTGTTGAGATGGGCGTTGCGGGAACCGAATGGAAAGGTGAAGGGTGGAGTCATCAGCGTATGAGTGGATAGGGTTAGATGTACAGCTTAGAAGATCATTGATGAATAAAAGGAAGAGAGTTGGTGATAGGACAGAGCCCTAAGGAACACCACTGTTGATAGATCTAGGAGAAGAACGATGGCCGTCTACAACAGCGGCTATAGAACGACCAGAAAGGAAGCTAGCGATGAAGGCACAGATAGAAGGATAGAAACCGTAGGAGGGCAGTTTGGAAATTGAAGATTTATGCCAGACTCGATCGAAAGCCTTTGAGATGTCAAGTGCAATGGCAAAGCTTTCGCCAAAGTCCCGAAAGGAGGATGACTAGGAGTCTGAAAGGTAGGTGAGAAGATCGCCAGTGGAGCGTCCCTGACGGAACCCGTACTGACGATCGGAAAGAAGGTTGTGATAGGAAAGATGCTTTAAAATTTTTCTATTGAGAATTGACTCGAAAACTTTTGAAATACAGGACGTTAAAGCAGTTGGACGATAGTTGGAGGGTTGGGAGTGGTCACCCTTCTTTGGGACTGGCTGAATGAGAGCAAACTTCCAGCAAGAAGGAAAGGTACAAGTTGACAGACAAAAGCGAAAGAGTTTGCCTAGGCAGGGTGTAAGCACAGAAGCACAGTTCTTGAGAACAACAGGAGGGACCCCATCAGGCCCATATGCCTTGTTAGTACTGAGGCCAGTGATGGCAGAAAATACATCAACTGAAGAAATTTTAATGTCAGCCATGAGGAAGTCAGAGGGGGGAAGTGTTGGAGGAACAGCACCGGAATCGTCTAAGGTGGAATTGGAGGAGAAAGTCTGTGCGAAGAATTGTAATTCCGTAACGGTTGAGAATCAGAGTCATGGTGATAAAGCACTTATTACTCACAATATTCCAAAGACAAGAAGAGACTACAGTATCTACATAGGCCTGTGGCGAAATTATTGCATCCAGTTTTAGTGCATCAACTGATGCAACAGCTGACATATCAAAGCAGCTCAAAAGTTTCAAGCTGAACAGCTTCATATTTCATAAGAAAGTCACTAAAATGCCTCCTTAGGGCCGAAATTGAAAATTGCCCAAATAGTCATCTGATGCGTCAGCTGACGCAACAGCTGACAAGTTAAAGCAACTCAAAATTTCAAGCTGAGCAACTTTGTATTTCATAGGGAAATCACTCAGAGCTCTCCAAGAGCAGATATTGGAACTTTCCTTGAAGGAGAGAGAGAGAGAGAGAGAGAGAGAGAGAGAGGTGTACCACTTATAGACATCGGCATCGCCGCAGGTAATGACCTCCTTTAGTTTGACACACGTTTCACGGGACACCCTGTGTATTTCTAACATCCCTACTTACAGCGAGAAACGAGATTAAGGCGAGTGTTAGGGAGAGGGTGACTGAGGAGACGGAAATTAAAGAGAAGGATTAGGGTAAATGGAGCTGGGGAGAAGATGATGAGGGAGAAGAGGGATTGAGGTGTGAAGGGTAGATAAGGAGGGGAAAGAGTGACTGGGGAGAAGAGTTTGTTTGGTAAAGAAGGGTCGGGATGAGGAAATGAGAAGGATTTGGGGAATCTGATAAAGGGCATTGGGTGCAATTATTAAACTTTAAAGGGAAGGATTGAGGTAGACAGGGCTGGGAAGAGGGTGACAGGGAGATGGGGATGAAAGAGAGGACTGGGGAAAGGATGGGTGGGGAAAAGATGACTGGGGCTATGGTAGGAAAAATTAGGGTGCAGGATGGGTTTAAGGGGACTGGGGAGAAGTATACTAGGGAAAGGGAGATAGGGAGGAAAAGAAACAGTTATAGGGATATTTTATGACTTGCGTGTCACCCTTTGATCTGAACAGAATAAAAGAAACGGGAGGAACAGAAGAAAAGTGGTGGAAAAAGAAATGGGAGGAGGAGGAGGAGGAGTAGCACGGAAGAAGGAAGAGGTGGGAAGAAGGGGGAGACATGTGGAGGAAAGAATAAAAACAATAGAGGGAGAAGGACGGAAGAAGGAGGTCAGAAGGACGAAGAAGAAGAAGGAGGTGAAGGAATGGAGGGAAGAGGTGAAAAGGAGGAGGACGAAGCGAAGATGTAACTGTCCAGATACCTAATTGTAGAGTTCATTCAGCGTGGCTCTGACCAAAACACCTCCAAGTCCCTGTTATTACCACTTGTCGCACGGGTTCTTAACTCCTTTGACTGCAACCCTCATTCTAGATATGAAATAACCATTGTCACCCGTAACTTCTGACTCATTTACTATTTTCATCAATAATATATCTAGGTTTATGCATATGATGATTATGTAATATAAGCGATAAAATGATGCAGTTACCATAAACTAACTCCGATATAATGACAGAGTTTAAAATAAGGTAATAAGCCTGTTACTTAATTTCATGGGTATATATTCCTTTATTTTGATGCCGAACTCATGTGAATCAGACCTTTTCTCTTATGTATGCCATGTAACTGTGTACGCCCAACAGCCCTAAAATCCTACATACCGTGTGAGCCAACCCCCCATACTCTCTAACCCTCTCACCAACTTGTTATTCGCGCTAAATGTTTTCACCAGTCACGTCCCCTTCATGTGACCAATTAAGGTTTTCCAAAAGCATTCATTAGCTTGCAGAGGCACGGAGGGTGTGTGTGTGTGAGTGTGTGGGGGGAGGTGGTATTTATCATGGTGACGGCAGAGATAGAGAAAGAGAGAGAGAGAGAGAGAGAGAGAGAGAGAGAGAGAGAGAGAGAGAGAGAGAGAGAGAGAGATAGGACTGAGTTTAGTACAAAGAGGAATGTTGGAGGGATTAGGGTGGAGAGAGAGAGAGAGAGAGAGAGAGAGAGAGAGAGAGAGAGAGAGTGCACTCCATCTCCACCCCTCACGCCCCTCCCTCTCTCGTTCCAGGTCACATTACTTTAAGATGCGGGTCACGTTAACCTGATGGCCGCGGCGACGTTTTTTGGGCCTGGCGACGTTTATTTCATGTCGGTGGTTGAGTGAGCAATGAGGGGGAAGAGTTATGGTCATTGCTGAGGCCGTGAGTCAGCGTGGTTCGTGCTTGTTCGGCCCCTCAGACTGACCACTACCCTTTCACTCCCCCCCCCCACTGGAAATGTACAGTCGTGGACAAAGGTTCGCCTAATGGTTCACCTTTTCTCGGTCTGTTATTTCAAAGCTGAGGGAGAGAGAGGCCTAGTATATATATCTCTGTCCTCAAATGATAGTCTCAGGTGTGATGCGTCAAGGAGGAAAGTGATGGACATGGTGTAAGTTTGAAGTGTATACGCAGTGGAACAATAGGCCAACTTTTGCACCTGACTGTCCCCTTTCTCCATTTTAATGATGATTGCAAAGTTGACCAACACTGTGACCCGAATTACAAATGGTTCAGAGTGACCCAATGTTTAAGATGACCTGGCCATTCAGTAGATGATTTTATTCAGTCTTGACGTGACCCCTTGCCGTGTTTTGCCACACTTCGGACTGAGAGTAAGGCCAAACGATGAAACACCCTTTAGAAAAAAGTTAAGTACGAAGGTGTATTAGGAAACCAAGAACCGTATATTTAATCTCTGGTAAGCATAATGTTGTGTATAAGAATATTTTTATATGAGTCTGTCTTCACTCTTAAAGCGACGATGCACTTCATAACATAAGCTAGGGGAATTAATACAATGACAAAATACGATAAAAAAAACTATCAGTACTAATAGTTAACTGTTATGGAGTCATCGTCTTAATGGCTGTTTAGGCTCCTATTAAAAGAAGATCCCAGGCGTGCAAAGCTACCGGTGATGCAGGATGGCGGGAGAATTGTATTGTTTTTCGTTTACGAGGCTCGCAACCGCCTCTTCCTTGATGATTTATTCCTGCTTATGCTACATTAATAGTCTCTTGTAATGTGTAAGTAGGAACGGGAGAGTAAGGTGCAGTGAGCGAATGAGGTGCTAGGAAGTCTGCGAAGGTCATGGTGCACCAGTTAACCTGACGCATATATTTTACCTAAGTTATAACAAGTCACCCCAAGCCACGATATGACTTTAGTTATGAGTTGCCCTGTGTTGTGTAGTGACCCAAGTGAGAGTTGACCTGACCCTTCAGTTGACCAGGAGAACGGAGTCACCTGAGATGATGCCCTACGCCGCCGTCTGAAAGTCATGTTTTGCTTCCCAAACTTGCTGAGTGTAGCGATAATGTACTGCAGCGGCAGGGAAAGGGGGCCGAGGGGATGGATGGTATGACTGGAGAAAAAATAATGTTGGCGCGAGATAAGGAGTTAAGGAAGATGAAGTTGTGTGTTAGGAGACCTACTTATTATGACAGTAACGAAGGCTGGAGAAAGGGAGTGAAGGCTGAGGGCAGGGTCTGAGGGCAGTGAACAACTTAATTAACTGGGTGACTAGAAGGCGAGTTGGCTGTCAGTAGTTAAGCATCAGACTGGCCAAACCTAAACAGTCACTGAAATGCCTTGAGGTTCGTCTTTGTGTCTATTTTTTATTTTATCTTTTCCCTCATGCAAAAACACGAGACGAAAATATGAAAGTCTGGTGGCATGTCAAGCCACGAAAGCCATAGTCATGACCAGTTCATTTTGAGAGGCCTTGGATACATAACTTACGAGGTCGTAAGCAAGGGGAAGGAGAGATTGAAGAAGACTGCTTCGGAGTTGGCTAATTGTGCACAGTTGCTGTCAATAATCTTTTTACACTACAGAAGATGAGAACTACTGAAGCAAGATTCCAGCGTTCTCCACCTCACTGAGTATTACTGGTTATTGTAACAAGATCTCATTAGGTTTTAACACACTTTCAGACAGATGTGGAAGAACTATTGACTGCAACTGTATTTGGAGGACTGAGAATACCGGTTAACTCGAGGGGTGGAGAGTCAAAGTGTGACAGTCTGTGGATAATCGTGTGACGCATGTCCGCCTTTACGGGTGGAGGCATTCAGAGAGAATTGAAGAGAAGACCATCTTGTTAAATATGGATATTGGTTAAGAGCGATGCAGCACAGCGGCGAAGAAAGAATGAAGTCACTGAGAGGATAGGAGTTGAGACGAAATGTATTTTATTTCATCGTTACAAAAGAGCGATACTTGATGATACTAATGAGATTTTGAGTATGTTTCAGTGTTTGCGTATTTTTGTATGAGTGTGTGTGAACGTGTTTTTGTACGTTTATCGAGCATATATATATATATATATATATATATATATATATATATATATATATATATATATATATATATATATATATATATATATATATATATATATATGTGTACAGTACAGTATATGTTACCCATATGGCTCGACCCCGCATTTTGTACGGGTCAACTTAAAGGGTCATCAGATTTTTGTCTTACCAGGGATCATCCTTCAGTTAAATAAATATATTGGTGCTTGCAGAGATTTAATGTCATCGTTCTAAAGGGGTTTATAGAGATTCTAGCCTCTTCAGCACGAGATTTCCGTAGCTGAACAATATCGTTTGACGTTAGCAAATTTGCACCTTGAACTGAGTCACCGTACTAAAGGGATTGATTAGAATGGCACACACCTTTCCCCTCCACCTTGTTCTTGGTCTGCCCTTCCGGCCAACATACAGTAATCCCCCTCTCCTCATATTATCCCCCAGTTTCTTCCTGCTTCGCGTCTTGCTCTGGATATCCCCCCTCCAACTCAACTCTCATAACCTCTCCTGCTCACTCTCTCACTCTTTATGGAATCTTTCCAAATTAACAAGTCTTTTCATTGTCCATTTCCCCCAACCATCCAGCAGCAAATCACATGGTCAAAAGTCTCTCTCTCTCTCTCTCTCTCTCTCTCTCTCAAGTAAACGAAACAAATGGAGTTATTGTACCAAGATATTGCGAGTTCAACAAGAAATTTCACTGTATCTTTCAACTTCCCTCTAGTTGTTACTCTCATCCATGTTCCTCAGTTCTCTGCCTCACTGCTTTTCATTCTTTCATCTACTTTATCCCTCCACTTCGTTCACAGCTTTCCTCTCCTCATTTCTCCCTCAGTTCCCCATTATTTTTTTACATCTTTCTCGGTCTTTCTCTCCTCATTCTCGCGTCAGTTTCTTTTATATCAGGTACATGCATTAGTAATTCAGAAAAAGAATATCCCTCACACTTGGTTAAGCACAAGAATGGCCATGGTTCACCGCTCACATTAACGCCTTCCTCACGATCAAGTATTTCATATTGTGTATTCGTGTTTTCTCCTGACTGTTTTGTTTTAACTTGCGGATACCTTATGCAGTGGTGGTATTAGAAACGCTCTCCTTAAAAAGTCCTCCACAATGAAAAGTCTCTCTAGTGTCATATGGCTACAGTAGTAATGTGGTAGGAAGACTATAACGATAAAGACGTCCTTGGGTTACTGGGGTAAAAATACTTACTTATTTAGAGCAACATCAGTTCAGTAACGTATTTTGTTTTGTTTTATGCTTGAGAGAAGTGCATGATTTTACTTTGTGTTGATGAGATACTCCAATGTTAAAGAGTAAATAGCAGTGGCCTGCAAACTCCCTCACTAAGAGAGGTCTCCATAAATCTGGGTAATATCGCCTTCAGACAGTGGGAACATAGTAATAAATGACGTCCTTGTACTGAAGGTGTGTAAATATCTCTTATCGCTTTTATGTACATCACATCAGCTTAGTTGTTTATCGAGCTGTCTTTATTAATTCGTTTATTGGTCTGTGTCTGTCTGTATGTCTGTTTCCATCTCTCTCTGTGTCTGTTTTATTTAATCTTTGTCTACTTTATCTATCTGTCTACCTCTCCATATTTCAGCATAGTATATTATGCTGCCAACCTAATACATGTATCTATTTCATCTGCCCAACTCCCTTTTTCTCTAATGTGAGACGTCTGATTCCAAAGTGTTAGTTTCCCTGTGACCACTTCCTCCCGCCACTCCAAGACATCCTCCATCATGTACTCCTCCACTTTTTTCCCCCCACCTCATTTACCCTTGTTTTCACATCAATCCCTCCCGCCACTCAAAGCTAACCTTCCTTTACCCCTCCACTCTACCTGTCCATCTAGCTCCACCCTTTCTCTCCACATCCCCACCATATCACTGTCAGCCTCATTTACTCTTTAACTACCCATACTAGATCATTCGCCACTTTCAATCCACCACTCCAAGCCAGTCTCCTTCACGTACACCTCAGCTATCTCCCTCCACATAATTCACCAACTTTATTACCACATCACCCTCCACCATTGCACTCTGCCACCTTTATCCACTTTATTTTACAGTCTTTACGTCAAACACTAATACAAACCACCTTCCTTCATGTACCCCTCCACCTTATCTCTCGACATGACTCCACTCTCTTTCTTATAATTCCACCTTCCACCTAAACAGTCATTCTTATCCATTAACTTTCTATTTATTTTCATTGCTGCTTTTAAACCACCAGCCCAAGCAACCCTCCCTCGTGTTCTCTTCCGCCTTTTCCCTCCACTAAATTCCACCGTGTTTCTTATCACTGCAGCATCCACTTCTCCACTCAAGGCAGCCTCGTCCACGCTTTTAACCACTTAACTTTATTATCCACTCTTTGTAACCCTTGCCTCCACCCTCTCTGTCTTAGGTGGTTTGATCTCTCTCTCTCTCTCTCTCTCTCTCTCTCTCTCTCTCACACACACACACACACACACACACACACAGTACGCCTCTCAACTTCACTAATAACGTTATTCCTCTGTTTCTTTCATTATCAAAACCTGTTCTCGTTCCAATCGGGTACGTGTAAAGGTTATGGTTTTTGTCGGTCATTTTCTTTCGCTCTCTTTCCCTTCTCTCCCTCTCTTTCCATTCAGTTCTGATTATATCTAAACATCTTTTTATTGTGATATCAATTCTCTCTCTCTCTCTCTCTCTCTCTCTCTCTCTCTCTCTCTCTCTTCACCAAATATCCTTGCAGTGTCGATCGCTGAACGCATTATCATAATATTGTGGTGCTGTCGGGGAGTACCAGTAGTATCACTGTGCACTCTGGCTGGAGCAGCTGTGACGTCCACCTGGGGGACAAATCTCCTCATACTTCCCTGCACTTCACCGTGGGAAGGACCCTGGTTCAACTCTGGTGAGATGCCATCTGCGATGAAGGGGCGCCGGATCCCTGCACAGTACCTGTAGGACAGCCGCACAAGAACTGTAGCTTACTTGAGGTCGACGGGTCTGCTCGGCCTGACAGATCAGGTTTAAGCAACATGACACGTAACAACAACAAATCAGTTTTCCATACAAAGCAGTCTTAGGATCATACTTGCATCTCAGTTGTTGCCATCGTACTTCACATATGATACAGTCAAGAAATGGAAATGACTTCCCTTATTTGGAAGAAGAAAGTCATTTCGAAGTCATTAAAAAAAAAAAGTCATGGTATCACCAATTCTCATTATTCAGTTGATGGGAAATATATTGCACTGACGGGGTAAATGAAGCCCACATCTGACCTCTACAGTTCGAAAGGTCTCTCTTACCCTGAGTAAAATTGTCGAGGCCAGCAAGAATGAGACAGTGAAAACGGTGCCTTACTGAAGGGAGTATAAAGTCGATTAGGCAAGCGTCTATTAGGATCATGTATTATGGTAGAAATGAAACTCACATATCGATTTCTTAAAACATACAGTGGTGTTAGCCAGCTCGTCTTGGAAGAGGGTCCAAGTTGGGCCGAAACTGTTGTATCTTGACGGTAGGTGGATATAATTTCTACTGTTTGAACTGGTCACAGCACTGAAATCTAGACCCTTCAGTTATTACCTAGACAGAGGTCGAATTACGATATTCATATTGATCCACGGGTCACTTTCCTTTGGAATTATTCGAAAGATAATTTTGCTTCAAATTAGATGCATATTAATATAAATTGATTGCCGCCTATTTTAGGTACAGATATAGTTATACAATAAATGTTTAAATATAATGCATGATCAAAGAAATGTATTGCAGTATTATTATTTTCATTCTCTTGTAACGCAAAACGAATATTCTTGCTGCATGATCAGCTGTGACGGACAGGGACACGATTAATTCACAATTGTTTACCCATGTTTCATGCTAAAAGTGAATGCGAATGAAGATGTATTGCACTCCCATCAGGACTGCTGTTTTATTTAGACGCTTGGGTTTGGATACCTTTAACAAACCGATGAAAATTTGTAGGAATGTTTGACGTCTCGAAACTGAGATTATATGCTAAATATTCGTCTGTGAGCTGAGATCTGTGACAGGACTTGATAAACGTTTCCCACGAAAAGCTGTTCACATAACTACGTGCTGCCAAACAGGGCAGTCCTCTTTGCAGATGCAGAGAGGTTTGGGTATTTATCACTTGAAACTTATCAACTATATATATATATATATATATATATATATATATATATATATATATATATATATATATATATATATATATATATACACCCTTAAATTCAAAAATGCACAAGTATCGATTAAATGAAAGAATTAGTGAGCATCGTACCAAATTAACTATAATAGTTTGAAGTCCCAAATATGATATTTCAGTATCAGAAAGGTTTCGTTGCCTAAATTTTATCTAACTGCAAGGGAAAATTTATGTAATTATCACACTGTTCTGCGGACGACACGGAGGGTGTACCTACAGTAGGTTGCGGGGTGCTAATCTCTGGCCTAGATCACAGACGCCACAGACATCTACAGATGGCAGTATTAGTTATAACCCTTCTTTGACTTTGGACAAATTACACATTATAGGTGGTTATGGCCTGAATGAAAGTCCTTGAGTATAAATGGTGCAAGTGGTTTGGTCCTTACTTCTTGGCAGTGAATGCAGTAATTAGTTATTAGATTATTCAGGCTTCATAGATTCATACCTGGTATCCTCTCTCTCTCTCTCTCTCTCTCTCTCTCTCTCTCTCTCTCTCTCTATGTATACATTCTTTATCTGTGTATTTGAAAGTGTGTTTGTCTCCGTTTATTTGTCCACAATGGAATTTTTTGTACCCAGGTAAACCTGGGTTCCCTGTTAGTACGAGTACACACATACATACATACATACACACACACACACACACACACACACACACACACACACACACACACACACACACACACTAGCAGGGATATTCAGTGTTGCCCGGGCCAAAAAGGGGAACACTCTAATCTTATTTGTTCTAGTTCAAACTTTCTACTCCAGGAAGGCCATGTACCTCTAATGCTTTTGAAGAGGGATTAGTAGAGGTCCAGGAACTTTCTTTTTCAGCTTTCACAGACTAACGCATAGTATTTGTGTGTACTTGTTTACTATTACCCGTGACCTCAAATAACCTCCGACCGGTGGTCTCAAATGACCTCGGAGGTCAACCTCACATAACCTATGTCCAACCTGTAGGTCATGTGAGTTTCCATGTCAAAACTTGGGCTGCTGGGTCCAGTCGTTCGAGGGTGTATTACCGGTGACCTCAAATGACCTCCGACCAAGGACCTCAAACGACCTCGAAGGTCAATTTCACATAGCCTATGTCCGAACCGGAGGTCATGTGAAACTCCATGCCAAAAATTGGGCTGCAAGAGTACCCGGCGTCGACCAGGCCAAAAAGTCGAACACTCTGCTGGTGATCTCAAATGACCCAGATCTGAATTTTGACCCATCCTAAAACCATCCTCGGGTCACCCTGATTCAGAATATATATATATGGGTCTGTGGTCTCTGGCCCTTGGTTTGGGAGTGACTGAAGCACAAACAAACAATGCAGCTCATATATATATATATATATATATATATATATATATATATATATATATATATATATATATATATATATATATATATATATATTGTGTCCCCCCCTGTTGCGGGGGGGGACACAATCTGGCCGCACTATGGGGTGGTACTACTACTCTGCGGCCAGGTTGTGTTAGGAAAAATACTGCCACCGTATTCCCTGCGTGTCGTAAAAGGCGACTAAAAGGGGTGGGATGAGGGCACTAGAGACCCCCTCTTCTGTTTTTTAGTTCCTAAAAAGAGACAGGCCAGAGAAAGGGATGGGGGATGGAGTTATCCCCGTACCCTGAAGATTGGGTCTATGAATGTGCGTGGATGTAGTACGATTGAGGCTAAAAGGAAGGAGATTGGGAGAATGTTTGTGAGAAGAAAGTTGGATGTGTTAGCTTTGAGTGAAACGAAGATGAAAGGGAAGGGTGAGTTTATGTTTGGAAGTGTGAATGGAAGATTGTCAGGTGTTGATAGAGGAAGGGCAAGAGAAGGTGTGGCCTTGTTAGTGAGTCCGGAAGTACAGCAGTGTGTGATTGAATGGAAGGAGGTGTCATCGAGACTGATGTGGGTGAAAGCAAAATTTGAACGTGAGTTGTGGGTGTTTGTGAGTGCATATGGGCCTGGTAGTGAAAGGGATGAAGAAGAGAGGGAGTCTTTCTGGAATGATGTTGATGAGTGTCTGCAGAGTTTTGGAGCGAATGTGAATGTGGTAATGATGGGAGATCTGAATGCTAGAGTGGGAAATGTAGCAGTTGAAGGTGTAGTTGGTATTCATGGTGTGCCTGGAAGAAATGAAAATGGGGAGTGAATGATAGCGATGTGTGTTGAGCGAGAGATGGTGATTGGAAATACGCTGTTTGAGAAGAAAGATTTTTATAAGTATACATGGGTGAGACAGGAGGGTGGAAGGGTTGTTGATAGAGCTTTGATGGACTATGTGGTTGTGTCTAGGAATGTAATAGGAAGATTATTGGATGTGAGAGTTCTGAGAGGGGAGGGTGGAGGTATGTCTGACCACTACCTGGTGGAGGGAAAGTTAAGAGTAGGTAAGAGATGGGTGAGAACTAGGAGGGTTAGGTGTGGCAGGGAGGTTTTGAAAGTGAGTGAGTTGGATAAAAGAGAGAAAAAGATAGAGTATCAGGAGAAATTGAAAGATGAGTGGAACGCAGTGAAAGATCGGGAAAATGGCAGTGTGGAGGAGTAATGGCAGTTATTTAAGAGTGCTGTGGTGGGGCATGCAGAAGAGGTGTGTGGTGTGAGACGTGTGGGTGGTGGTGTAAGAAAAGGAAGTGAATGGTGGTGCGAGGAAGTAAGTATGGCTGTGGCTGAGAAGAGACGTGCATATGAAGTGTGGCTGCAGAGAAAGGATGAGATGTCATATGAGAGGTATAAGGAAAAGAGGAATAGGGCGAGAAGGGCTGTGCATGATGCTAAAGTGGCAGCAGATGAGATGTGGGGTAGGCAGCTGACAGAGAATTTTCAACAGAATAAGAAAATGTTTTGGAAGGAGGTGAAAAGGGTGCGAAAGGGAGAGTCTGGGAAGGAAGAACGAGTAAAAGCAGAGGATGGAAGGATGTTAAGTGAGATGGATGCAGTAAGGAAGAGATGGGCAGAGTATTTTGAAAGATTGTTAACCCCTTAACCGCGGGGCGCCACTTTCGTGATGCTCGGCCAAAATGGATCATACCGTGGGGCGTCACTTTCGTGACACTCGGCCACAATGGATCATACCGCGGGGCGTCACTTTTGTAATTCTGTTATTTTGAATTATAACGGGCTCTCAAGTGGTGGCTTGTATCATCTATCAGTACTGCCAATGTCCAACACTAGTCAGCACTCCAAATCTCATCTGTACTCCCATCCATTGTTGACAATTTAGCGACTTTACCCCTCTTCGTGACTCCCCTCCCTACCTGCCCTCCATTACCCTATCCTCTCACCTCCCACGCTGCACTGCGCTACTCAAATTTCCCCCGGATTTTTCCACAGATTTCATCCATTGAAATAAGCCCTATGCCCTATACTTATACAAAATAATATATACCAAAAAAAAAAACAGGTAAGTGATAGTGTTATACGCCAGAAATTGGCTAATTATCACCTGACAAAACCTCACGTGCATTCATTCGCTACATTACCAAGGTAATTTCCCCTTTGAATTATGCCTTGTAATCGATGTCTGTAATAAAAATATATATCACAAAAAGGAAGGGAGAATCCTAATTGACAATTACATTCACCTGGAACTACCTATTTCTTTATGTATTGCCAAGATTTTCTACCTATAAAAAATTAGCATGTAAGTTAGCATCAGTCACCCAAAAGTGTCGTTGTCAACCCTTCCCTTCTCAGATAAGCCGTGGCATTTAGTTCCTTGTCCTCCGCTGCAGAGAAACGATGTCGCACTCGCGCCCCGCCATTCCTGTTGCTTCTGCGCCCATTGCAAAGGGCCCTGTGACCTCTACTCCTAAGAAAAGTAGTGAGGCAAGCAGGAAAGGCCTTAGTGACTCTGCAGTGGCACGTGAACTGGCAGAATTGTCCATGATTATGATGGACAGTGACTATGACGATTCGGGTGAATCTTGTGATGAGCTGGGTGAGGTTATCGTGCCAGAAACAGCAACAACGAGTGCTACAGTGTGTGAATCAGTGTCTAGCTCCAAGGGAAAGGAGCCTTTAGTGCAGCAAGGACAGGAATTTGGGAAGGGAGTGAAAAGGCGGCGTGTTAGCCCCAGAACAATGCCCCCACGTGACCCAGCCCGCCATGAGTCACGAGTGCATTCACCTCCCCGTTCCCCAAGCCCCACTTCACTCATTTCTTCATCATCGTCGGCTGAGTTATCTCCGGAGTCTTCGTCGTCGGAGTCACCACCAGCATCAACAGTGAAGGCAGGCCGTAGAGGTAGAGGTAAATCAAGGAGAGTGAAAAGTAGTGTAGCTAGTAGGGTAAGGGCTGTTAGTGCTGTACGGCAACCTAGGATCAGTGTGAGTGACCTTGACCGAGATAAACCTCCCTCACAGCCAACCTCCACCACCACCACCACCACCCGCCCTACACCGCCACGACAGGGAATCCTGGACGCCTTCGCGTGGACAGAAGGGTCAGATTTTATGCCAGAAAATCTAGTTTTTGATGAGAGCTCCTCATGAGTTCAGCCTGCCTTCACTATGGACGAAAATGCTGAGTGTGTCGACTACCTTTTGGCCTTCCTAGATGAAGAAGTCATGCAGTACATATGTGATGAGACCAACAGGTATGAATCACAACGTGCTGCAAGTGGTACAGGTGCAGCCAAGATGCAACAGTGGTCCATGCTGGGAGTGCAGGAGCTGTATGTGTTCTTTGCCCTCATGCTTCTCATGCCACACTCCAAGAAGCATGAGTTGGAAGAATACTGGTCCATGGACCCCTTACTACCCTCACCCACCTTCAATAAGTACATGGCCAGAGATCGCTTCCGGAACATCATGGGAAACCTGCACTTTGCCGACAACGATGTACCTTTCCAAACCGACCCACTCTGGAAGATCCGGGAGATTCTGAGCAGAATGAAGGATAAGTTTATGTCATTCTTCCACCCCTTTCAGAAGGTTGTCATTGACGAATCCTTGGTTTTGTTCAGAGGACGTCTTCGGTTTGTTCAGTACATTCCAAGCAAATGCCATCGCTTTGGAATTAAGTTCTTTGTACTGTGCGACTGTAAGACGGGGTACATCCTTGACTTCGTCATATATTCAGCCAGCACTGTCGATCTGGATAAAACACACCCCCTTGGCTTCTCAGGCTGTGTAGTGAAAGTGCTCCTAGAAAAGTATTTTGGTGGGAATCATGTGCTGTACAACTACAGACAACTACTATACTATACAGCACCGAAACTTGCCAAATACCTTTCTGAGCACGGCATTGGCTCCTGTGGCACTGTGAAAAGTAATCGTGCCCACTTCCCCAAATTCCCAGAGGCGGGAACCTCGCAGCGAGGAGACGTGCACCTACGCAAGTCTGAGAAGATGCTGGCAATACGGTGGCATGACAAAAGGGTCGTGCACATGCTCACCACCGTACATAAGGGGGAGATGAGAGACAGTGGGAAGGTCGACCGTAGGACAGGCGAACCTGTGATGAAACCTGATGCTAAGTTGGACTATAACATCAGCATGCAGCTGGTGGACAAGTCCGACATGATGATTGGTGAGATCGACTGCCTCAGGAAGAATACTAGGTGGTACAGGAAAGTTTTTCTGCATCTGATAGATATGACGATGCTGAACGCCTTCATCCTGTACAAGATGAAGGTCAAGCCACCCAAGTCCTTCTCCCTGAGGTTGTTCGCCAGGACTTGTGTCCAGCAGCTGCTGGAAAGATATGGTAGGGTGACAGTAGCAACTCCAAGGCGCCATCCAGTAACACTTCCCGACCGACTTGAGCAGAGGGCGTATATGGATCAGCACAGACTTGAGCTTATGCCTGCCACAGGGAAAAGGAAGGCTGCGATTCGCAGGTGTCAGGTATGTGCGCATACCACCCGCCGCACACCTGAGCACAAATGCACCTCTTGGCAGTGTGCTGAGTGCGAGGTTCCCCTTTGTGTTACCTGCTTCTTCGATTACCACAGCCAGAAGCAGTTCTAACAGTGCAAGTGTGGAAGCAGAATGATTTGGAAATAATGTGTAAATAATGTGTAAATAATGTGTAAATAGCAGGTGAAAGCAATGGATGTTCAGTACATATGATTGAACAGTGTATTATAGTTTTATCTTACTGAAAGTGACAGTGAATAACATAGTGTAAGTAAAATAGAAGGGTAAATATTGAAAATAGAATAGAAAATGTAAATAGTAATGTAAGTAATTAGTAATATAAGAATATGAGTACAAATAATTTATGTTATAACAGTGAAAGTGAATCCGTGGCTCTCTACGTATTTTACTGAATGGAAAATTGAATGACTTCAGTGACAATAAACTAATACGACTGAAGGAAACTTATGGAGAAAGACTCCAGATATATATAAGTGTGATATAGTAATAGAAATATAAAGTGTGAGGGGTTTTATGAATAATAAATGACAGAGTACCAAGAGCGAACTAGAGCAAGTGTGACGATCAGACGCGCTCGTAATTTCCATTGCTTTCACAGTGTTTTTTTTTTTTTTGGAGTATGGATCCCAAAGTACTTGAAAATTATAGAATAGTGTTTATAGTGTTTATATCTGGCTGTGGTAATCATATTACGGGTTGTCGGGAAGTGTAAAGTGGAGACTTCGTTACCCTACTTCAGAGGTCTTCACAAGTCCTACGGTAACCGACGAAGGCTCAACAAACATTCCAGGAGAAAGCTGAAGGTATGTGCCATAAGCATATTTAATTTTATTATTCTAGGACTAATAACTGATTTTTGGCAAATATTTTTTGAGAGTCTGTCGGAGCCCGAATAACCCCGCGGGACACGCAAAACATTGGTAAACAAGCCCGCGGTGTAGGGGTTAAATGTAGAGGAGGAAAGGGTGGCTGAGATTGTGGCGGATGGAAGGGTGCAAGGAATAAATGTGTTGGGAGAGTTGAATGATTCTTTGATCACGAAGGAGGAAGTGGAGAAGGCAGTAAAGGAGATGAAAACAGGGAAAGCTGCAGGTATGGATGGGTGTGCTGTGGAATGCCTGAAGGGTGGTGGAGTGACAATTGTTGACTGGTTAGTAAGATTGTTGAATGTGTGCTTTGTGAAAGGTATGGTGCCAGTTGACTAGGCAAGTGCTTGTGTGGTCCCGTTGTATAAAGGCAAGGGTGATAAGTATGAATATACTAGTTTTAGGGGTATAAGTCTGTTGAGTGTTGTAGGTAAGATGTATGGTAGAGTGTTAATTATTAGAGTTAGAGAGGGTACAGAGGGAGTGATTGGTGATGAGCAGTGTGGCTTTAGGAGAGGGAGGGGATGCGTGGATCAGGTGTTTGCGGTGAGACAAGTGTGTGAAAAGTATTTAGCGAAAGGCAAGGATATGTTTTGGGCATTTATGGATTTAGAGAAAGCGTATGATAGAATTGATAGGGAGGCTTTGTGGACTGTTTTAAGATTGTATGGACTTGATGGTAGGTTACTAAAAGAGGTGAAAAGTTTTTATGTAAATAGTATAGCGTGTGTAAGAGTGGGAAATGCTGTGAGTGATTGGTTTCCTGTGAGAGTGGGGCTGCGACAGGGATGTGTGATGTCGCCTTGGTTGTTTAATATTTACATGGATGGTGTTGTAAGGGAGGTGAATGCAAGGGTTTTAGGTGGAGGTCTGAGTCTGGTGAATGTTGATGGTGGAGAGTGGAATCTGAAGCAGCTGCTGTTTGCAGATGATACTGCACTGGTGGCTGATTCAGAGGAGAGATTGAGACAGTTGGTAGAGGAGTTTGGAAGAGTGTGTGAAAGGAGGAAATTGAAAGTAAATGAGAATAAGAGTAAAATGATGAAGTGTACGAGGTTGGTAGATGGTAGGGGGATGAATATAGTTTTGAATGGCGAGTTGCTTGAGGAGGTAGAGTGTTTTAAATATCTAGGGTCACATGTTGCTGTGGATGGAAGAATAGATGCTGAAGTGAAGTTTAGAATAAATGAAGTAGGAAAGGTAGTGGGAGGAATGAAAAAAGTGTTTAGATGTCGTTCGTTTAGAATGGATGTAAAGAGAAGGCTGTATGAGGGTGTTGTGGTACTGACTGCATTATATTGGGCTGAAACATGGAATATGGGTGTAGCAGAGAGGAAAAGATTGAATATAATGGAGATGAGGTGTCTGAGGAGTATGTGTGGAGTGACGCGTATGGATCGAGTGTGGAATGATGAAGTGCAAAGGAGAACTGGAGTTGTTCGGGAGATGGCTGGTACAGTTGAGCAGAGGGTGTTGCGATGGTTTGAGCATATGGAGAGAATGGATAATGAGCAATTGGTGAAAAAGATAACTAGATCTGATGTGAGAGGTGTAAGGCTGAGAGGAAGACCACGAATAGGATGGATGGACAGTGTGAAGAGAGCGCTGGATGCGAGAGGGATGTCTGTTGAGCAAAGAACAGTGGCTGTGCGTGACAGAAATAAATGGAGAGAAATTGTGAATGAATAAGTGATGACGCAGCCCTGAGGGGATATTCTCCCGCATTTGGTCTGATCAGCTATTTCAGGTCAGGTGCGGATAAGGGGATGAGTCTGTTATGATGTGGCAGGGGTAAACCAGCTCTGCTGTCGGGCCCTGCTGCAGATGTCACTGATTGCATTGCGCAGTTGACCCTTGTGCGGTGTGGTGCGGTGAGGATCTGTCCGTTCTCCCCTTTGGGGCTAAGATGCGAATGAATGTGTTTGAATGGATGAGTAAATGGGGAGTGTGTCGTCCTGTCTCGGCTACCTCCCTTTCCCTGGGGGAAGCAGCCTAGGTGTATATATATATATATATATATATATATATATATATATATATATATATATATATATATATATATATCTATATATATATATATATATATATATATATATATATATATATATATATATATATATATATATATATATATATATATATATATATATATATATTGTTACATAGCCTATGATTTCATCATCCTTTGTGTAATTTTAACGCACAGTATGCTGCATGTTTGATCACGAGCGTGTTCTGCCTCAGTCCCCCTCCTTCTACCGTTATAGTAGAGTAAGTCGTCCTTTCTGTTGTTCAGAGCGGGATTGTCAACTCTTTGTCCCCATGGCTTCATTTGCGCGTCCTTCTTACAAGTTGTATCAAGCTCTGCTGGCCCCTATATAATGAGCTCAGTCTCTGCATCATTGCCACTTAGATCTACTCATTTTGTTCACATCTCTGTCCTCCCCTGTACAGTTATTGTTGTGAGTGCTCCGGAGGTCTCCAACCATCTAGCAGCTGTGTAATTTGAGTATAACTGTTATTGCATTTTTTCCTTGTACTGTATAGCATAAGGTGTTGATCTGTAGGCCTAGTGAGTTTTTTTTGTAATTTATGTAGGATTCATTTTGTCAGCCAGTTTTAATACTATTTTGTATCTATAATAATTTATCTTGCATTAACTGAGCATTACCCAGTGTATTTTCATTTTATCAGGGCTGACTTTGGAAAATTTACTCTTGCTAATTTCATGTTAATAGAGGCTATTGCAGTTAACCATATATTTAACCTGTTTTTTGCCATTACATTATCCTTATGAGTCCTGAATGTTTTGTTGTTAGTTTGAGCATTAAACTTTAACTTGTAATTTTACCTAACTCTTTTGTTTTGAACCTGGAACTTTACGGGGCAGTAGTGACTCTTAGTATTCTCACTTAAAGTGTACATTATCTTTCTCTGTTCCGTAACATAAATTTGGCGACCTCATATCAGGATATTCAGGATATTATCATAAAGATATTGCTTGATATTTTGTGACTGTTACTTATTCATGATGTCTATTATTACTACACTTGATGAAGCCAAAGATTTTTTGTCAAATGTGCAAACAGTGTGTGATGTAGAAAACAGAACAAAGAATGAACTTAAGCTTGTTTCTCAACAATTGGGAATTGCTGTTCGCTCTCATCATTCTAAAGATCAAATTGTTGACATGATGAATGAAAGCTTGTTTAATGTAACTCCTCCAAATGAGCAAACGCAGATTGAATTAGCTAAGTTACAGCTAGCCCTGCAGGAGGCTCGTGTGAAGGAAGCTGAATTTCAAGCACGTGCTAGGAAGGCTGATGTTAAGGAAGCTGAGTTTCACGCACAAGTTGAACTTGCTAGGATTCAGGCAGACCATGAGTATCGCATGAAACAAGGTGGAACTGGATCATCTAGCTCTGATGATTTTGATGTGGCTAAAAATGTTAAACTTGTCCCTCCTTTTAATGAATCTGATTTAACAAAGTATTTTCAGTTGTTTGAGAGGGTAGCTACAGGTTTTAATTGGCCCAAAAAGTATTGGCCAGTACTCCTTCAAACTGTTCTCACCGGTAAAGCTCCAGTAACTTATGCATCTTTGCCTCAGGATCAATCTGATAATTATGATGTAGTTAAAAGCTTGATTCTTAAGGCCTATGAGCTTGTTCCTGAAGCCTATAGAGTAAAATTTAGGACAACCTACAAGCAAGATAAGCAATCCCATGTTGAGTATGCAAGAATCAAAGAAGATCTGTTAGAGCAGTGGTTAAATTCTAAGAATGTGGATTCTGATTTTGGTAAATTTAAGCAGATGATTTTGCTGGAGGACTTCAAGAGGTGTATTTATAAAGATGTAAGCCTATATCTTGATGAGAAAAGAATAGATAATTTGTCTGATGCTGCAGTTTTAGCTGATGAATATGTTCTCACTCACAAGAGATATTCTAGAGGAAAAGGGAAAGCTGAGAGTAAGTACGTTGCCTCTACTCAGAGTACAGGTAACAGGAAAGAGAATAAAGATGATGTTTCTCAGGAAGTAAATACCAGCTTCACCTCTAGATTTCAGAAAAGTAAATGTACTTATTGTAGTAAGCTTGGTCATACTACGGAGAAATGTTTCAGGAGACAGCGTGATGTGAACAAAAAGGAGTCTTTAAATATTCAGTCAATTGGTCTAGTGTCCACTCTTGAGAGTTCCCAGAATTCTTTAACTGAGTTAACTGAACCTGCTTTGAGGGGTAACTTAAATTCTCATGATGGAGCTCCTCCTTTGAGCAGTAACGTGGGTGACACTCTCAAGAGTTCATGTGCTAATTTCCTGTCTGATGGTTTTGTCAGTCCTCTGGACAGTAATGACAGGAAATCAGTTAAAATATATCGTGATACAGGTGCTTGCCAATCCCTTATGCTGACCAGTGTTCTAGGCTCTAATGTTAATTCCTCTGATGAAACTGTAATCTTACAAGGTGTAGGGAATAATTGCTTCTCTGTCCCTCTGTGCAGAGTGAATTTAGAGTCTGGTTTTGTTAATGGTTCCGTTATGGTTGGGTTGGTTGAGACACTCCCAATGTCAGGTGTAACTTTCTTACTTGGAAATGATATTGGTGGAAGTCAAGTGTGTCCAGCTCCTCAGTTGTCTAGTGAGCCAGTGGCTGCGTCCCAGGATTGTGATGTCCCTGATGTGTTCCCTGCATGTGCTGTCACTAGGGCTACGTCTAAAGTTACTGGTGATTTAGAGGATAATGATGATGATGATGTTATCCTAGCTGACACTTTTCTTGCTAATTTGGACCACTCACCAGATGAGGCAGTACCCCGTAGTGTTGATAATTTGTCTCGTCAAGAGTTGGTTGAGTTGCAGGTTGCTGACCCTGAGTTGAAAGGTCTAGCTAACTCTGCTTGCAGTGAGGAAGAGTCAGCCGGTGCTTCTACTTGTTATTATATAAAGTCAGGAGTACTTATAAGGAAGTGGAGACCCCCAACAGCATCAGCCGACTGTGAATGGGAGGTTGTACATCAAGTTGTCATTCCTCGTGTTTGTAGGCAGGATATCATTAGAGTGGCTCATGATTCCAGTTTGGCAGGACACCTTGGAGTGAGGAAGACTGTGGCACGCATTTTGAAACACTTCTACTGGCCAGGTATCTTCAGGGATGTTTCCTGGTATTGTAAGTCTTGTCACACCTGTCAAGTTGTGGGGAAGTGTAATCAGACCGAAAAGGTTGCACCTCTAGTTCCCATTCCTCCTTTTGAGGCGCCTTTCACCCGTGTGTTGTTGGATATTGTGGGCCCTCTTCCTAAGACTTCTTCAGGATTTTCTTATGTGTTGACCCTGATTGATATGGCTACTCGTTATCCTGAAGCCATTCCACTTAGAAATATCTCAGCAAAGAATGTGGTTAAGGAAATGCTAGGGTTCTTCACAAAGTTTGGTCTGCCCAAGGAGGTACAGTCAGACCGGGGAAGTAATTTCATGTCAAATGTTTTCAAGCAGTCTCTGAAAGAGTTGGGCATCTCCCAGATCACGTCTTCAGCTTACCATCCCCAGACCCAAGGAGCGTTGGAGAGATATCATCAAACACTCAAATCGATGCTCAAGAAATACTGTTTGGAACATCAGAAAGACTGGGATAAAGGTCTTCCATTCGTTGTATCTGCCGCAAGAGAATCTCCAAATGAATCACTGGGCTTCTCACCTTTTGAAGTACTGTTTGGCCATGAAGTAAGAGGACCCCTTAAGTTACTCAAGGAATGCTGGCTGTCGGAGGAAGATGACGTCAACCTGCTGGAGTATGTGATGAAGTTCAAAGAACGGCTGTCCACTGCTTTACAACTGGCGAGAGAGAATTTAGGAGCTGCTCAGGAGAAGATGAAGACTTGGTATGATAAGAAGTCCAGGTTACGCCACTTTCAGCCAGGAGATCAGGTTTTGATTCTGCTACCGGTTCATGGGCAACCTCTTCAAGCCAAGTTTAGTGGTCCTTATTTCGTGGAGAAGAAACTCAGTGATGTCAACTATGTCATCGCCACACCGGATCGTAGAAAGAACAAGCAACTATGTCACATCATCATGCTAAAGTTATATCACAGGTGGGACGAAAATAATCCAGTCTGCACTGTAGCTGTTCCACCCGAGTCTGCAAGTGAAGCTCTCCCATGCAGTATGAGCCTGAGTGATAGTTTGGGGAAGAATCCTGATATCATGAATGATCTCCAGACTAAGCTTTCTCATCTACCTCCCGAGGAAAGGCAGGAGTTTTCGGCATTACTGCAGGAGTACCCGGAAGTGTTCCGTGCTACTCCAGGAGGAGCCACTGTGTTGATGCATGATGTCGATGTTGGAGACGCAAAGCCAGTTAGGTTGCCTCCTTGCCGTGTGAACCCAGTGAAAGTTCCTCTCATCCAGAAGGAGCTTGGCTACCTGTTGGACCACAAGATGATTGAGCCCTGTCAGAGCGAGTGGAGTTCTCTTGTCACTCTGGTCCCTAAGCTGGGTGGATCACAGCGGCTTTGCATCGACTACAGACGTGTTAATCAGATAACCAAAACAGACACTTACCCTCTCCCTCGCGTGGAGGATTGCATGGACGGGATCAGAAGGGCTGGGTGCATGAGTGGGTTTGATTTGTTAAAGGGATACTGGCAAGTACCTTTGACTGAACGTGCTAGGGAGATCTCATGTTTTGTAACTATTGAGAAAGAGCTTTTGGCCTTGATTTTGGGTTTACAGCATTTTTCATTTTATTTGTGTTCTGGTTGTGACCCCATAGTCATTTATACCGATCATAACCCAGTGAAATTCCTTAGTAAGTTTAAAGATAAAAATCAGAGATTGACAAGATGGAGTCTACTTCTTCAGGAGTATTCATTAGACATACAACATGTCAAGGGGAAAGAAAATGTTATTGGAGATTGCTTATCTAGACTTTAGACTGATTGTTTTAGAGTAATAAGAAATTTCCTTTGTAATTTTCTTTTTCTTTGTGGGGAGGTGTTACATAACCTATGATTTCATCATCCTTTGTGTAATTTTAAAGCACAGTATGCTGCATGTTTGATCACGAGCGTGTTCTGCCTCAGTCCCCCCCTTCTACCGTTATAGTAGACGTGTCAAGTGGGGTTGGTGGAGGATTAGTGCCCCTCCCTGTAAAACAATTAACTCTAAGCCCTTGACCACCCCGTTTGGGATACATGGCGTCTGGCAATGGATGGATGGAAGTTGTTCTTTCTGTTGTTCAGAGCGGGATTGTCAACTCTTTGTCCCCATGGCTTCATTTGCGCGTCCTTCTTACAAGTTGTATCAAGCTCTGCTGGCCCCTATATAATGAGCTCAGTCTCTGCATCATTGCCACTTAGATCTACTCATTTTGTTCACATCTCTGTCCTCCCCTGTACAGTTATTGTTGTGAGTGCTCCGGAGGTCTCCAACCATCTAGCAGCTGTGTAATTTGAGTATAACTGTTATTGCATTTTTTCCTTGTACTGTATAGCATAAGGTGTTGATCTGTAGGCCTAGTGAGTTTTTTTTGTAATTTACGTAGGATTCATTTTGTCAGCCAGTTTTAATACTATTTTGTATCTATAATAATTTATCTTGCATTAACTGAGCATTACCCAGTGTATTTTCATTTTATCAGGGCTGACTTAGGAAAATTTACTCTTGCTAATTTCATGTTAATAGAGGCTATTGCAGTTAACTATATATTTAACCTGTTTTTTGCCATTACATTATCCTTATGAGTCCTGAATGTTTTGTTGTTAGTTTGAGCATTAAACTTTAACTTGTAATTTTACCTAACTCTTTTGTTTTGAACCTGGAACTTTACGGGGCAGTAGTGACTCTTAGTATTCTCACTTAAAGTGTACATTATCTTTCTCTGTTCCGTAATAATATATATATATATATATATATATATATATATATATATATATATATATATATATATATATATATATATATATATATATATATATATACTGTATATATATTGCCAGACGCCTCAATCCCGTTTGGGGTGGCCACAAACAAATCGCCTCCAAGTCGCCCTGTTCCCCGCCATCTCACTGCCCTGCTCCCAACTCACACCCCCCTCTCTCATATATCTCTCCACCCCATCCCTCCATCTCATCCTCGGCCTCCCCCTCCCTCTTCCCCCCTCCACCTCACTCACATACACTCTCTTCGTCAGTCTTTCACCCTCCATCCTCTCCACATGGCCGAACCACCTCAGTGTGTTCCTCATAACGCTTCCTATCACATCCACATCCACACCACAATGCTCTTTTATATCCTCATTCGTCAGCCTGTCTCTCCATGTGACTCCACAGGCTCCTCTTAAATAACTCATTTCCACTGCTCTCACTCTTGACTTGTGTCCTTCCAACAACGTCCAAGCTTCACCTCCGTACGTTAGAGTTGGTATCACAATACTGTCATGTAGTAACTTTTTCACATCCATGCTCACTTCCCTGTTTCTTATCACTCCTTTCAAAGAACCAGCAACGTTTCTTCCCTGCTGTACCCTTTCAAGCACTTCACCCTCCAAACCTCCATCCTTACTCATCACACTACCCAAGTACTTAAACGTCCTCACATTTTCCAATTCCTCACCATCCAACCTCGCTGTACATTCACTGACTTCACCTCTCTCAAAGACCATCACTTTACTCTTCCCTACACTCACCTTTAGATTCCGTTTCTTACACACTCTCCCAAACTCATCCACCAACCCTTGAAGCTCCCCTTCGTCTTCACTCAACAACACAGTATCATCTGCAAACAACAGTACAGGGAGTTTCCAAACACTATCCTCTCTCACCAGGGCCACTCCAACATCCACTACCCTACCTTGTACCTCTTTTATTACCCCATCCATGTAAAGATTGAACAACCATGGAGACATGACACATCGGTGTTTCAACCCAACTTTCAAAGAGAAAAATTCACTTAGTTCACCATCCACACGCACTGCAGCCTTCGCACCATCGTACATACTCTTCACAGCATTCAACAACTTCCCATCTACTCCATATATTCTTAACACTTTCCACAATCCTTATCTATCCACCCTGTCATATGCTTTCTCCAAATCCATGAAAGCCGCATACAACTTCTTTCCCTTCTCTAGAAACTTTTCCATTAAAGATCTAAGAATGAATATCTGATCTACACAATCTCTTCCCTTCCTAAAGCCTCCCTGTTCTTCTCCGACTAATTTCTCTGTTCTTTCTCTAACTCTGTCAATAAGTATCCTACCATACAGTTTTCCTATTATACTAAGAAGACAAATGCCCCTAGGATTACCACACACTTCTTTTTCCCCTTTTCCTTTGTACGAGGGAATAATTATACCTGACTTCCAATCCTCCGGGACTCTACCTTCCTCCCAGGCCAATCTGCACAACTTCCACATCCATTCTACTACTATCTCTCCCCCATGCTTCAGCATTTCACCACACACTCCATCAATTCCTGGGGCTTTCCCCGATTTAACTTTCTTCATTGCTTCCACAACTTCTATCCTACTGATTTCTTCCTGTCTTCTCACCTCCCTCCTTCTCCCAGCCATTCCCCAGCCACTTATACTCGCATTACTTCCATCCTCTATGTTCAACAATTTCTTAAAGTGTTCTCTCCATCTGCTCACTTTTTCTCCCTTCTCCACTAGTAATCTACCATTTTTATCTTTCACTCCCCTGCTAACTTCACTTCCACCCTGTCTTACTCTTTTCACCTCTTTCCAGAACATTTTCTTACAGTCCCTCCACTTTACACTCAAATTCCTTCCAAATTCCTCATCCACTCTCTTCTTACTCTCTCTTACTAATCTTTTCACCTCTCTCTTTCTTTCTACATGTAACTCTGTCTTCCGCCTCTCAACTTCTTCCACGCCCCTATTTCTCATCCATTCATTGTATGCTTTCTTCTTTTGTGCCACAGCCTGTCTCACCTCTTCAGTCCACCACGCTGTTCCTTGCACCCCCCTCCGTCTTCTCTTCCTTCCACGCACCACATCACATGCTGCACATATTTCTTCTGTAAATATCTTACACACACCTTCCACGTCTCCCATCTGCTCCAATTCATATTTACCCAATCTCTCCTCCACTTCTCTCTTATACTCTGCCTTTTTCTCATCCTCTTGTAACCTTTCCACTCTCCTTGCAACTACTCCTTCCTCTCGTCTTTCCCTTCTTCTATTCCTCCATCTTACTTGAATTCTAATTCTGGCCACCACCAAGTAGTGGTCAGAAAGTCCACTTTCCCAACCTCTATGAGTTCTTGCATCCATTACACATCTTCGCATCCTTTCATCCACACACACACAATCAGTCATTGCCTTCCTTTCATTCAGTTTACCACCCACCCTTCTCATCACTCGCCGTGTATACCTGTGGATAATTTTATGCCTGAAGAGGGTATTGGCTATCACTAACCCCCTCCCTTTACTAATGTCCACTAGCGCACTCCCATTCTCATCTATCTCAGCAGCCACACCCCACTCACAAACTATTCCATCCACCTTCACATTCCCAACTTTACCATTCATATCACCAATCAAAAACACTCTTTCATTCCTTCCAAACTTTTCCATGCACACTTCTACATTTGTCCAGAACTCTTCTCTCACTCTTCGAGCACGATCTTGCGTTGGCGCATACACACACACAATCGCCCACATTTGTATTCCAACTTTCAACTTTACCCACACAATCCTTGACCCAACTGATCCATACTGTCTTATGCTCTTCATCCATCTTTTACTCACAACTCTACATACTCCTTCCTTTGCCCTCTCATTCTCACCTACTCCTGCACATATACCCCATCCATACTCCCATTCTCTCACACTTTCTCCTCTCCATTTTGTTTCAGTTATTCCACATACATTCACTTTCGCACTCTCAAGCATCTGGACAATCTCTCTCTCTTTCACCTCATCATTCGCTCCCCTTACATTCCACGTTCCGATAACCATGTCCTTTGTCCGGTCCTTGGTCGTCATCGTTTGATCAGTCCTTGTCCGAGGCTTATTGTTTTTTTTTTAGTTAGTTGTTTTCCAGGGAGGGACACTAACCCTCCGCCAACCCTTTTAGTCGCCTTTTACGACAAGCAGGGATACTGGGGGAGTATTCTTGAAAAAAAAACCCTACCTCCAGGGGAGGTATATATATATATCCCATTGGAGACCAGTGTCCACAGTATTGGACAGAACTGAGAATTTTCAAACCTCAATAAAGTAGGGAACCCCCAGGTAGGGACCTATGAGCTTTGGGACTATGAGCCGATAGGCTGAGGGCGGTACGCTTAGGACCCTCCCGGAACAGTGCCTCGCCCAGCAGCTCTGGAATCCAATGGGATATATATATATGGAGTCTCTGTGGTACAGTGGTAGAGTGTGCGTTTCGTACACGGGTGAGCCAGGGTTCGCGCCCCTCCAGGATAATAAACTTTGAGAGTGTTCACCCGGCCACATACTGCATTGGCGGACACAAGGGGTGCTGTTTGAACCAGTGTCGCTTACTGTAACGTATGCTTGCACCCAGTGGGCTTGCGCGGGCCGATTACATTTGGTTCACAGACTACACACACATCCAAAGCCACTCCAACACTACGATTACATTTGGTTCACAGACTACACACACATCCAAAGCCACTCCAACACTACAGTTACACTTACAAGCCCTTCTCACCCTACATACAGTCTCTTGCCAGACAGCCTAAGCCACTTGGTAGAGATACATTGGCTGTATCGTCCCGACTTTGGTCGGGCTCGGCCGGTCCTGCAGTGGATACTCAAACGGCTGATGATGATTATATATATATATATATATATATATATATATATATATATATATATATATATATATATATATATATATATATATATATATATAATCCCGTACCTACCTACCTACATACACATGAAAGGCCGAACCTTTCCATGGATCACTCTTATGAGGAGCGTTGAAGTCTCTCCTGCCAAAAAGTGATCGTCCCCCCCCTCCCTTTTTTTTTTTTTTTTTTTTTTTTTTTTTTTAATGTCACAGCTTGAAGACAAACTGGGAGTAATTTCCATAATTAGAAGATGAGGGAGGGCTTATGGCAGGCTCTAGTGGCTCCTAAGCAACTTCTGCTTTTGGAGTTCGTTGATATTGTTTTGCATTTTGCATACTGCTTAACACAAAGTTCGCATTACAAACAGACACAGACAGACAGACAGGTGCGATCTTGGTAATACAGAAAATGATGTAAGTACCGCTGTACACAGAAGAAAGGACAGAAGGATGTGAACTTAGTATTATAGAAACAGATGCATACGTATATGTGTATGTATGTAGTGGCTTGAACTTATGACTATTTCGGCACATTGCAGGTATGCTTTCGCCTTTTTTTTTTTTTTTTTTAATGCAAACTCCGGTGGGTCGTCAACAGTTCTTGCTTTTAGAAATAGTATATCCCTTACCGTTTTTGCTTGATGAAAGTGCTTTGTTGATAGATAGACAGGTGCAAACTTCAGTTATTGAATCAGATGAAATTATATATATATATATATATATATATATATATATATATATATATATATATATATATATATATATATATATACACACACACACACACACACACACACACACACACACACACACACGATGTAGCAGATATTGTCCAGTCTGTCCAGTTGGAAGTGGGCCCATAAGAATACTGATGTTCGTTGTTTAAGCCAAATGAGGATATATGAAAGTGTTAAATATGGATGAAGGCGGCAGAAGCAAATTTTCTTTACTACTGGAATTACCGATCGAGTTTGAATTTTTAGAAACTTAGCAAAATATCGAAGTTATAAGAAGTGATGACTGAGAGGGCATGAGAGAAACGAGATGCAATTGGTAAGAGTGTGACTGGCTTTCTGGCTACGAGTAACGATGTAAGTAGACAAGAAATAGAAACACTGAAAAGAAGAATAACGAATAGGGAGATAAACTGAGAGTGAAGACAAGATTGAAAACGTGAACACATCATTAGAAAGGGGGAAAAAATGTGTATGCTGTATGGGAAAAATGAAGAAAATTAGGCAGTAACGAAAGATGAACAATAATGAAAGAGCAGTGTCAGGAAATTTTGAGAACTGACATAGATAAGGTAGCGCGGAAGACGGATGTAATTACGACTGCCGACAAAAAGGAGAAGATTGTGGGAGACACGCGAGAACGAACAAACGTGTGGTTGTATTTGGGTATTGAAAAAAAAAGAAAAAAGAAAAAGAAAATGAGAAACAAGTTAGAGCAAAAGAAGGGATGGAAAGTAAGAAAATTGCTGAGAAGAATTGCTAATGAGGAAAGAGCATGGAACAAGAGACAGGCGTAGTGAAAAGAACTGGACAGCACAAAAAAGGTGAGAGGAGGCCTATGAGAAAAAAATATAAGGTTGAGAGTGTTGCAAAGGAAATACTGGAGGCATCGTGGAAATTGAGGACAATGCCTGTAGAAGCGTACAGTAAGGTAATCAGAAGAAAGGACCGAAACGAGGAACAGAGAGAAAACTAGTCACTGCCGGAGGAGGGTAAAAAAGAAAGAAATAATAAAAAAGAATGACGAGGAAGATATTTTTTGAGTGATCAGCATGAAAATCAAGAAATGGTTTATAGTAAAAAAAGAAACAAGGAGGATAAAGGAAGTGAAAGGGGTGGGAAAGCAACGAAGGAATAGGTGATGGAGGTTGAGTCACGGTAATTTAAGATTATGTACAGCAGTGTCGATGGGTTCATCGGCGAGAAATGGAATTGGGAGATTATATTAAAGAGGAGAATCAGGAAGTGTCATGTGTCATCGATGCGAGAGTACTTGGTCGGGAGGAATACGGTGTGCAGGGAAAAGATAAGGAGAGAAAATGAAGTGTGATGGTTATGACATAAATAAAAGCGAAGAGGATAAATCTTGGAAATACATAGTAGTACATAGGAATACATAGGAGTACATAGGAAGTGCAGGTAACAGAGATCTATTGGCTTATAGCGAGGTTATCTATTAAAAAAAAAAGAAAAAAGACTAATTCCAGTAAGATTTAAGTAACGTCTATGCGAAAAGGCGCATTGGAAGTGGAAATACAAGAATATGGTAGAGAATTTAGATTCATTTGTGATATATATGCCTTCACAAACAAGTGCATGGAAGAGGAAGGTATATGGTCATCTGGTGAGAGAGCCTTAGATGTGCTAGCATGATAATTCCTGAGAAAGAACAGAGGTGCTGGCAGGAGATTTCATCTGTAAAGAGGGTGAATGGGAATGACTGATGCAGGGAGCAGTAAAGGCCGATGGGATAACAAAATACGAGTAATGGATTTGGTGGTAGAAAATACGTCCCCTCAGCGTCTTAGGGAAAATATAACCATTACCTTCGATGCTGGAACTGATATTCGCGCACAACATTAGTGCTCTGCCAGTGCTCCCTGGGAAACAGTGACCACTTGGTCACTGAGATGAAAGTTTTGTCTGGAGATTATAGAATGTGGGAAGAAATACAAAAAGAGGGTAGATTTTATTATGGAAGAGGGGACATGCAGTGGTATGGAAAGGACAGACAATATAGAAGAAAAGTATGAAATTTTGATGAAATATACGAAGGGTATCAACAGACAAGTCCCAGAATTTACTACAAGGGTGGAGGAGAAAAGGGAATGTCTAAATAAGAGATGTAAGAAGGCACTTAAAGTAATGTAAATAATAAAGCATAAGGAAGGGTGGGGAACGTCCGGCCTCCGGGCCGTATAAGGCCCGCAAGACCATTTGATCAGGCCCGCGAGGCAATTCATAAATGCAATTTCATAAACTCATGAACGACTATATATATATATATATATATATATATATATATATATATATATATATATATATATATATATATATATATATATATATATATATATATATATATATATATATATATATATATATATATATAATGTATTGGGCTGCAGGTTATATAAATTCAATTAAATATCAATCAAATTAAACATCAACCAAAAAAAAAGTTGATTTTAAGTTGATAATTTTGTATGGCCTGCCAATGATGTTAAAAATATCCTCATGGCCCTTAAAAGGAGAAAGGCTCCCCACCCCTGGCATAGAGTAAGGTAAGAAGATACAGAGAGCATGGAGTGAATATTTCGAGGCAAGAACTTATTGCGCCTGAGGAAGAAATTAAACATGATCAGGGTATTGTGAGGAAAAGTAAGAAGAAACATAAATTGTTCAGTAGACAAGTAAATGGCAAAATGAAAATAAGGGACAACAAAGTGATGTTGGGAGACAGGGATGTAATATATGAAAAGAAGAGGAAATGGGTGAAATAATGAACGGGAACGGTACGTTACAACCAGTATTCATAATGGAAGATTAATAAATGGAACTTAATGAAGAAGTGAGGACACAGTAGTTGACCGAGAGAAACGAGATACTACAGTTGTAAAGGATTTGGACGGGAGAAAGTGGTGGGACAGGTGAGTTGGCTAGATGGATTGTGAAAGAGTGTGGATGAACTTGGTATGACCAGTTCATGATATTAAGTGCTCGTTGGACAGAGAAATGCCAATAGGCTGGAGGAGAGCGATTATAGCGTCAGCTTACAGAAGTAGTTATAGAGAAGACTCGCTTGGGATCAGTGTCCCTCACCAGCGTTGTTTGTAAATTTCTGAAAAGTTGCTAGATGAAGATCGATTTTTTTTCTTGAAGAAAATGAAGTAATAGCAGCAAAATAGTTTGGAATCAAGGAGAGATGATCTTGTGTGACTGATCCGTTAAATATTTACAGCAGAGTGATGCACTTTATATAAGAAAGGCAGGACAAAGAGAGGCAGTGGTGGGTAGAGTATGCCTACCTGGAGCTGAGTATGTCTACCTGGAGCCTTCGATGGGATGCCACACAGATAATAGAAACTGGAGGCTTCAAGAGAGATGGATGGGAAACTTGATTTGAATGAAGAACTATTTGGTGGGAAGACAGATGCTGACAGTTATAAGATACAAGTATTTACAATGAAGAAATATGACTAGTGGAGTGCTTCAGGGCCCAGTGTTGGCCTCTAGTATGTTACTGATATATGTAAATGACTTGCCAGAAAGGCTGAGGAATTATATGGGTTTGCTTGCAGATGATGCGGAAATTATTGTGTACTCAAGATGACAATTGTACAAAGTTGCTAGAGGATTTGAACAAACTGCATAACTGGAACCAGACTTGGAATATGGATTTGAACTAGAAACAAAGGAAGAGAAAAGAAAAAGAGAAAGAAAAAGCCCATGTGAGATAAATGGGAGTAAATGATACAAGATCAAGCTACTAGTACAGAATGGAAAGAGAATTAATAAAGTAAAAGAAGGGATTGATCTAAGAGCGGCCTTGTAGGATGGCGTTCACTGGAAAGGCATAACAGAATCTTTGAAGGCTGTTATAAACTGTTTGCCAGCATGACAGTGGCCTTTAACCGCTGTGGGTGAGGAGATGTTGGGGGAAAATAACAGTGCACATAAAAAGATCGAATTTAGAAAGTGAAGCAGTGGCATGATCATCACATTTAAAGAAACAAGTAAAAAAATGGAAAAGCACGGAGGAAAATTCATTCGAGGAGAGGTTGGAGACGCTAAATTTGCCAGGCTCAGTGATACGAGGGAGACAGAATGAGGAAATATGATTATAAGTAGCACATCAGTACGTCTCTGGCTACACCAACAAAGGGTCATCTCCCCACACACCTAGTTTCTCTCATGAACTTATTTTCTTTCTGTTGACTCATTTTCCTCCATGAACCTATTTTCCCCTTTTGGACCCATTTTCCCCATGGACCCATTTCCCCATTAGCCCTATTTTCCCCTCACTTTTCTTCTATGGACCTATTTTCGTCATTGGCTGATTTTTCTATTAACCTACCACCGGCCATGAACTTTACGTCGTGGACCTATTTTTTTCCATGTGGACTTATTTTCCTCGTGAACCTATTTTTGTCCATGGATCCAATTTTCCCCTTGGATCCATTTTTCCTCTTGCACCTATTTTCTATCATGGACTTATTTTTCATTCATTGACCTATTTTCCTCAGTGGCCTGTTTTCCTCATTGACCTATTTTTCCTCAATGAACTTTTTTTTTCTCAATTGACCTGTTTTCCCTCCATAAACGTATTTTCCCCATGGACCTGTTTTTCCCCATGGACCTATTTTTCCCCATGGACCTATTTTCCCCATGGACCTATTTTCCCCATGGACCCCTTTCTCCCCGTGGACCTATTTTCCCTATGGACCTGTTTTCCCCATGGATCTATTCTCCCCATGGACCTATTTTCCCCATGGACCCCTTTCTCCCCATGGACCTATTTTCCCCATGGACCCCTTTCTCCCCATGGACCTGTTTTTCCCCATGGACCTATTTTCCCCATTGACCTATTTTCCCCATGGACCTATTTTTCTACATGGACCTACTGTATTTTCCCCCCATGGATCTGTTTTCTTACATGGACCTTTTTTAACCAGTGGATCTGTGTTTCCACTTGTGCCCACCCACTGAGCTCACACACCCACCCACTTGCCAAACCGACCAGCCCACTCCACCCCTCCCCACCCACCCACCAGCCCACTCCATCCCTCCCCGTCCACCCACCTACCCACCAGCCCACTCCACCCCGTGCCGTTCACCCACCTACCCACCAGCCCACTCCACCCCACCCCGTTCACCCACCTACCCACCAACCTACTCCATCCTGCCCCGTCCGCCCACCTACCCACCAGCCCACTCCACCCTGCCCCGTCCACCCACCTACCCACCAGCTCACTCCACCCTGCCCCGTCCACCCACCTACCCACCAACCCACTCCACCCACCCACCTTTACCTACATGTTAGAAAACTGGAGAGTATTTTTTTTTTTTTTTTTTTAATAATATGAAGCCGGAATAGGTACAAAGGCCTGTCATATCAGTGTAGCTATGTAACTAACTTGCTTTGTCTCATTTTTATTACGTTTCGTGCTATTCTAAGTTCTTTCATTTTCGTTTCTCTCGCTACCTTTTTATCTTGTGTACCCGTTTCTCCATTTTGTATCTGTATTCTGTATTATCTGAGTTTTTATTCTTTTTTCAGTTTGTTTCCATTCTGTTTTCTTACTTTTGTGTTGAATTTCTCTCTCTCTCATTCCACGCATGCACCTCGACTTTCAACTTTTTCTCCTCTCGCTATTTCCCCTTTCGGCAAGTTTTTATGTGCCTTTCCACCTCCCGTTTATACCTCTCTCTCTCTCTCTCTCACTCTCTCTCTCTCTCTCTCTCTCTCTCTCTCTCTCTCTCTCTCTCTCTCTCTCTCCTTGATTTTCACTTTTCATGAATTTGTATATTATCATCATCATCGTCATCATCATCATCATCAGCCATTGCAAGTCCACTGCTGAATCCTCCCCCAACCTTTTCCACGAATTCCTTTACTGACCTGATCTCTGCCACGTTTTGCGTGCAAAATTCTTTATCTCATTTCTCCACCTCCTGTCTGGCCTTTTTCTGCTACGCTTACAACTTCTTGGAATCCAGCCACTTCCATTTCTGTTCTTTTATAACTTCTGTAATATCTTATCCTAGTTGATCTTTTCTTGTCTCTTCAAGATATTCCCAACATTGACCTTTCCATCGCTCTTTGAGAAAGGATTAGTTGATTTTTTTAAATCGATTTTGTCAGTTCCAGGTCTCACAACCATACGTCATAGCTAGGAATATGCGTTCGTTATATACTTTCCGTTTCATACATACCGGCAAGCTACTCTTCTCGATGTAAATATGTTTACAGAAAGCTTTTCATCCTCTTGTAATGCGTCTTTTTTAATTTCGCTACCATCGTCTTTCGTTTGTTTTAGTATTTGCCCCAAGTATTATTGTACTCCTCGACTTCTTTAAGAATTTTTATGCTAATTCTGATGACCCTCTCTGGTGTATATGGACTGAACATTAGTTCCACTCTGGTTCATCTTTAGCCCTACTTTGAGACTTTCACTGTTCAGGTCATTAACATTTCTTGCAATGTCTCTGCTGTTTCTAATATTAGAACAATGTCATGTGCAAGTCTTAAATGGTTTAGCTTTTCTCCATCTATGTTTACTCCTTTGTTTTCCTAGTCTGTCTTTCTGAAAATACATTCTAGGCATGCTGTAAATAATTTTGGTGAAACTGTGTCTCCTTGACGCACGCTCTTCTCAATCTTAATTTTTTCCGAGTCTTTATTTAATTTGACTGTTGCAGTTCCCTCTTTATATATGTTTTCGAGCAGTTCTACAATGTTCTCATTTACTCCTTGTTCTCGCAATGAATTTATAATTGCTATGTGCTCCACTGAGTCGAAAGCCTTTTCGTAATTAGTAGGGTACTTTTCCTTGTGGATATCAGCATATCTATGAATCACGCATTATTAAGTAATTTATTGGCATATATATATATATATATATATATATATATATATATATATATATATATATATATATATATATATATATATATATATCCCATTAGCTCCCAGATTTCCTGGGCAGGAGATTTTGTGGAAGGGTGCTCAGCGCACCGCCCTCCGCCTATCGGCTCATAGTCGCGAACCTAATAGGTCCCTACCCAGGTGTTCCCTTCTTTATCAAATTTTGTAAGTGCCCCGCTACGTCCTATATTAAGGACACCGGGCGCAAATGAGATATACTGTATACAGTATACGCTCCTGCACTCACAAAACAAGAATGGATGTTGTTTTACTTGATGCACGCGCGCGTGTGCGTGCGTGCGTGCGTGTGTGTGTGTGTGTGTGTGTGTGTGTGTGTGTGTGTGTGTGTGTGTACAGTATATATAAGCAAAAGAGAGTTTTCATCCAGTTTAAATTAGTGTTGGTGGAAGGGCTGACGGCTAGCTAAGGGGTTGACATATTGCCTTTGAAAAGAATAGATCAAAGGTGAAGGTCAAGGGGATAGATCAAAATTTGACGTAGCACGGTTAACTTGGAGTTTGTACCCAGTTCAGACGAAACGGGGAAAGGGTTGGAAGTAAGACATGAACAAAGGGCCTCTATTCTTTGAACAGTCAAAGGCCAAGGTCACAGGACAGAGTCATAGCTGGTCCCTTGTATCTGTGTTTGAACAAAATAACTGAAAGTGCTTTGACTTTATTTGACCATACTTGGCGCAGGCATCGAGGATAATCTGAGGCGCTGACCTACTGGTCAAAGTCACATGACAAGCTTAGGTGGAAGTGTTTTTATCCGATTCAGACCAAATTTTGTGAAGGATTTCACGTTGCGTTAAGAATAAAGAGGTTTGATCTTCAGAACCATCAGTCAAAGATCAGGGTCACAGGACGAGACCGAATTCGACTCTTAGTATGTGATCGAACAGAATAACTAAACTAGTCAACCTGGTGAGAGTCAAACTTGGTGGAGGGGTTGAGGATCATCCGAGGGTTTGACCTCTTGTTTTTTAGAACTAGGTCAAAGGTCGAGTCACACAGCAAGGTCAGCTTTAACAGTTTTATCCGATTTTGCTCACACTTGTTGGAAGGCTGCAGGGTCAGGCAAGGAACAAGAGATTCGAGATTTGAAGACAGCCAGTCAAAGGCTAAGGTCAACTCAGTTTTTATCTGATCTGGACCAAATTTGATGGAAATGTAAAGGGTCAAGCAAAGATGAAGTAGCCTGATTAGATTTTAAGAGCAATGGGTAGAAGGTCATAGTCACAGGACAAAGTAAAATATTCCGCCCATAGACCGACTGAGGTGTGGGTACTGCCTCTCTGTACCGTATTCTCGTCAGTTCCTTACCATTTACTTTTGTCAACAGGTCGTTAAAAATCCCTTGTGTGTTGTTTGCCTTCCTTACTAGGTTTTAAAAGATAAGAAGCAACATACAAGGGGGCAGTAAGGAGCAGTATGGAAAATAAATAATATATCACAAAGGAAAAGGTATTAGGGAGCATTCCTAACCGACTAGAATGCGGGTCTCTGGCTGGTATTCTTGTCGGTTAAGAAATCTTCCTAGCACCTTGACCTTATCGAATTATTTTTGGAAATGGTAGTTAATATCCTTTTTTACGTTATTTACAAAAATTATGGTGATATTAGAAGGATTTATACAACACAGAAGAGGTGTAATAAACAAAATAAACTGCTTAGGAACAGGTGTTAGGGAGCTTCCTTAACAGACAAGAAATGCGGGTCTCGAGTGCTTCAGGTTTTGTTTTTGTTAGGTGGCTTGTGTTGGTATCCCGTTTTCTCTTGTGGTGCTCCGTTTTCCTTCATTGCCATTGCCATATCAAGTCGCTCCCACTCACGTACTGCTCCACTTTTCTTTATTCTCAGTGTTTCGCTCTTCATTCTCCCATTACCACTTCTCCACTTTATCATCTCACCTCGTTCTCGGTCTTTCTCCCCTTCTCCTTCCATTACCCCTCCAAGTCTCCCTCTTACACGGCCTCCCTCCTGCATATAGCCCTTTGCATCCCATTACTGCTTCTTGCTGGGCATCACTTTTTTTTTTTTTTTCCTTTTTTCGGTATGTCGAGTTTTTTTCCTCCTTCCTTTCACCTCTGTTTTCTTTCACTTTCATATTTCCTCCTTCCTCTCTTTATTCCTTTCTCTTTCTGTTTTCATTTGTCTTGGTTTGCGTTCTCCTCTCCTTCCTTTCCTTTAGTTTATCTTTTCCTTGCCTCTTTCCTTTCTCTTTTCTTCCTTCCTTCATTCCTTTCTTCATTGTTACTCCACATTTATTCATTTACTTTTTACTTCCTTCCCGTCTTTCTTCCTTCCCGCTATATTTACTTCTTTCTTTTCTTCCCTTTTCCCATTCATTCTTCCTTTCTTCCTTCTCTCCATTCTTTCATCCTTTCTTATTTCTTCACTCTCTTCATCATTATTCATCCTTCTCTTCTCTTGGTTCCCTCTTTCACCCCCTTCTTTCTTCCTCCCCTTTCCTTCCCTTCTCTTCTCTTTCCTCTTTGTTCTCCATTTCTTTTGATTTGCTTTCACATTTGTATTCCTTCTTTCTCTTCAGGTTCTTCGTTCCTCCCTTCCTACTTATTGTTTATTCTCTCTCTCTCTCTCTCTCTCTCTCTCTCTCTCTCTCTCTCTCTCTCTCTCTCTCTCTTTTATTATTGATTCTTGCCTACTTTAATTCCTTCTTCACCCTGTTCTAATTTTACCTCGCTTAATTCATCAATTTATCGATTCATTTTTCTCCCTGTCGCATCTCGCATATCATTTTATTAAAATTTTGTGTCTTCTTCCTGCACTCTTACCTTTGCTTCTTGCTTCCTTCCTTCCTCCTTTTTTCCTTCCATTTTTCGTCCTCAAATCCATTCTCTCATCTTTCCCTCCTACCCTCCTTCCATACTTTGTTCTGTCCATCCGTCCATCCAACCATCAGCCCCTCCATGCTTGCTTGCTTCTATCCTTCCTTCCTTCCTGTTGCCTCCCCTCGATAGCTTTTCTTTTTCTTTTTTTTCCATTCCTTTCACTTTCCCTTCAGTTCCTCTCTCCACCTTTTCCCTTCCCGTTCCTTTTGTTCCCTTCCATCCCATCACCCCTCTTCCTTCCCCTCCTTTTTACTTTAATCCCGTCTTTTCCCTCCCCTTCCTTCTCCATTACCCTTCCCCTCTCCTCGCCTACATCTCTTCCCTTCCCGTATTTACATTCCTTCCCCTCCCCTCCCCTTCTCCCCATCTCAACACCCGCTGCCTTACATCTTAATTACCATCTTTAAACACAACCTTAAATTCTCACAAACTCACCCACAAAAGACTGAGACTGGCAAACCCTTTGGGAGTTTGGTCTAAATTTTCCTTTCATGTCTCTTCCTTGTGTGTGTGTGCGTGTGTGTGTGTGTGTGTGTGTGTGTGTGTGTGTGTATATATATATGTGTGTGTGTGTGTGTGTGTGTGTGTGTGTGTGTGTGTGTGTTCAGGAAGGTGTATTTAAGAGCAACTGGTTTGAGAGTATTTGCTGGATACGATTATCTGATGCACACGCGCGCACATGTGTGTTGCTTTGTTTTTGTTTGTTTTATTTTTCACCCCTCTTGATTTGGTCCCCTCTTTCCTGGCTCTTTTCTTTTTCTCCTCCTCTCTAACCTATACGTATTTTTCCCTTTCTCTCTACTTCAAATTTTACCTCTTCCTCTTTCTTTCCTTCTTTTATCCCTTGTCACCTTCCATACTTCCTCCCTCTCCTTCTCTCCCTCCATTTGTTTTCTCCATCCTTTTCTCTCTCCTTTTTCTTTTTTCCTTTCTTCTATCGTTGTGCCTTTTCTGCATTTTTTTAGATTCTGTCCCACCTTCCCTCCCTCCCTTTTCTTCATTTCTCTGGGCCTCTTTCATTCTCTCCTTCCTTTCCATCCTTTTCCCTCCCTCCCTCCATCCATCCTTTTCTTCCTTCAGCCATCTCTACCCTTTCCTCCCTCCTTCCATCCCCTTCTCTACCGCCATTTCCTCCATCCCCCTCCTTCAACCCACTTCTTACCCTGCCGTTCCATCCTTCCATCATACCACGTCTTCCCTTCCTTCCTTCCTTACTTCCTTCTTCCGTCAGTGCTTTTCTCCTTCGCTTTATTTTATTAGTCTATGTTTTGCTCTTCCTCTTTCTTCCCTGTGTCCCACTCCTTTCCTTCCTTCCTTCCTTCATCCCTCCTCTTCATCATTTTCCTTCTTTCATCCATTCTATCTTTCTCTCTTTCCTTCATTCACCCTCTCGCTTCTTGTTTCATCTCTCCCTCGTCTTTCCTCCCTCCCCTCATCTCGCCTTCTTCCATCCTGTCACCCCTACTTTCTCCCCTTCTTTTCATCTTCCTCTTTTTCTCTCTTTCTCTTTCTAACCTCTCTCCCATTTCCTTCCTTCCTTCTTCCACCCCTTATTTCTTTTTCTTTCTTCCTTCTTTCCTTCGTCAATTCCACCCACTTTCTCCCTCTCTCCCTCTTTCTTCCTTTCTCTGTCCGTACCTTCTCCGGTTTCCGTCCTTCTTCCATCCTTCCTCCCCCGCCCTTCCTTTTCTTCATTCCTTCTCTCTTCCCTATTCTTCCTTCTTGAGACCCTTCCTTCCCTCCTTCCAGCCTTTTTTTTTTTTTTTTACTATCTTCACTTTTCTACCTTCATCCCGTCCCTCCTGGAAAGCATTTCCAGTCTAATGAAGCCAAACATTTTTTCTTTAACAGGGTTGTTAACATTTGGAATAAACTGTCCAGGAATGTCGTTGATTTAACTACAGTGATGACAATCAAAAATCGCTTGGATGAGCATCTCGCTTCAAATCACCAGCTAAACGCTTTCATGACTGAATAATAATGTAAGCTGTTTTTTTCTCTATCTCAGATCGTGATGAAACTATAGCAAGGAAATACTATGTAATAAATGATAACTGTAACTTATTGACACTTGTAGTGTATAGATATAGTAGGACAGAATATAGTTTACCACGTTTCAGTCTTTCCCATGAAAATTCCATGTCAGCTTTTCCATGCTGCTGGTGATCCTTCTCACTTTTCTTCCTGCCAGCTTCAACTGGAGGGTTTGGTGGGTGAGGGAGAGCCTTATGCTTTATTATCTTTACCGTCAACTTGTAGAATTAGATATCATAGTGATTGTCTTCTCTGTAACGAGCAGCCTCGAAAGGACCATTAGGTCTGTTGCTGTTTGTTTTCCTTTGTATTCCTTTGTATTTTGTACTCCCTTCCCTTCATTCTCTCCTCATTCTAATCTTCCCTCTTCGCGATTCCTTCCTCTTTTCCGTCTCATTCTACCCTCCTTTGCTTCCATTCTCTTTTCACTCTCACTTCTTCTTTTCCTCTATGTTTCCTCCCTCCCTGCAATGCACCGACTCTTCGATTCTCTTGCACTCCTGCCCCTCTATCCCGGCAAACGAAAATAAATGAAAGCGATAATATCAGACCCAGTGGCTACTTTGCATCAATATTCCAGGCACATTATAAGTGTCTGTTTTCAGTTTATAAGAAAGTCGTCTTAGTGGAGGGAGGATGAAGGCTGTTTTTTGGTTCTTCTTAGCTCTAGACGCCTTTATACTCCCCAGAAAAGCCTCTCGTACTGAAAGGGTTATTGGAGGTTATGTTTTTACTCCTCTCTCTTTCTGTGCTTCTTTCGATCATTTCTCTCCGCTCACTTTCTTAACTTTTTTTTTTTTCTCCAGACTGTTTTCTTCATTCACTCATTTCTTTCTCTTATCCTTTTCCTCCGTCTTTTCTCTCTTTGCGCTAGTTCATTCACTCTTCCATCTCTTCTTTCAGTCTATTTCTTTTTCTGCTTGTCATTTTGTGTCTTTCCCTTCCCCTATTTCTAACTCCTTCCATAATACAGTTTTATATCCGCGCCCGCTAAGTAAAAGTGGATGTTATGGTTTACTCGACGTGTATAAACGTATATATATATATATATATATATATATATATATATATATATATATATATATATATATATATATATATATATATATATATATATATATATATATGTGTGTGTGTGTGTGTGTGTAGATAGATACATAGAAAATATTTTTATATTATCTGTGTGTGTGTGTGTGTGTGTGTGTGTGTGTGTGTGTGTGTGTGTGTGTGTGTGTGTGAGTACAAAATAACAAGCAGTCTTTGTCTGACATTAGCCAAACTTGGAGAAAGCGTTGTCACTTAAGGAGTTGCCCCTTTTTTTGGAGAACAGTGGGTCGAAGGCCACTGTTACAGGACAAGATCAAAGTTTGACTTTGCAAGGCGAACTTAAACAGTTTTTCTCCAATTTAGGCCAAACTTGGTGAAAAGGTTGACAGTAAAGAAGGAATGAGGGGATTTGATTCTGAGAACAGTCAGAGGTCAAGATACAGGACAAGTTCAAAGTTCGATCTGTGTGTCTGTAACTAAAGCAGTTTTGGTCTGAATTGAACCAAGCAGTATGGAACGGTTAAGGATCACCCAATAGGCTGACCCGTTGTTTTTGAGAAATATATATCACAGGTCAGGGTTACATAGCAAGATCACATTAAGTAGTTTTCACCCAGTTTAACCCAAACTTTGTGGAAGGGTTCAGAGTAAGACAAGATTAAAAATATTTGATTTGAGAAACGGTCAAGGCCAAGGTCACAGGGATAGATCAGAGTTCAAGGTCATAGGGCAAGGTCAACTAAATTTTGATCTGACGAGGTGAAAGGGATAAGGAGGAGGGAAGAATAAAGTAATTTGATTTTGAAGTTAATCGAAGGTCAAGGACACAGGGCAAGGTCAGATATTTAGGCCCTTAGACTATTTGGTAGACGCTGTTGTTGATAACTCCGAGCAATCATATTTTTTTTCTTATGCTTCCATCATTCCCTTGTATGTCTTATATTCTCCCCCACCTCTCTCTCTCTCTCTCTCTCTCTCTCTCTCCCTTTCTTCTTCTTCTTCTTCTTTCTGGCCTTACTTCCTTTACATCTTCTCTCTGTTTTTGCCGTACGTACTCATTACTATTTTCTTTCCTTCTAATTCTTCCATTACTTCACTATATTTTGATCCATTACTCCACATATTTAAATTTTCTCTTCTCTCTTTCACTCTTCCATCTTCTTTTCTTCTCGTTACTTCCCTCTTTCCTTTCCCTCTTTTTTTTTTTTTTTTACCGTACTTCTCTCCTTGCATCTTATCGTTCATTTGCTTCCTGTATCCTTCCTTTCTTTTTTCCCTTTTCCTTCCTTCATTCATTTCTTCCTTCCTTCCTTCCAGTTTTTCTTTCTTTCATATTCTTTTCCCACTCTCTCTTTCTATCGCTTTGTATATTTTTTCCTTCTTTCCCGTTTTTATTCTTGCATTCTCTCCCGTTGTTTTCATTGCAAGTGGCCTTACCCTAAGCTGAATAAAAGAAAAAATCGTACCTATGTATCTTGTGGAGTTGCTTCCTTCCCCTTCACAACAAGAAATCAACCTCTACGGGAAAATCGTCTGGAGGTAGCAAAAGAGAGAGAGAGAGAGAGAGAGAGAGAGAGAGAGAGAGAGAGAGAGAGAGAGAGAGAGAGAGAGAGAGAGAGAGAAAAGAAAAGAAACACATAGGTCTCCTCTCAAAATGGGATTAATTGATAGTTTTTCTTAATAGCTTTTCCTTTAACAGCATTGCCTTGCCGCCTCACCACGTTGTCTCCTCTGGCTATATAAGAACGTTTGGCAGCAGCAGAAAAATAAAAATAAATAAACTTAATTGTAGTGAATGGATTAAAGGAGATTCTTCCCACCCCTTCCTATGAGAGGTCTCCCTTGGCCTCTTCACTAGGGTGTTGTACTTTAGCTTTAATTCTATTTACCAGACACGATTATATGTAGGTGACGGGAATTAGATTGGAGGAAAAAGTCGTAGTTCGAACAGCCACATAAGCTTGATAAAACCGTCGGATGGTAGAAAGAACATTGTAAAAAGACGCCTTGTACTAAATGAGTTAAAGAGTATACGGAACTTCTTGAAGTGTTTTTGATACATTCCATACGAGGCGTGAATAGGGTGGTGCTTGCAAGAAAATGAAGAGAAAGTCTTCGATGTAACGGGGTTCATGGGGCCTCCCAAAAGCTGAGTAAAAACTCCTCTGGCAGTAGTAGGAACGTATCAAAAAGATACCATTACGCTACAGCGCTTAATGGAGATTGCAAGATCCTCTCACTGTGAGAGGTTTCCTTTAAGCTAAATAGGAGATCGTGTGGTGTAGCAAGAGTAAAATATAAAAAAAAGACAGAAGTCAAGCGGCTGAGCTAAATAAGATCCTCTGGCGGTAGTAAGTATATAAAAAAGACATCGTTCTGAAATGGCTAAGCTGTCATCAACAAGAACGAAACAAGAAGCGGTGCCAAGGCACAACAAACCCGCCCCCGGCAGTCATTTTAGTGCTGACGTATAAACACAACAGGATATCTAGTAAATCACATTTGGAGTAAATCGGAAGAAAATTGACGATTTTATGCTCATTTGAAAACTTAGGCCCGACCCACCTGACATTGACCCCCCTACCGCTAACTGGGGGGGGGGGGTGACCTCCCTAATGTAATGAGGCATGTTATAGGATGCAAATTTGAAAGATGCACCTTTAGTTTTTTTTTTTTTTTTTTTTTTTTTTTTATGTGTCCGACTCTGGGCAAAGGCTCAGGGCCTATTTCTTGGGGGCAGTTGCCTATCCCAAGGCCCAGTAGTCCTCCTACACCTCCACATGTCACCACTTCGGCGCTAACACCCACCGTCCATATTGAATACATGCTAGGGCTGTCTTGATGTCAATATGACGAAAGGAGTTATGTTGTAAAAACGATTGTTACCCGTCCCCGTGTTTTTTTTTTTTTTTTTTTTACATTTTTTTGGGGCCCTACAACCTGGGCCTTGGCCCAGTTTGGCCCAAAATTTAATCAGGTGATCAGAAAGTCATAGGCCATCATCCCTGTGATTTTAGTCAAAATCTCACCCGTAGTCTTCGCATAAAGTTGTTAACGGACAGACAGACAGACAGATAGACAGACAAACAAACAAGCCAAGTGACGGGAAATAAATGAACCTCATCATACAATTTTCCCATACTTTGTAGGGTGAAATCCACTAAGGCACTATGATCAGCATTTTTGACAGGAAACGGAGGCGTCGCTGGAAAATTCGAGAATATTAAAAGAGTGGAGAATTATGTTTTTTTTTCTTTCTTTCTTTTTTCCATAGGTAGAAAGTGCAAGTCGTTTGATGTGGTCCGGTTCGGGTAGACAGGAGCTGGCGGAGGCAAAAAATACAAGCCAGCCAAAAGGGCACATTGGCTCCAAAGGTAAATGTAAGTGGAGTGGCGTGGTGGAAAAGGCGAGTGACGTGTAGACGGTGGACGGGTTGTCTCTCCATAATACTTAACCCTACAGAACCCAGCCGAACAGGACGTACCCGCATCTAACCTTCACCGTAACCTAATCGATCATAACATAACACGATCAGACTTAACACGACCTTACTAAACCTGAGCGGACCTAATCTAACCTGCTTTAATTTAACCTAACTTAATGAGATTGAGCCTAATCAAACCTGCCTTAATGAAGCCTAGCCTAACTTAGTAAACCAGATTAAATATAATATAAAAAGAGGAACTTTATGTAATCTTCAGTCACATAACCTTGCCTAATCAGATTTAATTCAACCTAAAATCTGACTGTAAACTAAATTAACCTAACAGCACAAACGTTGGCAAACCTAATTTAACCGAACCTAACCTTATCAGTTGCGTTATTGTCTGGTCTAACCTAACTTACACTAACCAAAATAAACATAGCTTAACTTGACCTTACCTACTCTAACCTAACCTGACAACCTAAACTTTCTTAGCCTAGCCTGGCCTAACCTAACCGGCCTTACACTCCAATCTTTATAACGTCCTCTGACTTGTACCGACTTTTGTCTTTTCCTCCATCTCTCTACTTATGCCCAATCCCAGAGTTCATCCAGAAGAGCCGTGACAAATAAGTCTTCAGACATGCCTGTCACCACTCCCATCACTTCAGCCCACCCTTCCTCATTCTCTCCACTCCAGTCATCCTTCCCTCATTTCCACCACTCCAACCCTCCCGCCCTCATTCCTACCACTCCAACCCTCTCTCCCTCATTCCTACCACTCCAACCCTCTCTCCCTCATTCCCACCACTCCAGCTCTTCCTCCTCTCACCCCTTCACTTAACTTAGCTACTTGTAAACCCCTACTGATGATGTGAGGGGGAAGAGTTATGTATTAGGGAGCTCTGAAAGTTTAATATTGAATACAATTTGAAAGGAGAAAACATAAAAAGTCGTGCAGCTCTTGGATCCAGTCTGGTTTGGCAGGTGATGTAACTTCCTCGTTTCTCTCTCTCTCTCTCTCTCTCTCTCTCTCTCTCTTTCTCTAATATTACTTTCTTCCCTTGCCGTTCTCCATTTGTTTATTTACCTCTTGCGCTTCTAATACGGCAATTATCGTCATTGTACCCTCTCAATCCTGTCTCTGAGTGCGTATTTGTTTAAAGAGGAAGTCTGTGTGTGTGTGTGTGTGTGTGTGTGTGTAATTCACCGGGTCGGTCATGATCACTTGATGGTCGTGATCGTCAGCTTTTTACCCTCCCGGAAGGGAGCTGAGAGCTCATATAGTCCGATCTAAGGGCAAGGCTGTGACCTTCACACATTCACACACCCGTCCCCTTGCTCAAGGGGGACAGTAACCACCCATTTCGTCAGTGAAACTTTTCGCAACCTGAGCGAGGCGCGAACTCCCGTCCACCAGTTGGCAAGCGAGAACGTTACCACTGCACCAGCGAGCGGTATGTGTGTGTGTGTGTGTGTGTGTGTGTGTGTGTGTGTGTGTGTGTGTGTGTGTGTGTGTTTTCGTATCGCCAAACATCAGCATTATTGTCGTATGAACTATCGCCATCATCTTCATAATATTGTTTTATACTTCTTCTTCGTACATCATCAGCAATATATCGTAATGTTTTGTTTCATCACCATCATCACCCTTCCATTATTCATCCTGCCTGTAATTCTTCATCATCATCATCATCATCATCATCATCATCACTTCTCCCTCTCTTTCCCAGTAGGTTTTTTCACATCTATTTTGTGACCTCAGACTTGTAGGTAAACAAATCCAGGCAACCTATTAATAGCAGACTGATCGCATGACTAAATGAAGAAAACACAAATTAACAAACTATATTTATTTCGGTTTCAAAAATAATATATTAACAACTCACTTCTGTATTGTGTTAGTACCATAATACTTGTATATTGTCAGTAGTACTAAAAGGATTGTTAGTTTGGCAAAAAATGACAACAAGTGATGCGTTCTGTTAGTGTTTGTTTGTGTGTGGAGGTTGGAATGGGTGCTGAGGGTGTGGTGTGATAGTGGTGTCGTGTGGTGAGGGTGAGAGAGGGAGAAGTTGCTTGTGGTGTAGAGTTGTGTGATGATGATGTGGTGTGGGTGTGGTGCCATGTGGTGTGCGTGAGGAAGGGAGGAGCAGGGAGGAGTGGTGTTATTTGGAAGGGTATGGTGTGAGGTGTTGTAGGCCTGTGTAATGTAAAGTGGCTGTGGAGTGTTATTGATGAAGGAGAATAGGTGTGGATGTTGTGTGGTTGTGATATGTTGTGGATGTGGTGTGGTGTGGTGCATTATGGAGTGAGTGTGTAGTGGTGTGATATGGATGGTAGAGGGCAGGTTGGGTGTGTGTGTTGAGAGTGTTTGATGATTGTTGAAAGTATGGTGAGGTTGAAATCGAGTGTGGTATAGGAGTGGCGTTGTGTAGTGGGTTGGGAGGTTACAGGGTGATGCAGATGGATATAGTGTGGCATGGGTGTGGTGGAAGAAGTGTTGTTTCAAATAAGCAAAGTTTTAATCTCGGAAGTGTAAACTGAATAGGGAGCAAAGATACTAATATAGCTTATTGAAGCTGTTGTGTGAATGTCTAGGGACAGGTAGGATGTAGGCTAAATGTTATGTAGCTTATAACACAAGGTTGACTATGAATGGAACTGGACACTGGCGGGTAGAGTAAGATATTGTACGATAGGCTAAAGATGAGTATAGGATAACACAGTGAACTGGTGTTGTGTAGGGTAGTGTGTTTTGAAGTATCTTCTGGGGCATATTGCAGCGTCGTCTCCTCCAGCACCTACAAAAATTCTCTCACTCCTTATCACCCTTGACTCGACTCTTCACTGGCTATGATCAGACTTCAAAACTGTCGTCAAAAAACTCAAATGAATCATCAAAGTGATCGAAGAAATTATTCCCATTGCGGATCTCAAAGCTGTTTGGATGGTTATTATGGTTCTGGTGGATGTTATGGCGCTGGTGGCTGTTGCCATTCAGATGTCCCGGGGGGAAGGCACCACCACCTATCAGTGTGCCATGGCGGTTATCATCCCCGAACACACTGGCGAAAGGGCTGACATTCTTGTTGCCGGCGTTGCCCCTGTAGCCGTTGCCAGAGTCGGTCAGGGTGCCGACAAATCCCCCATTGCCGACAAAGATGCTGTTGATGCCTCTGTCATCGCCATAACCACCGGTGCCACCTGCTGCAC